>NC_090258.1:38789758-38833213 GCF_037325665.1 Littorina saxatilis
TCATATCCAGAGCTGGACTCCAAGTGTAAAGGCGATCGACAAGAAGAAGAAGAAGACTATGGGGTCGGAAAAGACTAGCTTGAATATTGTGTTTTGTCCTTTTGACACATTCAACCAAAGGCTTCCCGTTACTATCTCACATGCAGTAGTGAAGCGGAGTACCGTAGAATTCAACTGGAACTGCTGATCGTTTGGTCTTTACCCTGTGTAACAGACGGCTCCCGTCCCCTTTCTGGAGATCATATCACAGTACTCGTATTCTCTGAATCAAAACAAAATGTCAGATCATAATATTATTTACTCTTATCTCATCGAGAAGGGGACTACCCCTTCCGTTCCAACCGTTATAATTTTTGGAAGTCCGTCTGCTCTCTCTGCGAACCTGAGTGGACTTGACCGGTCTCCCCACCAAGGAGAGCCGCCTCATGTTAGAATCCTCGGTGACAGTTCTGTTGTTAGGAGAACAGCGGCTGCAGAAGAGGAAGACAAAGTTCTTCCAGAAGATGGTGTTGAAGATGCAGTAGAGGACGAAGTTGCAGGCGGAGTTGAGGAGAAGGAGGAGGTCGGTGATCTCACGGATGCCGCGCTGGAGGTACGCCTCCTCGTAGTACCCCATCCCAAAGAACGTGGACATGACGGCGTCCGGAGTGGTACAGACGAGGAAGATGAGGATGACGAAGATGAGCATCACCGTGATGCGATGCCTCCTCCCGGACTTGGACCGCCCAATCCTGCAGCGTCTCATGCCGTAGATGATGCAGACGTTGAGGATGATGAGGATGACGAGCGGGATGATGGAGCGAAGGAAGCACTGCACCCACGTGTAGATGTCGGCGAAGAGTTGGTTCTGCCACAGGTCGGTGACCTCCAGAGTCCACGTCTTAGTCCCCGTGCGGTTGTTGATCACCTCCACTGTCCTGTAGCGCATGGCGTAGGGGATGGCCATCAGACTCATGCTGAGGAACACAGTGAAGCTAATAGTCCGCGCGCGGGCGATGTTGCAGAACTTCTTCACCTTGGTCGGGTGGCATACGTAGACGTACCTCTCGAACGCCACGGAGACTGTGAGCCAGGCCGAGACGCAGAGCGAGCTGTTGAAGATGTAGTGAGCGTAAGGGTAGAGGCAGCCGTACGCCTTGTCCCCCGAGGGCGAGTGGACGTGGAAGAGCAGCACCACAATGAAGTAGAGGAAGTCACTGACGAGCTTGACGCCGTCCGAGATGGCCAGGGACAGGAGGTAGACGTTGGTGGAGCTCCGCATCTGTCGCTGGCTCATGACGATGATGCACAGCACGTTGCCGCACAGCCCCAAGATGCAGATGATGGGGTAGATGACCAGCCCCGTGATGAACCGGGCCTGTACGTAGAAGGACTCGTGTGGGTCGTGCGAGGCGTCCCCCGTATTGTACGTTCCGTTGTGTGACATGACGATGTCTTCTGGGCTGATGTTGGAGTCCACGGACAGAGCCAAGGCCAACGGCATGATGATGGTGGTGTCTGCAACACACATACAACATTCGACATAAGATAATGTATTGTCCATTCAATTAAACAATGGCGGGAAAAGTGTGCCTTTTCTGCTCATTGACAATCAAACCACATATTCAAACAACTGAAACAAAACCATACGAAGTAAAACCACACGAAGTACTCGAGACTTCGCGCTCGAGCGAATATTAATCCACACACACCAACACACGCACCTATATGTGTGGATGGTTACCTAAGAGGCGGCACTGGGTGCAGTGCCTTTCTAGTGCACTTGCACTACAACAGCACTGGGTGCAGTACTCGCTCCGGCATCGAAGAATTTTGCACAAAAAAATGCACAAAATTTGACCTATTTCGTCGCCTATAGAGGACGGAAAGAATGTCATTTTGAACATTGTTATGACATTCTTTCCGTCAAAAAAGTCAATTTAACGGTGTTAAATGAAGCGAGCATCCACACAATTAGGTTGCCATCCAGAGTTTAGGTTGCCATCCACGTGTGGATAGTTGCCTTATGGTGATTTAGGCAACCAAACCTGTGGAAACATGGGTACACCAACACCCACACCCACACACACACACACACACACACACACACACACACACACACATTAACACCGACACCAACACCCACACACACATCAACACCGACACCAACACACACACACACTAACACACTAACACCAACACACACACCAACACCAACACCCACACACACACCGCAGCAGGCGGAGTCTTAATATCAAATTGTGCAAATACATGTTTTTCTTGTAACTAAAATCAACGAAATTAAAAGCCAAAACATTGTCACAAAATGCTGCGTCAACTCAGAATGCTGCGTCAACTCAGAATGCTGCGTCAAGTCAGAATGCTGCGTCAAGTCAGAATGCTGCGTCAAGTCAGAATGCTGCGTCAACTCAGAATGCTGCGTCAATTCAGAATGCTGCGTCAACTCAGAATGCTGCGTCAACTCAGAATTCTGCATCAACTCAGAATGCTGCGTCAAGTCAGAATGATGTGTCAAGTCAAAATGATGCGTCAACTCAGAATGCTGCGTCAACTCAGAATGCTGCGTCAACTCAGAATGCTGAAACAGGAATGAAGATTCACATCGCACTTTGGAAGGAAAAATCTAAAACATCAGGTAAAGTCTGTGTTAGGCTGTTGTCGTGGAAATAGCAAGTCGCATCGAGCGATCTGTATTGTTGATAATAACGAATAAAAAAAATGTCTGCCTTATCAGTCACCTTCTGACCCTTCAGACCACGCATTCAAGCGTACCTTGTGCCCGCAGTCATTTTCGACGACGAAGAACGAACAACAACAACAACAACAACAACAACAACAACAACAACAACAACAACAACAACAAAACAATTGTTGAAAATGAAAATGAAAATGAAAAAAACATAAATATTTAAATAAGTTGTTACATGGAAACTGCACCACCACTTTTGAAAATGACCCCCAAACCTCTTTTTGCAATGGGTTGACACGGTACGTCGTTATGTAAGACAGGGGCAAATTTGGGATGGGAATGGCGGGGGAAGGGAGGGAGGAGGTGGTGTTGGGGGCAAGCATCAGAAGGGGAAGAACGTGAGAGAGAAAAACTTGACATACGCATAAGTAAAACGCTTTGCTGACACACGTACTGACACACTCACTGCTGACAACAACAATTCAGCAGCAGTTCAGACAATGATGATACGTAGCATCTCTTGGGAATTTCCTTTGACCCCGCCCGCCCTCTCTCTTCCCCCCCCCCCCCCCCCCCCGTCCCCTACCCCCAAAACGCACATTGTCTTGAACCAATGAATAATCTGTCAAATCCCTAAGTTCCTGGCTTGCCACTTTTGATGGTTCAGTGGCAGGATGAAAAGAAAAGTTTTCGTACAAAGGGGCGGGAGTGAGAGGGGAAAAGATGAACCGGGGAGGGTGGTGGGGGGTGCAGAGTTTGGATGGGCGTGGCAAAGAAGAAAGCAGTGATGAGAAAAAGTTTAAAATTACTTTTACAGCATATAGTAGACACAACACTTCAAAGACAACATCTAAAAGCAGGTACCATTAAAAATAGCTTACAACAGGAACCGCCGTCATAAAATCTTTAGTTAACGAAACCGAGACAATTCAAGGAACGTTGGTTAAGTTACAAAGCCATGTTTCTTGGTCGAAAAGAAACCACCAATCAAAAAAGAAAAAAGAAAAAAAATGAAAATATGATAACGGAACAACTATCACCACCATCGTGAAACTTCCTCATTTTGTTACTTTCCTTTGTTTGTGCTTAAATCTATCTTGTAGACAGGTTGTGTCCCTTGTCTTGACCGATAAGGCCAAAAAAAAAGGTCTGTTTACGGTAACATAGGCCAAAAAAATAGGGTCGGTAGGTCGGGATTTTTTTTATTTTTATATTTTTTTCTCTCCAAAAAACCATATTTTTACGTTATTTTGCCAAAAAAACCGAGATTTTTTTTTTTCTTCCCCAAATGCCAAAAAAAAGTCTAGGGTCGCGCGAAAAAACTAGGGTCGGTCGGGTTACCGTAAACAGACCTATTTTTTTTTTTGGCCTAAAAGGTGTGGCTGTTCCTGAATACCCAATAACAGGACATGTATCAATCACTCGATCAATAATGATTCTTCAATGTCGGCAAAAAACATAACTGGCAAAGACTTACACTTTTTACACACTAGAATGCAGAAATATCTGCCCCAAAACCTTCCAAGCAGCGAATGTATGCACAGCACAGTGGCCGATATAATTTGATAAGTCTGACGACAGTAACGTACTACATTCCCACAAAGCAATCCTAAGACTCGATTAGTGTGGCCAAGATCGGCTGCCCTGCGTTCCTACAAGACATATATCCTACTGTTGTTATAGGATTGTGTCCTACTGTTCAATGCCGATCGAGTAAAATTCGACGGGGCGACATTTTGTTATATAATTGTATAAGTACCCTTCGCTTTTGTATGGCATGCAGATTTGCAGTCAGGAAATGAACACCCATATAATTTCGTAACTCAACCATCACGCAAATTTGGATGTACGTAGCAGTAGACTATTATTATAGATGAGCTTTTTTTTTTAAAACGTGCACCAGAACGTGTCCGGGTCACGTCATCCACATTAACTTGACCGGAATCGTAACGTCATCACTATTAACTTGAACGGAATCGTGACGTCATCAATATTAACTCTACCGGACATTCTATGTGCCGTTTCCAGGAACTAAAAGTAAGGTGCGGCTAGATTTATTCGCACCGAAGATAGAAGGATTTAATTTACACATGTTGTTGTCGCTGCATGAGTCAAAGCACGCACGTTTTAGTAGGAGTATGAAGGTTTGTATGTCTGCTCGATCGCTCGCGCACACACACACCAAGTCACACACACACGTACACACACACAGACACACACACACACACACACATACACACGCACGTACGCACACACACATACACACACACACACACACACACACACACACACACACACACTCTCCCACGTTTCTTTACTTCCAAAACCCTCTTCAGAGAAAAAAACTGAGAGAGAGAAGAAGAAAAAAAGCGGCAAAGAGAACGACAAACAATTTCCAGAGGCAGTTGAAGAATCGACCGACTTTCATCTCGAGGGATGAAGCGCGTCTCCATGTTATCAGATTGGGCGTCAAGATGAAAGTTTTATGAAATTAACTCTTTACCGCCGCAGATCCAATACGGCCGCGTCCAAGCAAACAGCAAAAAATAACACCGTTAATGCTAAAAGGAAAGAATCACTTAAAAACACAAACTCCACAGACCGAAATATGTGGATTTTTGGACGATTAAAGGCAGTTCTTTTCGGCAAAAATATTTCTTTTCAAAAAAGTTACTTGGGCGGGAGAGAGGGTTGAAGGGAGGGGGTAAAGTGAACGCCGTTGGTGAAAGGTTGATGCGAGGTAGGGAATAGGGTGGGTGGATGGGGGTCGGTGGATAAAAAGGGAGGCCGGAGGGGATATTAGTTTATGAAGTTGAAGGCAAAACACGTGAATAAGCAAGAAATACATACAACATGACCAGAAAGGAAAGGAAGAAAAAGAGAAACAACACAAGAACCGAGGCAGACAAGACAGAAAGGCAGACAAGACAGAAAGGCAGACAAGACAGAAAGGCAGACAAGACAGAAAGGCAGACAGAAAGACAGACAATATCGACAAAAAGACAGACAAGACAGAGAGGCAGACAAGACAGAAAGGCAGACAAGACAGAAAGGCAGACAGAAAGACAGACAGACAGAAAGGCAGACAGAAAGACAGATAAGATCGACAAAAACACAGACAAGACAGAAAGCAGACAAACAGAAAGGCAGACAAGATCGACAAAAAGACAGACAAGACAGAAAGGCAGACAAGAAAGAAAGGCAGACATGGCAAGGCAGACAAGAAAGAAAGGCAGACAGACAGAAAGACAGACAGACAGAGAGGCAGACAAGACAGAAAGGCAGACAAGACAGAAAGGCAGAAAGACAGAAAGGTAGATAGACAGAAAGGCAGACAGACAGACAGAAAGGTATAGACAGACAGACAAGACAGAAAGACAGACAAGACAGACAGAAAGACAGACAGACAGAAAGGCAGACAGACAGACAGACAGAAAGGCAGACAGACAGACAGACAGGAAGGCAGACAGACAGACAGACAGAAAGAAAGGCAGACAGACAGACAGACAGAAAGGCAGACAGAAAGGTATAGACAGACAGACAAGACAGAAAGACAGACAAGACAGACAGACAGACAGAAAGGCAGACAGACAGAAAGGCAGACAGACAGACAGAAAGGTATAGACAGACAGACAAGACATAAAGACAGACAAGACATAAAGACAGACAGAAAGACAGACAGACAGAAAGACAGACAAGACATAAAGACAGACAGACAGAAAGACAGACAAGACAGAAAGACAGACAAGACATAAAGACAGACAGACAGAAAGGCAGACAGACATAAAGACAGACAGACATAAAGACAGACAGACATAAAGACAGACAGACAGAAAGACAGACAAGACATAAAGACAAACAAGACAGAAAGGCAGACAAACAGAAAGACAGACAAGATAAAAAGGCAAACAGACAGAAATGCAGACAGACAGAAAGACAGACAAGATAGAAAGACAGACAAGACAGAAAGGCAGACAAGGCAGAAAGGCAGACAAGACACTCACACAAGCTAGACGGACTTCGGAAGTGACCTCGAAAAATGAGCAAGGAAAGGAGGCTACAAATACACAGACGTACACAAACCCACTTTTTTCTCCAGTGTTTTGCGCGTTTATCTCCCTTCCTTCGCGAAGAGAGACAGACAGACAGACAGACAGACACAAGCCGTATATAGATATAGAAGATTCTGCCTAAACAGAACGCAGGAAGAATGTCTTCACTTTGCAAAAATAAGTGTGTTGAGAGCTTGAGTACATTTAGTGGTCTTTTTTGCACGAGTGGGTTTTTACGTGTATGGCCGTATTTACCCAGCCATACGCCGCTTTCGGGGGAAGCATGCTGCTTTTTCACGTGTTTCCATAACCAACCGAACTCTGAGTTGGATTACTTGGTCTTGTGCTTGCGTGTACACACAAAGAGGGATTGAGTTGAATTAAATTGAACTTTATTTAACAAGGATTAAGATTTAAGGCTACGCCTTTTCTTACAATCTGTCCTTGGGACGCACAGACACACAATGATAAAATTGAAAAATTAAAAATTAAAAAGTTAAAAAGTCAGAAAACTTCAGCACGTGATGATAAAGATGATGATGATGATGATGATGATGATGATGATGATGATGATGATGATGATGATGATGATGATGATGATGAAGATGAGGCATGAAGAGCATACATATGTGGTTATTCATAAAATCAAATGCATACTATGCAAGTAATTATAAGTACAAGCTGGTAGCAATCGAACATGTAGCAATAGTACAACAAAAATATGTTCAGAATATACAATGCACAGCATATCTTTGGCGTAATACTAAGTGTGGTAAATCAAAACGCGTTAAACTACTCAGACATTAAGTGTTTTTTGACACATTTTTAAAAACTTTTTAATGACTTTAAGTGCTTAAGTGAATTCCAAACTGATGTACCCGAAAAAGCAAGACTGGTCTTATAAAGGTCAATTCGTGGAATCGGTGGGATCAAGTTGACCGACCCATATCTGTCGGTAGCTTTATTAAATAATGATGTAATGTAAATCGGCACTTTACCGTAATATAATTTGTGCATGAAAATGGCTTTGTTTAACTTGAGATGCTTTTCCAGTGGAAGAAAGTTAAGCATTTTTAATTTCATATCTGTTGGGGCATTATCCTTTACGATGAGTTTAGCCGAGCGACGATAGAGAGAGTCTAACTTTTTCAAGTGGACATCACTGCTGCCATCCCAGAGCGTCGAAACATAATTGATGTGAGGCATTACATGAGCATGGTGGAACATTTCCAGAGTCCTTCTGTCCGTAAATTGCTTTAACTTGGATAGGAGGAAAACGTTCTTGGCTACTTTCTTGCAAATATGCTGTAATTGTGCCTGCCACTTGAATTCACAATCAATAATTACCCCTAAAACGCGATGCTGTTGAACTTGTTCAATTGATTGCGTACCAATAGTAAGATTTAGTTTGAGTGGAGAAATGTGGTGTTTTTGTCTGGTTGCAATTACCATACTTTTAGTTTTTATTGGATGGACAAGCATAGCATTGGCACTACACCAGTTATTTACATCGTTTAAAGCTGTTTGAAGGGAGGACTCTATTACTGGAACAGACTTTCCACTTGAATGAAGAGAAGAATCGTCAGCAAAAAAATCACTTCTTACATTACTATCAGAAATGTGCAGTGGCAGATCATTGATATACAGACAGAACAAGATCGGCCCAAGCACTGACTTTTGAGGCACCCCGCATTTCACAGTCTCCTCAGTAGATATTTTACAGTTTAGAGCAGTATAATTATTGAGATCTGTCCTGTAAATAGGAAGCAAAAAAAGTTACACACTGAACTGTTTCTGATATACAACTGTAATTTCGTCAGTAAAATTTAATGATCAACAAGATCAAACGCTTTTTTAAAGTCAAGAAACACAGCACCACTGATTTCAGATCGGTTTGTTGCAGACAACCAGGTGTCGCATAGCGTGGTAAGGGCGCTGTGACAAGAGTGATTTGTTCGAAAACCAGATTGAAATTGATGGAAAAGGCACCGGGGTCAGGCTATCTCCAATTAGGTGGCGGGGCGACCATCCCCAACCCGGCGGGTCCCCAGGTGGCGGATAGGGGGTGTCCCTTAGATATAAGGGATTGCAGCGATATAAGTCGGGCTTGCCCGGACGAATAAGCTGTCCTGGACCAACTGGCGGTGTTCCTATCAGAGCGGGGTGGTTAACAGGTGGCACTGTTGACTAGTAAATGCCCTATGTGCTCATACGGGTTCATCACGCGGGTAAGAGGCGCGTTAAAACCCCTGCTACCTGTGCTCCCAGGTAAGGTCCCTGACCAGGAGCTAAGGGTGGGGTAACCCCGACAGAAACCTCTAGTGCTGAAGTCGGCGGTACTGAGCGAGACAGCGCACTTTAACGGATCACAGTACCACGCACACCATCGCCATGAATACACGCAGAGACCAAACCAATCGAAATGGTGCTCGCCCTGTGAGGACCCCCCAGGCAGGTGCAGCGCCGGGCTCCGTGCCTCAAAGGAGCCCACCCTCAGCTACTGGAGGTCCCTTCGTCTTGTCCTGTGGAGCCAGGGGACGAGCAAGGAGAGCAACTGGCCAAAAACCAAGCAAGGTCAAGGAGACCCCTGACATCAACATCATGCAATGGAATGCAGAAGGGGTCAGCAACAAGAAGGAAGAACTCGAACACTTTCTTCATAAGAACAGTATCAACATCTGCTGCCTACAGGAAACACACCTGCAAGAGGGGAAGCCGTTCAAGATCAGAGGCTACCAGGTGTTTTCAAATGGACGGAAAGGGAGAGCAAAGGGAGGAGTGATGACACTGGTGAGAAACAACATCAACGCCACTGAAGTCAAGAAACTTACAGGCGAAGCTGAGTACATAGAAGTCAAGGTCATTATCCAAGACAGCACATTTAACATCGTCAACTACTATTGCCCCGATGACAAGATGCTGTCCCTTGACACTATCCAGGTCCCAGACAGCGGCTTCCTCATCGCTGGAGACTTCAACAGCCGGTCCCAGAGTTGGGGATACAGCAACATGGACAACAGAGGAGAAGAAGTTGAAGCCTGGCAAGATGAACACCACCTTATCCTTGCAAATGACCCCACTGACACACATACCTTCTACTCGCGCCGCTGGCACACCACCACAACTCCAGACCTGGCCTTCTGCACCGATGACATCCACAGAAAGATCAGCAGAAAGGTAGAAGAACAGCTCGGAGGTAGTGACCATCGCCCAGTCGTCCTTACCATGCGTGCTAAAGCACCAGAACACTCGCAACACCCGCGATGGAACTACAAAAAGGCCCAGTGGGGCTTGTTCAGCGTACGCACCAACGAGCTGACAAAGGGCATAGAAGTTACAGATAGGAACATCAACAATGTAGTCAAAGACTTCAACAACAGTATTTCCCAGGCAGCCAAGGAGTGCATACCCAATGGCGCAAGAAAAGACTACACCCCTTATTGGACAAGTGAGCTGCAGAAGGCGCATGATGCTCTGACAGAAGCAAGAAGAGAGGCTGAAACCAACCCCAGCCAGGAGAACAACATCAAGCTCCAAGAAAGAAAAGCAAAGTTCTTGCGAACAAAGCTGGAGAGCAAAAGAAGAAGTTGGAGAGAGAAAACAGCAAGCCTCAACATGGAGAAAGACACAACAAAGCTTTGGAAACTGACAAAGGCCCTGAACGACGAAAGCACCAAAGGCCAGAAGATCACCCTGGAAAATGAAGGAAACACTCTTACAGGAAGGGCTGCCGCCAACAATTTTGCAACAGCATATATGCAGCAGAAAGTAATACCCCCATACCCCAGCACCGCCAGAAAGAGATACGACAGGAAGAGAAGGAAAGAACAGCAGGAGAAAATGAGGTACCAGACGCCATGCATACTGACATCAGCCTGGCAGAAATGAAGAAGGCCATCAGGAAGTTGAAGAAAAAGAAGTCTCCAGGACCTGACAACATCACAAACGAAATGCTTCAACATCTAGGAAACACCGCGCTTCAGAAGCTACTAGATATATACAACCTCAGCTGGAAGCAAGGCCAGGTACCGCAGTGCTGGAGAGAAGCCACAATGATTCCCATCCTCAAACGTGGCAAAAACAAAAGCAAAGCCCAAAGCTACCGTCCCATCAGCTTAACAAGTTGTGTCTGTAAGACCATGGAGCGCATCATCAATCAGCGCCTACAACTCTACCTGGAGACACAGAGCATCATTGCCCCAGAGCAAGCTGGCTTCAGACAGTACAGAAGCACAGAAGATCAAACGACCCACCTCTCACAGGTCATAGAGGATGCTTTTCAGGCCAAGAAGGCTGTCCTGGCAGTGTTTATTGATCTACAGAAGGCATTCGACAAGGTCTGGAAGGATGGTCTTCTAGTAAAACTCCTACGGTGTGGCATCAGAGGCAACATGTTCCAGTGGACCAAGTCCTACCTTCACAACCGAAGAGCCAGAGTGTCGGTAGATGGTCGCTGTGGCCAGAAGGTGTTACTGAGGCAGGGAGTTCCCCAGGGAGGCGTCCTCTCCCCCTCTTTGTTCATACTCTTCATCAACGACATTGTAGCAGAACTACCAAGAGGTGTCCACGCAGCGCTTTACGCAGACGACCTGGTACTCTGGTGCAGCGAGGAGTATGCAACCACAGCAACATACAGAATACAGATCGCCCTAGAGAGTGTTGCAGCATGGGCTGAAAGCTGGTGCGTAACAATCAACAGGGAGAAGTCAACCGCCACTCTTTTCACACTGTCAACAAAAGCCAAACCTGGAAAACTTACCCTGGGAAATACCACACTAAAGTACGAAGACCAACAGACGTACCTTGGTGTCACCTTTGACAAGAAAATGACCTGGAAACCTCACATCAACCAGGCAGAGGGAAAAGCCAGAAGGAAGCTCAACATCTTAAGGAAACTGGCAGGAACTACATGGGGCGCAACTGACAAGATTCTGAAATCAGTTTACCAAGGTACTGTAAGACCACACCTCGAGTACGGGTCCAACTCTTGGATGACAGCTGCGAAGACGCATCTACAGACCCTGGACAAAGTCCAAAACCAGGCACTTCGACTAATCACAGGTGCCATGAAGACAACACCTATAGTGAAGATGGAAGAAACATCTAGCATCCCACCACTTGCCAAGAGAAGAGAGCAGAAGGCAATGCTTCAGGCCAACAAATTCAGATGCTCAGAGAACCACCCAATGAAAGAAAGGCTCCAAACGCTATCATCAGGCAGACTAAAAAGATCAAGCTTTGCTGTGGAGGCCAGAGCACTGAACAGGAAGCACCAAGAAACCCTCCCTAACCAGGTCATTCCCATCTCCTTTTCCCTCGACGCCCCACCTTGGGAAGATAGAGAAGAAACTGTCACTGTCCAAACAACAATACCCCATATCAACAACAAAGGTGAACATAGCGACCAAGCCTTGAAAGCCCTGACGTTGGCAACGCTTGAGGAAAGATACCCTGATGATGCCTGGATCCGGGTGTATACGGACGGCTCAGCCACAAATGCCGTCAAAAGTGGAGGAGCTGGGGTCCACATCCAATACCCCGGTGGAGAACGGACGGAAGAGACGCTTCCGACCGGCCTTTACTGCACCAACTACAAGGCAGAGGTAGACGCTCTCATTCAGGCAGCACACACCATCGCAACAAGAGCAGACCACAACACAAATGTCGTCTTCCTAACAGACGCCCTCTCTGTGCTGCAAGCCTATAACAGTGAGAGTCAACCCTCATTGAAGAAGGCCCTCAACAACATCAAGAGCCTACGGACAGTGCTTCAGTGGATCCCCTCACACTGCGGCATAGAGGGAAATGAGAAAGCCGATGACCTGGCAAAATCCGGTGCAAAAAAAGAACAAGAAGACAACGCCGTGAGCCTTGCCGAGCTAAATACCATCACTAAAGCCCTGTTCCGAACCCCGGCTCAAAAAGACAGCCTTCACCTGCTCACAAGACCAGAGCAGGTTACCATCTTTAGGCTGCGAACAGGGCACAACAGGCTGAACAAACACCTCCACTCAAAGCTGAAAGTTGTGCCATCCCCGATGTGTCCCTGTGAAGAAGCAGAGCAGGACACCCACCACATCCTACAAGACTGCGGGAACTTCCAGTTGTTGAGAAGGAAGATGTGGCCGGAGCCGACCCCCATCCAGGATAAGCTGTACGGCACGGCGGCGTCCCTGCAGATGACCACTACATTTCTCAATTGGACTGGTCTCCACGTGTAGCGGCAACAAGAAGAAGAAGAAGAAGATGGAAAAGGTTTCTGCTTTCTATGTGCGCGAGCAAATGTTTGTGAATATGTTTTTCCAATGGTTTGGATACAATGGGTAATAAGGAAATGGGTCTAAAATTATTTGGGTCGGATAAATGTCCACCTTTATGGAGTGGAAGTACTTTTGCTCTCTTTAATAAACTAGGAACAGTATTTTGCTTTATGCAGAGATTATACACATAGGTGAGTGGCTCCACAATATATGGTAGAGCTAATTTGACCAAGTAAGCAGGAATCTTGTCAGGACCCATGGATTTTTTTTTATTTTCAAGGCCTTCTAGCGCCTTCCCTACCTCATGCACTGCCATGTCTGGAATAGTAAAAAAAAATCGTCTGGTTTACATTTGTCATTACAAAAATCATGTAATTTTGAGAGAGAGACTTCAAAATCAGAATCAGGACTGTCGCATTTTGCAGATTCATTTAGCCTATTGGCAAGGGACAAAAAGTGGTTATTAAAATCTTCAGGGGAGATGGTTGGGGCAGACCAATTTGAGTTCTGTTTAGATTTACCTAATCAGGGCCGGATCTGGGGGGGGGGGGGTTCCTGGGGTTCCGGAACCCCCCCCCCCCCCTGGCCATCCAATGTACCTCTCAGAGAAAAAAAAAATGTGGACTTTGGACCCCTGCCTTCAGTTGGAACCCCCCCCCCCCCCTCAAACGAACTTGGTCTGGCCCTGCTAATATGTTATTAACAGCACGCCAAACTGTTGCAATATCTTTCTTGTCCTCAATTAATTTATTAAAATAATGTTCTTTTGCTTGGCGTGTTAATTCTGTCACTTTATTCCTTTATTTCTTAAAGTCAGACTTCATGTTGTTTGCTTTGTAAAAATTACGCAGGGACATGGCTTCAATAATCTGTTCTGTCAACCATGGGGGAAGAGATGGATATTTCACTCTGTGGTGACGTAGTGGGGCATGCTTATCCACTATAGGATACAGTATATCTAAAAGGGCGCCTAACGCCTCGTCAGCAACAACATGATTAAACACAGGAAAATGGTGCTGAACTGAGATCCAAGAAGAACTTGGTTTCATCAAACTTTTTAAAGCTTCTGTTATTCAATAGTTGTATGGCCCTTGTGCACCGGCTTAGGCAACTTGAACGACCAAGAACAAAATATTGAACAATGGTCACTGATGCTTGAAGGTACCGTTTTCACGTTTGACACCATGGAGGTATTATTAGTGTAAATATCAGTCAATCTGGTTGAGGTGTTCACAAGTTGATGGAATCCAAAGAGAGACGTTACTGAGCGCCAGGCTGTCTGGGTTTTATGCAAGTCGATGTTTAAATCACCAATTAACAATACATTACGATTATTACATTTAATTTTATTCATCAAATCAATAAAATCGTCAGACCAAGCTGAATGGGATGCGGGATTTCTATATACAAAGCCGAGGAGAAAAGAATTCGAATTCTTATACGAAATTTCGACCCAAAGGCATTCAATACTGTTCACTTCCAATTCAGCCCTGCGCTTAACAAACTTTGCTATGGAATCATGGACATAAACAGCAAGACCAGTATGTTGTACTTCCATACTGTCACGTCGGATTACAGAATAATGAGGAATCCGCAACATATCATCACAGATGCGTGAGTCTAGCCTAGTCTCTGAAATCCCAAACAAATGGGTTATGGGAGAATGTTGATTTAATAACACGCAGAGATCAGGAATTTTGTTCAAAAGATGATAAATGTTCAAGTGACCGATATTCAGTCCAGCGGCTGAAGCAAATGACGACATGCTTATAAATTTTAAGACACACGCGGAAGCAGACACAATATACGCACACACTGGACGTTGCAGAGGGAATGTTCCAGCTTTGCCAGTAAAGGCAAAAGTCCTTGTCGTCTACGAATTACACAATAGAGTTCTAAACAATGTGTTACGAAGTGTCACCAGCACGTCAGACGACATGGAGAAGTGTTACAACCGAAGGGAAAGAAACACACTCTTTCCTCAGTGTCCACGTCACGTCACACAGACAGGCAGTCCGAATACAACGCAAGGCACAACTAAAAACACAGGTATAGTCACTGCACAAGGTGCAGAATCCCTTCGAACTTGATCGTAAGAGTATAAGCGCAACACAAGCTCTATAGGTTGTATAACACTGCTAGGACAATTAAACCAAAAGATGTTCATCCAAGGTGACCCGGCGATCGCGCTCACGCACACATACACACACACACACACTTATACTCGCGCACGCACTCACACACACACACACACACACACACACACACACACACACACACACACACACACACACACACACACACACACTAGTTGATGCAATTGATGCTGTTTGTGTCTATGCAGGGAGCAGATACAACGCTCAACACTGTTCAGAAACTAAATTATTACGTCCAGACCGAAGGTCGCCTATCTTACAAAGCCTACAGTTATGAGCTTTTAACACATCAGCTGAGTTGAAATTAAATTCAGCAGCTGAACTGCATTTGCACTGACCAGGGAAAAGATACTAGCAGGTCTGCACATAAGTTGAACTGGGAAATTGGAAAAAATCTCTAACTCACCAGGCGCGGCCGGGATTCGAACCTAATACATGAACCTTCCGATTTGGAGGCCGATGTCATATCCATTCGGCCCATGCGCCCGTCTTAGCGAGGCAATCAAATCGTTTGTTAAAAAGTTGGAGATGTTTGTCTGTCTGTGTATTTAAAAGACCTCTGGACATGTTTTGTCATAACTTGAATGTTCCAATAATCTATCATTCTTGTTTATTGATTCTTACAAGAGAAAAATGGCGTCTTTAACGGCGATTCCATTTCTCCATTTCAGTTCATTATTACCCCACTCCTGTCTCCTGTTAAATACGGCTTCACTGCTGTTCACATCTATTGCCCGCATAATTCGTTCCCACCTTCGCACTCACTGAAATAGAAACAGCTGGGGAGTAGTGCAGGCGAGTTGTAGAACAAGTAACAAAGACCCAGCTAGTCCTTCCCATAAACAACGGTTGGGCTCACTATCTGTAGTCTTTATAGTATTGTTAGCCACACATTGTATTCAGTGTGTGTGTATGTGCGTGTTCGTGCGTGCGTGTGTGTGCGTGCGTGTGTGAATCAGAATCAGAATCAGAATCAGAATTTATTGTCATTAAAGCACAGAGCCTATTGACACATACAAGATACATAAGTACAGGTAAAAACAGCAATATAACATAACATACATGAAATACACATGTGTGTGTGTGTGTGTGTGTGTGTGTGTGTGTGTGTGTGTGTGTGTGTGTGTGTGTGTGTGTGTGTGTGTGTGTGTGTGTGTGTGTGTGTGTGTGTGTGTGAGTGCACGCTGTTGCTATTGTGCATCACCGTGAGCTCCGGTGAGAAGGGACGACTAATAAGTGTCCATTATCATTATTATTATTATCATTATTATTACTACTATCTCATATCTTGCCATGGGTCACCATCATCCCTCCACTCCGACGCAAAGCCTCAATCAACAGCCTTTGATGCTCTTTGTGTATGTGAGCCTCCACCACGGAATAAGTCGCATGTCACCTTTTCATGTTTTTCATATTTTTACATTTTCTTAAAGAGTTTTTACATTTAGTCAAGTTTTGACTAAATGTTTTAACATTGAGGGGGAATCGAGACGAGGGTCGTGGTGTATGTGTGTGTGTGTGTGTGTGTGTGTGTGTGTGTGTGTGTGTGTGTGTGTGTGTGTGTGTTTGTGTGTACTGTGTGTGTGTGTGTGTGTGTGTGTGTGTGTGTGTAGAGCGATTCAGAGTAAACTACTGGACAGATCTTTATGAAATTTTACATGAGAGTTCCTGGGTATGATATCCTCAGATGTTTTTTTATTTTTTCGATACATGTCTTTGATGACGTCATATCCGGCTTTTTTAAAAAGTTGAGACAGCACTGTCACACCCTAATTTTTCAATCAAATTGATTGACATTTTTGTAAAGCAATCTTCGACAAAGGCCGGACTTCGGTATTGCATTTCAGCTTGGTGGCTAAAAAATTAATTAATGACTTTGGTCATTAAAAATCAGAAAAATGTATTTATTTTCTATTTTTTATATAAAACGATCCAAAATTACATTCATCTTATTCTTCATCATTTTCGGATTCCAAAAACATATAAATATGTTATATTCGGATTAAAAACAAGCTCTGCAAATTAAAAATATAAAAATTATGATCAAAATTAAATTTTCGAAATCGATTTGAAAACAATTTCATCTTATTCCTTGTCGGTTCTTGATTCCAAAAAACATATAGATATGATATGTTTGGATTAAAAACACGCTCAGAAAGTTAAAACGAAGAGAGGTACAGAAAAGCGTGCTATGCAGCACAGCGAAACCACCACCGCGCTAAACAGGCTCGTCAGTTTCACTGCGTTTTGCACGAGCGGCGGACTACGGTCATTGTGAAAAAATGCAGTGCGTTCAGTTTCATTCTGTGAGTTCCACAGCTTGACTAAATGTAGTAATTTCGCCTTACGCGAATTGTTTTATTCTCTATCCAGTGGTGAAAACCGTTTTAGAAAAGAGTGAACACTGTTCAAGTTATAAGCCTGTGACTATTGGTGACCCTCACACTGTTACTAGACACCCCCCGGACTTATATTATGCCTAGTGCAGAACCGCGTGAGGTGACATGCGACCCATTTCGTGGTGGAGGGTCACATTGGATTGATTATTTTGAATTTAAATGAATTTCTTAGCTTACACTAGTTGGGGTTTTAAAATTATTTTTTAACGTATCTTAACAATTCTCACTGAACACAGACCACAGGATGTTGAGTTTTGGTACTATTTTGACGACAAAGGCTCTGCTTTCAAAGGCTGAAGTCTATACCCATTAGAGAAGTGATGAGACATATTTTTAAAGCATTTTTCCCTATCAGTTATAAGGCCAGAAATAACTAAGCTAGGGCTTAACGTTCTCATTTCTAAGATGACGGTGGGTATCAGACTTGTTCACGAAAACAACACTGAAGAAATAACTAAGATGCAACTGTAATTTAGGCTGAAGTGGGCTTCATATTTTGTCCTTGTAGAACAGCACTTATTATAATTGATTGTATGTTGTATTGAATATGTTTTTATCCGTCATATCCACTGGCTCCTATGCATTGCATGACAATTTGAACAATTGCCTGAATAAAAAACATCTTTGAAGGAAAAAAAGATGCAACTGTAGATATGTAACTAAATCAATGCTCACGCTTGAAGAAGTGATATAGTAACAAAACAGTGCACACATAACAGTTAATTTTATGGGGGTAGATTAGAAAACGCAACGTTGTAACCAATTTTGAGACTAAACTTCAAACGTGAAACACAATCAAACAAAGAAAAGACACGTGTACAAGTGATACGAATTTCTAACACTCTGTTACTTCCAAGGTAAGACGGCATCAAGCACAACACCATGTGTTTAAGCGACAACGGCTGGCGCCATGATATTCTGAACATGCTCACATAGTATTAGGCTGAGAGCGTACACAGAATCAAAGAGAAAACTGTTCGTGGTGAATTGACAGAACAAGAGAATGAGAATGTTGACGCGATTTCATTTCGCGCACTACTTTGTGTGACACGATACTGATTTCTCCACGGGGTGCGAAGTCACGCAGAGGAGCGTAGTGATCGAACACAGTGATTGCTTCGGGGTGAAACCTTGTCACCTTCTGCTATCCAATATAGGGACTATTTTCAGGGTGTGGGTTGGTGGGTGACACGGAGATCTGAGGACATTGGACTACTTTTGTAAATCGGTTTTGCCAACAAAAATGGGTCGAATGGCCAACTCAGAAACTGTGTAGTCAGTTAGAACAGATATACTTTAAGAAGAGAGATATATGATTATGACGGATTACTAGCGCCAAAACCTGTTCAAAAATGTGTAATCTTATCGTTTGTTATTTATAATGCCCGGTTTTGGTGCAGTCGTGTTTTGTATGTGCGTTAATTATTCTCAATAGAGTTCAAATGCGCGCGTTTGCTACTTAAGAGCTTCCGCCGGATTTTGTGCTGATACGCAGAGCCAAAAGTGAGAATGAGTAATTAACACTGGAGAGTTTGAAGAATAAACGTCCAAACACTACAGTATTGGACAGGCTTGGAATCATTTATCTTTCTTTAAGAAGTGTAGATTTGTTCATTCCTATTTTTCGAGCTATGCCTTGTTAAATAACGGTTGGAAATCCCTTTGAATACAAAAACCGCAAAAAAAAATTCAAATACGAGGTCGTTTTTTCCGGAACTGCAACGGCGATTTGCCAAACGAAAAAAGGCAAGCAAATAAAACAACAATACAAAAAAAATAAAACGCTGATTGGAAGTGTCGCGATTTTTCAACGGGTTGGGTAGAACAAATTATAGTTCACATAGCACTTCAGTCGTATTCTGTTACCGATCGCGCCCACACAAAACCGTTACATCCAGCATACCTGGCACTGTTGGCGGCCAGTCGTTAATTCACAATGTATCAATGCGCACCTGTATCAGGATACATCGGAAATTGATGCCCTTACAAACAAACAAAAAGAAAAAAGAAAGAAACAAAGGCAAAACAACTCAGGGTTGAAGCAGCCTGCATGCAACTGAGGTAACAAAAAACAAGTCGCGCAAGGCAAAATTACTACATTTAGTCAAGCTGTGGAACTCACAGAATGAAATTGAACGCACTGCATTTTTTCACAATGCCCGTATCCGCCGCTAGTGCAAAAGGCAGAAAAAGGGACGAGCCTGTTCAGCGCGGTAGCGGTTGCGCTGTGCTGCATAGCACGCTTTACTGTACCTCTCTTCGTTTTAACTTTCTGAGCTTGTTTTTAATCCAAACATAACAGATCTATATGTTTTTGGAATCAGGAACCGTCAAGGAGTAAGTTGAAATCGATATTCTAAAATTTAATTGTAATCATCTTTTTCAGAGCTTGTTTTTAATCCGAATATAATATTTATATGTTTTTTGAATCAGAAAATAACGAAGAATAAGATGAAATTATTTTTGGATCGATATCTTAAAAAAAATATTTTAATTACAATTTCCAGATTTTTAATGACCAAAGTCATTAATTAATGTTTAAGCCTCCATGCTGAAATGCAATACCAAAGTCCGTCCTTTGTCGAAGATTGCTTGGCCAAAATTTCAATCAATTTGATTGAAAAATGAAGGTGTGACAGTGCCGCCTCAACTTTTACTAAAAGCCGGATATGACGTCATAAGACATTTATCGAAAAAATGAAAATAAGTCTGGGGATTTCATACCCAGGAACTCTCATGTAAAATTTTATAAAGATCGGTCCAGTAGTTTAGTCTGAATCGCTCTACACACACACACGCACAGACACTCACACACACATACACCACACACACACACACACATACACACACACACACACACACATACACCACGACCCTCGTCTCGATTCCCCCTCTATGTTAAAACATTTAGTCAAAACTTGACTAAATGTAAAAAGAAACAAGTCGCGTAAGGCGAAATTACTACATTTAGTCGAACTCACGGGATGAAACTGAACGCACTGTTTTTTTTCACCAAGACAGTACAGTGTGTGCGTGTGTGTGTGCGTGCGTGTGTGGGTGGATGTGACATGTTTGAATTTATTCGGATTTAGTTCTCTTTCCTTGTTTGTATTATGATTGTGTAAGTGTAAAGCGCTCTGGGCTCGTCACCACGAGGTTTACGCGCTATATAAGTAATCGTTATTATTATTATTATTAATCCCCGCGTGAAGGAAATCGCTCACCTTCCACGTTTAAAACGTAGTGATATTGACACGCCAGATTAGCGCGGTAGCGTATTGTGCTAAGCAGGAAAGCGCGCTTTTCTGTATTCTTGTTAACTTTCTGAGCTTGTTTTGAGTACAACCTATCATATCTATATGTTTTTGGAATCAGGAAATGATAAAGAATAAGATGAAATCATTTTTGGATCGATTTCTTAAATTTTAATCGTAAGATTATTTAATTTATTTTCGTTAATTGTGATCACATTTTAAGAGTAAACATGACATATGTATATATTTTTAGATTCAGAATGTGATGAAGAATACGATGCAATCAATTTTAAATCTGTTTGCGAAAAATCGATTTTAATGACAACTTTGATGAGCAAACTCATTAATTAATTTTTAAGCCTTCAAGCTGAAATGCAATACCAAAGTCCGGGCTTTGTCGAAGATTATTTGACCAAAATTTCAACCAATTTGGTTGAAAAATGAGAGCGTGACAGTGCCGCCTCAACTTTCACGAAAAGCCGGATATGACGTCATCAAAGACATTTATCAAAAAAATGAAAAAATGATCTGGAGATACCATACTCAGGATCTCTCATGTCAAGTTTAATGAAGATCGGTCCAGTAGTTTTCTCTGAATCGTTCTACACACACACACAGACACTAGTCAAAACTTGACTAAATGTAAAAAGAAGAAAAAAAAAAAAAGAAGAAGAAGAAAAAAAAGGAAATTGATGCCCTGTATTTGTTAATTATATCAGCCCCAGAAACGCTTTGATTGTGAAGCCCAACCTGAGTGAACTTCAGTGCTGTTTCGATAGGCTTGGGCCTGGCATCTAGCACATGCACCATATCACGGCAGATGACGCTTTTCAATATTAACGTGAATTGTATGATGCTGATTTTTGTGTTTGGGTCAAAAAGACTTCATAAATTAAACAAATGAATTACCACCACCCCTCCACCAGCACCCCCCCTCCCTCGAACTCGACCTCGAAAACTTTATTACATGAGGATTATAGCATTAGGTTTATAGCGTTAGGTCCACATGGTCCTTTCTTACAGCTAAGTCCTTGCAACAACACAAACATAAAACGAAGAGCGAGAATGAAAACAATTAAACAAACAAGCATAGCTATTTGCTAAGAAGGCTAGAAGCTCAACAAAAACAGCATTCATAATAAAAATAAAAAAAACTATTAAACAAACAAGCATAGATATTTACTAAGAAGGCTAGAAGCTCAACAAAAACAGCATTCAGAATTAAAAAACAACAACTATTAAACAACCAAGCATAGATATTTGCTAAGAAGGCTAGAAGCTAAAAAAAACCAGCATTCAGAATGAAAAAACAACAACAATTAAACAACCAAGCATAGCTATTTGCTAAGAAGGCTAGAAGCTCAACAAAAACAGCATTCATAATTAAAAATAAAAAAAACTATTAAACAAACAAGCATAGATATTTACTAAGAAGGCTAGAAGCTAAAAAAACAAACAAACAGCATTCATTATAAAAAAAAAACAACTTTTAAACAACCAAGCATAGATATTTGACTGACTATTAGGGTTTAACGTCCTCTTAGACCAACTGGTCTATATTGGGACAGGTATTGGTAATACGTTGAAGATATGGTGTGATACTTTGATTCGAACAAGCCCGCTGTGGCTGTCTTCTTCGACACACCAGCATTGGGTTTGTCTCGTCAAAGTATCGAAATACGATCATGATAATCGGAGACGAGAGATGATGCATGCGTGTCTTCGTGTTTTCCAAGCCCTGAGACTTTCGCTGTGAACGTGGGATCTTTTTCGTGCGCATGTGTGCACACGGGGGTGTTCGGACACCGAAGAGAGTCTGCACAAAGTTGACTCCGAGAAATAAATCTCTCGCCGAACGTGGGGATCGAACCCACGCTGATAGCGACCAACTGGCTACAAAGCCAGCGCGCTACCAACTGAGCTACGTCCCCGCCCCCATAGATATTTACTAAGAAGGCTAGAAGCTCAACAAAAACAGCATTCAGAATTAAAAAACACAACTTTTAAACAACCAAGCTTAGATATTTGCTAAGAAGGCTAGAAGCTCAACAAAAACAGCATTCATAATAAAAATAATAAAACACTATTAAAGAACCAAGCATAGATATTTGCTAAGAAGGCTAGAAGCTTAACAAAAACAGCCTTCAAACCACATTAGAAACTGACCTGTTCAGATGCCTGACCACGCTGCGAATAATATCCACATCAACGTTTCCTCGCTATATAGTGTATTCTAAACGAGTGTTTATTCCACTTCACCATGGCAACGGATGTCCTTGTCTACTCGCTTCAATGTCTCACCATTTCATTGGACAATAATGTCGTTATGTTTGCCACACGCGTCTCTAGGACTGAGTCAGTGTAATTGTATAGAATACGGCCAACTAACAATTATAGGCTGGAGACTTGACGTGGCGTGTGCATGCATAGGTATTCTAATTTTTAGACACGTGCTCGCGCGACTGCACACACATATGAGGGCGTGATTCACGCACAAACATACAGGTTGCCTACACATTATTGAGAACTAGCTTTAACCGGTAGTTTTTTTTAGGCTTTGCACACATTTCCTGGAACCGTCCTTGATAATTGATTATGTCGTTCTTCTTATAATATGTGTTCTGTTAAACTCACATGCACACCCACACACACACACACACACACCGACACAGACACACACACACACACACACACACACACACACACACACACACACACACACACACACACACAGAGATACGCATACACACGCATACACACACACACAAACACACACACATACATGCACGCATGCACGCACACTCACTCACACACACACACACATACACACACACACGAACACACACACACACACACACACACACACACACATACACGCACGCACGCACGCACGCACACGAACACACACACACACACGAGCTTACAAACACACACACACACACATTCATGAACACACATGAACACACACACACACACACACACACACATGAACACACACACACATACACACACACAAACACACACACACACACACACACACACACACACATCCACTTTCTACAACAATAAACTCATCGGGTTACACAACATGAATACCTCTAGTGGCCTCTTGTAAAAGCTTTTGCGAAATGAAAGGACGGAGAAATGTTTACAGTCTATTCCACCATCTTTACTGAACGTCGCCAGTTTTGCATGCAAGCAGCCTCTAACGACTATCTTTAAATGGATTATATTTATCTGACCATTTGGGGGGGGGGGGGTGTTCTGATGCGCACAAGATACGATTAGCTCGAAAACGCATTTTGTAATTAGTTAAATCAAAGTGAGTGAATGAGCTTCAGGATGTTGATTATTTCCAGTGCTTGAATCAAAAAGGAGCGCATATTGCGCCGTCGTTTATGCGGCGGCCTAGTAAACAGGACTGGGTGGCCGAGTGGTAACGCACTTGCGCTCGGAAGCGAGAGGTTGCGTGTTCGACCCTGGGTCAGGCCGCAATTTTCTCCCCCCTTTTCTAACCTAGGTGGTGGGTTCAAGTGCTAGTCTTTCGGATGAGACGAAAAACTGAGGTCCCTTCGTGTACACTACATTGGGGTGTGCACGTTAAAGATCCCACGATTGACAAAAGGGGTCTTTCCTGGCAAAATTGTATAGGCACAGATAAAAAATGTCCACCAAATACCCGTTTGACTTGGAATAATAGGCCGTGAAAGGTGAATGTTCGCCTAATAGGCTTGAAGTTTGCTGGTCGATGTGAATTCGTTATATATTGTGTGTAAAAAAATGTCTGTTTGTCTGTCTGTCTGTAAAAAATTCCATTTCAAACGGCAGAAATTAATATGTAAAGCGCGGAGAGTACTTGTGGTTCGCGCCATATAAGCTCCCCATAATAATAATAATAATAATAATAATAATAATAATAATAATAATAATAATTGTCAGTAAGTACTGGTGTCACATGACTGATGTGAACCAGTTGATTGGCTAATGGCGATGCGCTAAAACTGTTAGCGCACTCTTGGAGTGCGCTAACTTTTCCACAGAGCGTATTCTTACGCCCTTTACCTAAGCAAGACTGTGCTCTCATCCTCAGAATTAATTACTGACATGTAGCTTATATTCTCCACAATACCAAATGACCATAAATTCCCTACTTCTCAATTAAAGCAGAAGTGGTTTTTTCTGACAGATTGCATGTGCCTGTGCCACAGTGCGGCTGCCACTGATCTAAAAATAGAAGCCGCTGGGTTTCATCTAATTCTTGCCGACTTGCATAGATTCTTCTCATCGTGTTAGTGGCATGTAGCTTATCATCCACATTACCAAATGATGAGTTAATATAAAATTCCCATCCGCTAGCAGAAAACACAAGTGTTATTCCGATAACGTACCAGCTAGACCAGTTTGCGGGAAGACTGACTCGATCGACTCTGTCATACGTAGCCGCACTGACTACACTGAAATACGACTGCATCAGTTCAGTAAATGAATGGTTTCCGAATTATTATTTCAAGGCAAGAACAATCGTAATCGAAAACGTGTAGGGTTCAGAACGTTCTTACCATTATAAGACTTATTACCAGCGTGCCTCGTGCGTGCAGACTCAGTCAGTGCAGACTGCATGCAGTGGTTTGATTGCCCTAGCAGACGACATAAACCCCGCTCAGCAAATTAACATGTTGGGCAAATGTGAACGAAAAAACGATGGGGATATAATACGTGTAGGGTTCAGAGCATTCTTACCGTTCATATTTAGTATCAGACTCCCCGATGAATGAAGATACAACACGAAAATATACCACATTTGTTTTGAAAATGTGCGAACCGTCGAGTCCCGCGGCTTCGAGTTCGAGTCAATTCAAGGGGAGTCACTCCGCACAGTCAATCCGTCGAAGCTCGACTGGAGGTTTCGAATCGCAAATAATGAAGAGCACAGCCCTTTCTCCGAGTTCAAATGAGGTCTCTCTGAAAGATCATCACTGTTCAGATTAACGCTACACTGGAATTTACCAACAGAAATTAAAATGCGTGTGACGAAAGCACGACACACTTGAGACACCCCACACAAAAGTAGATCTTTACTGTACACGACCTGACCACACAGTTATGCCTATTCAAATGCGCGTTGCAAAATGTGCGCTTGGAATCTTCTTTTTTCTATGGCGGTACTGACAATATCGTTATTGAAACAATCCCAGTGCACTAAGGGATTTATAGAGCAAATCTCGAAAATAATTATTGAACTCAGCGCTATGCGCTTCGTTCAATAATGAATTTTCTCGATTTGCTCTATAAATCCCTTAGTGCACTGGGATGTCTCAATAACTTAAATTGTCAGTAAGTACTGGTGTCACATGACTGATGTGAACCAGTTGATTGGCTAATGGCGATGCGCTAAAACTGTTAGCGCACTCTTGGAGTGCGCTAACTTTTCCACAGAGCGTATTCTTGCGCCCTTTGCCTAAGCAAGACTGTGCTCTCATCCTCAGAATTAATTAATGACATGTAGCTTATATTCTCCACAATACCAAATGACCATAAATTCCCTGCTTCTCAATTAAAGCAGAAGTGGGTTTTTTTTCTGACAGATTGCATGTGCCTGTGCCAGTGCCAGTGATCTAAAAAATAGAAGCCGCTGTGTTTCATCTAATTTTCGCCGACTTGCATAGATTCTTCTCATATGCCGTGTTAGTGGCATGTAGCTTATCATCCACATTACCAAATGATGAGTTAGTATACAATTCCCAGCGGCTAACAGAAAACACAAGTGTTATTCCGATAACGTACCAGCTAGACCAGTTTGGAAGACTGACTCGATCGACTCTGTAGCAGACAACACAGAAATACGACTACATCAGTTCAGTAAATGAATGGTTTCAGAATTATTATTTCAAAGCAAGAACAATCGTAATCGAAAACGTGTAAGGTTCAGAACGTTCTTACCATATATAAGATTTATTAGCATCCTGCCTCATGCGTACAGACTCAGTGCAGACTGCAGTCGTTCCATTGCCCAGGTTGGCAGGTAGCCTAGCAGACGACATTAACCCCGCTCAGCAAAATAACATGTTGGGCAAATGTGAACGAAAAAACGATGGGGATATAATACGTGTAGGGTTCAGAGCATTCTTACCGTTCATATTTAGTATCAGACTCCCCGATGAGTGAAGATACAACACGAGAAATATGCCACATTTGTTTTGAAAATGTGCGAACCGTCGAGTCCCGCTTTGAGTCAATTCAAGGGGAGTCACTCCGCACAGTCAATCCGTCGAAGCTCGACTGGAGGTTTCGAATCGCAAATAATGAAGAGCCTTTCTCCGAGTTCAAATGAGGTCTCTCTGAAAGATCATCACTGTTCAGATTAACGCTACACTGGAATTTACCAACAGAAATTAAAATGCGTGTGACGAAAGCACGACACACTTGAGACACCCCACACAAAAGTAGATCTTTACTGTGCACGACCTGACCACACAGTTATGCCTATTCAAATGCGCGTTGCAAAATGTGCGCTTGGAATCTTCTTTTTTCTATGGCGGTACTGACAATATCGTTATTGAAACAATCCCAGTGCACTAAGGGATTTATAGAGCAAATCTCGAAAATAATTATTGAACTCAGCGCTATGCGCTTCGTTCAATAATGAATTTTCTCGATTTGCTCTATAAATCCCTTAGTGCACTGGGATGTCTCAATAACTTAAATAATAATAATAATAATAATAATAATAATAATAATAATAATAATAATAATAATAATAATAATAATAATAATAATAATAATAATAATAATAATAATAATAATAATAAACAGCATCACGTACACAACCAAGGGAAGTGACTCAGCTGAAGTTACCCAACCCAACGCACACAAAGAGTGACCTTGCTTTGCCTCATGTACGACATATAATTAAGCTTTTAAAACATCTGCTTTTGCAATGTGAAGGTAGTCCTCCTGCGCGGTAGCATTATTTACAACGCAGAATCAAATGCCAGTATAGTGGTACATCTTTGAAAGCGATCTAAGGGCCTTCTTTTCTTAGGTATGGTGCCTTTAACCATGGCCCTACCGAAGCACCGACGTTCTCTAGCCATCACCAGCCATCAGTGATAAAAACTTTACGACAAGTCTTCAAACAAGATCCAAAGACCGTCGGTGTCTGTGTATCCAAGCAAGTGGGGGTAATTTTTCAGCCGATTACCGCATTCTCGTAAAAAGTGCTCTCGCCAGTGATAAGTATTTGCACGTCGGTGCTGCAAAAAAAGTGCATAGTTTGGCAACAGCCACTAACTGAGAGAAAAAAAAAGTAGGAGTGGAAAAAAAGCTGAGCCAAACATTTTTGTCCTTGAAGTTTTAAGGTTGTAATTTTGTCGTCGAGAGCATTTTTAGGTGTAGGCTTGGCTGAAAGTTGTGGAATAGGAAAGATGTCGTTGATGGTGTGGGGTAGGGGTGTGGGGGGGGGGGGTGGAAATGTGATTAAAGCGTTATAAAGGAGGGTTAGGAAATTGGCCGACTATTGGTCTGGTGAAGATCAAGGGCTGCAAGATGTACTTTCATGAGTAATTTACAATAATTATGTGTCAAGAAGTTTGCCATACTTAAAAAAAAAGTTTAGTTAACCTCGGTCTTTCTATACCTCCCTCTCTCTCTCTCTCTCTCTCTCTCTCTCTCTCTCTCTCTCTCTCTCTCTCTCTCTCTGTCTCTCTCTCTCTCTCTCCACCCTCTCTCTCTCTCTCTCACTCTCTCTCTTTGTCTCTCCTTTTCTCTCTCTCTCAAACACACACACACACACACGCACACACACACACTCACACACACACACACACACACACACACACACACACACGCGCGCGCGCGCGCGCACACGGTCGCGTGCATTTATCATATGATAATACACCCAGATAAAACTAAAAGCATGGATAATACTACGAGGGGAAAAAACATACAATAAAACCTGTGAAATTTCAACTGTTTCAGGGAAAGCTGAAATACATCACCGTACACTTGGTACAACTGTAGTATAAGAAATGAAGTGGTAAACACATATAAACAACCGCTGCAAAATTCGATCAAGAACATTAATATTTTGTCGTTTAAATTCAAACACAGTGCAACGTCTGAAACACTTGAATGTTCGTTTATGCTCACAAAATGCCTCATTTTAATGTTGCTTTGGGGATTGCTGCAATGATGTACTGCACTTATTAAAATTCAACTGTATGCATCTACGTGCAAACCAGCACGGTTAGCCTAGTGGTAAGGCGTCCGCCCCCTGATCGGGAGGTCGTGGGTTCGAACCCCGGCCGGGTCATACCTAAGACTTTAAAATTGGCAATCTAGTGGCTGCTCCGCCTGGCGTCTGGCATTATGGGGTTAGTGCTAGGACTGGTTGGTCCGGTGTCAGAATAATGTGACTGGGTGAGACATGAAGCCTGTGCTGCGACTTCTGTCTTGTGTGTGGCGCACGTTATATGTCAAAGCAGCACCACCCTGATATGGCCCTTCGTGGTCGGCTGGGCGTTAAGCAAACAAACAAACAAACAAACAAACAAACAAATCTACGTGCAGCAAAGTGCATCCTGCAAGAGACGCAAACTTTAAACTTCTCCTTTAAACTCAGCTAGAGGCTCTCTTTGTTTATAAAGAAGTGCATGGTGATATGCCCAATTATGTGTAAATGTGTTTTACACATGATGCGAAGTGGCATGGTGATATGCCCAATTATGTGTAAATGTGTTTTACACATGATGCGAAGTGGCATGGGTCTCAAAAATCTACTCCTATACATTCCTCGTGAAGATTATATAAACTAAGTTTAGTGTTTTCATGAGTATCACTTTGGAACTGGTTTTTTTTAATGTAAATTAAAAGATCCACATCTGTAAAAGCATTTTAGTCAGGTACACATACACATTCACTTGCAGTGCGCAAACGGCCTTCTGGAGATTTTTTATTATTTTTTATTATCTGTGTGATTATAGATTGTTTATGCAATGCTGTTGTGGTTTAATTGTTTTTCCTCCACCACCTACCCCCCCCTCCCCCTCTTCCATTCTTCTTGACAGTTATCTTCCCTTATTTACATGACTCTGTTAGATGATGCATAATTATACATAACGCACCAAGAACATGTATGACCAAAGATTCCCATTTCATTCAGTTGAGATCGGAATTCTAATCTCAGCCAGATGGGATCAGAGCTCTTAGCCCAGCTCTTAGTCCAATGTTACAGCTGGATTCCGAATCCAGCCAAATTCCAATCTGAACCATGGCATACACGCACACGATTTAACCCCCCCCCCCCCCCCCCCATTCCCTATGAAAAGAAACGTACTCCAACTTCTCCAGGGTGGACTCCCACACACCACTTGACATCTACAGCATATACCTAACCCCCAATTATTATTTTCTCCTAATTCCAACACCACAGTCCCTCACCCCCAATCGATCCCCGATACCTCTCAGATAAAATGTATACCTCCCAATTCGGAATGTCAAGAAACACGGACAAACATTCTGTCTCCCACTCAGCTCCCGCAAATCTCTGCAGGAAAACCCCAACTCTTGTAGGAAGGAAGACTAGAGAAACCGCTTTTCAGCAGGCAAAGCCCGATTTTACGCATTTGCACAACCTAACCACAAGTCCTCCGATGATTTCCGTGGCAGCGCGGGCACTGCATCGGATGGAACAAAACCTATGCGCTCAACTGTGTAAATTTAACGACCCAAACTGCTTTCTAGGAACATCGAACGAACAGAAAAGGTGCAAGGCACTCCACGGGCTCTTCAGCTAACAAACCCACTTTCCCACTGTGTGTTATTCACGTCCGATGAGATGGTGGGTATGTTCTACCAAAATGGCGTATCTCGCGTGTAAATAAAGTCGAGTGGCAAAGCGTTAAATGCAAGGAACTTAGGTTAAAAAACAAAACAAAAATCTGTATTCACCGTTACAAGGACAGCACAATACAGCATGAATGTTCGCTTGTGAAAGCTTCATCAGAATCACGAACAAACAAACAAACAAACAAGAAGCAAAAGCAACACGTAGAACGAGCAAGGTTTGAAAAGAAGATGGAGAAGATAAAAGAAACTTAGGTGCACACAAATGGGGTCAAAACAGAAAAAAATTGAGGGAAAAAAAAGAGGAGATAATGTGATTTGTATAGCTATGCTTCCATGACATACAAAAGTATACTTCAAGTTGATTCACAGTAAAACTCTGACAAATGCATACCCACTACAAACTGTATATATTGACATGTGAACTCACTGAAATGCATCCGGTTGTTTGAAACAAGTCATGAACAAGACGTTGGTCAAATTCAGGGTGACCCCCGAAAATGCCACCAACTACAATGCTAATAACTCCTACGTTTGTTCAGCGAATTTCTTCATATTTGATATACCTTGGCTTGAGATAGGGGATGATATATAAGTGCACACAATTTAAAGTCTTTATGTCTTGAATACACACGAAATTAAACAGTCTTGATCACACACCAAAATGTAACAGTCTTGAACTCAAATCAAATAACCAAAGGGAAGTAAGCTCTCTAAATGCTTACGACATGTGTAATGGAGTAAGCGAGAGTTATACGGAACCAATCTCCTGGCACCTGAGAGAATAACAAACATTGAAATGAACAAGCGATTTTCATCCTGAAAATGTGTTTGTCTTGAACACACATAAAAATTAACAGTCTTGATCACACACCAACATTTAACAGTCTTGAACACACATCAAATTGTAACAGCCTTGAACACACACTAAAATATAGCTGTCTTGAACTCACAATCAATTCGACTTGCAATTTCTCACAACACGAGTGAAGCGAACCAGAAATAAACACACCTCGGTGGGTTTGCAGATATACAGGCTATAGACCCTATCGGTATTCCAAGCTCTCGTAATATCTCGCAAACTTCAGATCATAGCAAAGCATGTGGTACAGCAATCTCGCGCTAGCTGCAAAAGCAAAGGTACGAAATTCTTGCGACATTCAAAGCATAACAAAGAGCGAGTCTCGCGAGATCTGCTCAGATACCGAAAAGATGTATTGTTGTGGAAGGTTTCATGTTTTTAATTAAGCCTTTTTTGTTCGTTTGCCAGTGGTCAGTTGGCTGTAGTTTGTGTTTAGGCCAAAAAAAAAAATAGGTCTGTTTACGGTAACATAGGCCAAAAAAATAGGGTCGGTAGGTCGGGATTTTTTATTTTTTATTTTTTTTCCCAAAAACCATATTTTTACGTTATTTTGCCAAAAAAACAAGATTTTTTTTCTTTTTTTTCCCAAATGCCAAAAAAAAGTCTAGGGTCGCGCGAAAAAACTAGGGTCGGTCGGGTTACCGTAAACAGACCTATTTTTTATTTTTTTTGCCTTATGTTCAGACGTTACATTCGTTTGTCTTCCGAACTTTCACTCGCAGTGCATAGTATTGTTCTCAGGGAATCTTATCACAAATGAAAAGAGGCGAAGAAACCATTGTGTTTCCATTGTGTTTCCATTGTGTTTCCATTGTGTTTCCATTGTGTTTCCATTGTGTTTCCATTGTGTTTCCATTGTGTTTCCATTGTGTTTCCATTGTGTTTCCATTGTGTTTCCATTGTGTTTCCATTGTGTTTCCATTGGGTTTCCATTGTGTTTCCATTGTGTTTCCATTGTGTTTCCATTGTGTTTCCATTGTGTTTCCATTGTGTTTCCATTGGGTTTCCATTGTGTTTCCATTGGGTTTCCATTGTGTTTCCATTGTGTTTCCATTGGGTTTCCATTGTGTTTCCATTGGGTTTCCATTGTGTTTCCATTGTGTTTCCATTGTGTTTCCATTGGGTTTCCATTGTGTTTCCATTGGGTTTGCTTTTGATTACTCATCTGTTACCTTATTCCCACAACCATGCAAACCGGCGATTTATTTTTTACCTATCAACATTGTTTGTTAGTTGTTTTTGTTGTTGTTTACCCAGCTCGTTAATAACAAAACGTCGTGAAAATAAAAAGGTCCGTGAACTGCACAAAATGAGGAATCATCCTTCTAAACACACAGTCCTTTGTACGTAAACGAGTCTCATGAAATACTGTGGTCACGTGGCTGCATGGGATGTAGGGCACCTCTTCAAACAACATTTCGTCGCCGATTAGCTCTGTCCCAAACATTATTCTCTATGAGTACTTAACTGACCTGGTGTGTGTGTGTGTGTGTGTGTGTGTGTGTGTGTGTGTGTGTGTGTGTGTGTGTGTGTGTGTGTGTGTGTGTGTGTGTGTGTGTTTGTGCATGTGTGCTTGTTGTGAGCATTTGTCTGGTGTATGTGTTTGTTCGCGTGTTGTTTGACTGTGCACTGTGCTGCGCAGCGAAAAAATGTGATTTTTTGTATTTTATGCAACCATGTATGTGCTCTTTGATGAGTATTTTCCTTTTCATCTGAGACAAATTGTATTAGTTGTATATATCGTGTTGTGTTTTTGATTGAACTTGTAAATTGAACTTGAAAAGCGCTTCGAGCTGTGGAGAAGCGCTATATGAATGTCCATTATTATTTAAGTTATTGAGACATCCCAGTGCACTAAGGGATTTATAGAGCAAATCGAGAAAATTCATTATTGAACGAAGCGCATAGCTTCATTATTTTTATTTTATGCAATTTATATCGAGCACAGATTCAAGGCGCAGGGATTTATTTATGCCGTGTGAGATGGAATTTTTTTTACACAATACATCACGCATTCACATCGGCCAGCAGATCGCAGCCATTTCGGCGCATATCCTACTTTTCACGGCCTATTATTCCAAGTCACACGGGTATTTTGGTGGACATTTTTATCTATGCCTATACAATTTTGCCAGGAAAGACCCTTTTGTCAATCGTGGGATCTTTAACGTGCACACCCCAATGTAGTGTACACGAAGGGACCTCGGTTTTTCGTCTCATCCGAAAGACTAGCACTTGAACCCACCACCTAGGTTAGGAAAGGGGGGAGAAAATTGCTAACGCCCAGACCCAGGGTCAAACTCGCAACCTCTCGCTTCCGAGCGCAAGTGCGTTACCACTCGGCCACCCAGTCCACTCGGCCAACCAGTAATTCGGTTACCCGTTGACATGAGGATCCATTTTCCCGGCGGTCCAATGACCCGCTAGTCAAGAAAAAAAAGACCCCTTAAATAAAAAGGTATTTAGTTGCCTGCTGGGTGCATCGACAGAAGACGAATACTGAAAACGGTAAGCCGGGAAGACCGGGCGAGATAATGGGTTGATGGTAACTAGCAAAGAAGGTCGGGGGGGGGGGGGGGGGGGGGGGGGGGGGGGGGGGGGTGTCAGCCAAGCACAAATTAAAACTAGAACGCCAGTCGACCAAGTTAACATCGTCATAAACGGAGAGACTAGACTATCGGAAACTGAAATTGAGAAAGATACCCTTCAAGTGTCGCTCCAGAGCAGAACCAAACTTCTCGTGAACTGTGGGTAACAGTGGCGCACGTCAAATCTGGAACAAGCGGGTATCGTTTAAAGTAGGTAATATCTTAGTTTTCAGCCAATAAAATGTGGTTATTCATTTGGATTTTATTAATATCCAAATACGTTTATCTTAGGTGGGTTTTTTTTTTTTTACCGCGGAAGAAATTGGAAATAGTTTACAGTCAGACTGGTTGCCAGTGTTTGGAATGTTATATTTTTTTATTATTTTCTTTATTTATATAGCGCCTTATCCGAAGTTCAAAGCGCTTTATGCCGTGTGAGATGGAATTTTTTACACAATATATCACGCATTCACATCGACCAGCAAACCTCAAGCCTGTTAGGCGAATGTTCACCTTTCGCGGCCTTTATTCCAAGTCACACGGGTATTTGATGGACATTTTTATCTATGCCTATACAATTTTGCCAGGAAAGACCCTTTTGTCAATCGTGGGATCTTTAACGTGCACACCCCAATATAGTGTACACGATGGAACCTCGGTTTTTCGTCTCATCCGAAAGACTAGCACTTGAACCCACCATCTAGGTTAGGAAAGGGGGGAGAAAATAGCGGCCCGACCCAGGGTCGAACACGCAACCTCTCGATTCCGAGCGCAAGTGCGTTACCACTCGGCCACCCAGTCCACGATGTGTAAATATGCATTACTTTTTAAACATTGAAACCATATGATTTGCTCCAAATCTGACCGCAGTCACACACGGAGCAGTAACAGCGACGCCTATCCTTTCGATGTGTGCCTTCAGAACGCAGTGTCCCTTGCACAGGCAGAAGATGGCTTTTTGCTTAGCACAACTGAAATGAAGGTTGGGATCTTAGGTGCGCTGGTAAGCGTCTGTCTTCTTGATGTGACGCCAAACAAGTATCTTAAAGACCGATACGTGTCCTTTTTGTGTGTGTGTCACTACTTGACTGGATTGGTGATAGCAGAAATCACACGAAGCACCATTCCAAATATGCTTGAATCACTTGTAGGAATTAGACTTCATGTCTCACAAGGTAACCAATCTTTGTTTATTGTTCATTATTCATTCGCTCGGCTTCCTGACGAGTGAACGTAAACTGATTCTATCAAGATAAGTTGTGTGTGAATATTTGTTTGTCTGTTCACTTAAAAGACCGTTGGGTCGAAATATCTGTGAATGTATTGTTTTGTCAATAACAAACGTTCCAACAACCTACCTTTCTTGTGTTTTTATTCTGAATTTTGGAACGTTGGCAGTCTTTTTGTTTTTGGATTTATTGTTCAAAGGTCAAAATGTTAAAAAAAAAATAATAAAAAAAAATATTTAAAAAAAATCAACAACAGCAGCAACAAAAGAAAAACCAAAGCAAAAATGGAACAAAGCTGTCGAGAGTAACCCAGTTAGGGTGGCAGAGGACTCCCATTACCACGTTGACGCGCGGCGTACAATTACACGCTAACATTTGGTTTCTGATGAAACAAGTGTCATGAAGAGACAAATGTCACAATAAAACAAGCGCGTGCAGACAAAAGGAGCGACAGCGAGAGAGAGAGAGAGAGAGAGAGAGAGAGAGAGAGAGAGAGAGAGAGAGAGAGAGAGAGGGGTAGAGGGGGGAGACAGAGAGAGAGACAGAGAGACAGAGAAAAAAGAGAGAGAGAGAGAGAGCGAGAGAGATAGAGACCGAGACAGAGAGAGAGAGACAGAAAGAGAAAGAGTGAGAGAGAGAGAGAAAGAGAGAGAAAGTGAGAGAGAGAGAGAGAGAAAAAGTGAGAGAGAGAACGAGAGAGAGAGAGAAAAAGAGTGAGAGAGACAGAGAGAGAGAAAGAGTGAGAGAAATAGAGAGAGAAAGAGAGAGAGAAAGAGATAAAGAGAGAGAGAAAGAGTGAGAGAGAAAACGAGAGAGAGATAGAGAAAGAAAGAGAGAAAGAGAGAGAGACAGAGAGAGAGAAAGAGAGAGAGAGTTAGAACACACACACACACCAACTTACGTCACCAAAACGCGGAATACCTGTAGTATTCCTAATCAGGCGTCTCCTCTCCTATCCATTGTTTCAAGGGTAAAGCCATTATATATTCATCCATCGACCGCCTCAGTGTTGGACATTCCAAGACCATAGCAGCTTTCAGTCAGCTTTTCAGGTCTGTTTGTTTGTTTGTTTGCTTAACGCCCAGCCGACCACGAAGGGCCATATCAGGGCGGTGCTGCTTTGACATCTAACGTGCGCCACACACAAGACAGAAGTCGCAGCACAGGCTTCATGTCTCACCCAGTCACATTATTCTGACACCGGACCAACCAGTCCTAGCACTAACCCCATAATGCCAGACGCCAGGCGGAGCAGCCACTAGATTGCCAATTTTAAAGTCTTAGGTATGACCGGCCGGGGTTCGAACCCACGACCTCCCGATCACGGGGCGGACGCCTTACCACTAGGCCAACCGTGCCGGTAGCTTTTCAGGTGCTACTTCAGTTTTGTCCTGTGTTATATATATACGCTGAAGAGTATTCGGGCGTGTAATGCCTCAGGTCGCATACATTCTATTTTCGATGTTGTCAATGAAACGCTTCACGCGTAGCGGCCAATAACCAGAGCGTGCCACGATTGTCTCAGAGAGTAGGTTGTTGTTCAGGCAAGTGGATGCATTTACCAAACACGTTTCTTCTTGTGTAAATGATCGAGGTAGTCATATAGGCATAGCACAGGCATAACTTAGACCATTTTCTACTTGGACGTATTGCTAACGTTAACAGCCTACCTGCCTTCTGTACATAGTGGCAATTCATTGGAATTTTATGTAGGTTGTACTTTTAAGGCTAAAAAAAAATAGGTCTGTTTACGGTAACATAGGCCCAAAAAATAGGGTCGGTAGGTCGGGATTTTTTTTATTTTTTTTTTCTCCAAAAAAACATATTTTTACGTGTTTTTTGGGGTTTTTTTTTTTTTTTTCCCCAAATGCCAAAACAAAAGTCTAGGGTCGCGCGAAAAAAATAGGGTCGGTCGGGTTACCGTAAACAGACTAATTTTTTTGTGTGGCCTAACTGTTCTATTCTGTATATATGTATGTTCTTTTGTAAAGGGCCTAGAGCCATCGGTTAGGCACTTAAAAATGTCCAGTTATTATTGTTATTATCCTGGGACAGTAGAGGCGACCACCCCCAACCAGGCGCGTTCACAGGTGGCGGATAGTGTGATGGCCTTCAGATATGGAGGTTAGCTGCGAAATAAGCCAGGCTTGCCAGGACGAATAAGCAGTCGCGGACCAACTGGCGGTGCTTCCAACAGGATGGGGCGGGGTAACAGGTGGCACTGTTACACTCAAGAAATACCCCAGGTGTCCAATGACGGGAGCATCATGCGAACAAGAGCCGCATTTTAAGTTCTAGCCCTGGGGAAGGTCACCTCAGATAAACAAACCAGCCAGCTATGGCCAAATAGCCGGGTAGACTGGACTCGACAGCCCGGTAAAGCCACCAGTCTAGGAGAAGGACCACTCCGATATAAAAAAAACGCTGAAGCCGGATGAGCTGGGCCATGTATGGTGCATAACGACAGCTCAACGCATCAACGCTCATATGACAGACGACATTGTTATTGTTATTATTATTATTATTATTACTGCTGGGGTCGTAACCGGCATCTGTATCAGTGTGCGAAATGGATGCTGAGAAAAGAAATCAAATGTCCGCACAAGAAGCAGCCAGGCAGTTGATTTTGGATTAATTTCCAAGGTGAAGAATACTCTTATCCCATTTAAAAGCCTCAACGGATTTATTGCGATTTTCAAGATGGTTGTGAACAAGCAGGACACAAGACTAAGTGCGCACGGAAAAGATCCTGTTATCCATGTCAGAGCTCCGTGGGGGCGGGGATGTAGCTCAGTCGGTAGCGCGCTGGATTTGTATCCAGTTGGCCGCTGTCAGCGTGAGTTCGTCCCCACGTTCGGGGAGAGATTTATTTTCTCAGAGTCAACTTTGTGTGCAGACTCTCCTCGGTGTCCGAACACCCCCCGTGTGTACACGCAAGCACAAGACCAAGTGCGCACGAAAAAGATTCTGTAATCCATGTCAGAGTTCGGTGGGTTATAGAAACACGAAAATACCCAGCATGCTTCCTCCGAAAACGGCGTATGGCTGCCTAAATGGCGGGGTAAAAAACGGTCATACACGTAAAATTCCACTCGTGCAAAATACACGAGTGTACGTGGGAGTTTCAGCCCACGAACGCAGAAGAAGAAGAAGAAGAAGAGCTCCGTGGGTTATAGAAACACAAAAATACCCTGCATGCTTCCCCTGAAAGCGGCGTATGGCTGCCTTAGTGGCGGGGTAGAAACGGTCATACACGTAAAACTCCACTCGTGGAAAACACGCGAGTGAAAGCGGGAGTTTCAGCCCATGAACGCAGAAGAAGAAAAAGAAGAAGTCAAGATGGTTTGCCCTGAAAGGAAAGTATCCTTGCACTTTTCTTGTCACATGTGTCGGCCAACACCTAGGACGTTTCACGATTCTCTCCGAGAGTAGATCATTGCGTAGGCAAGCGCATGCATTTTTGATCGATATTATTATGCCTTGAAGGCATTGTCTGCTTTCTAATAACAACATTATTGTCGTCCACCTTTATGTGGGCGCGTCGTGTGCGACCGGTACAGTCTTTGTCTTGTCATCGTCATCAATTCTACAAATGGAAACAGACTATGTGGCCTTCCCTAGCTCGCGCTCAAAACAGAACCAGGGTTGGGTGAGGAGAACGTGCTTGCTAACACATAATTATTCATCTTCCAGAAATAAAGGATGACATGACTGTGCACTCGTGCTAAACACCTAAGTGCTCCATTTTCAAACTCACTTTACGCAATGCACACAGTGTGACATTGTGCCAACTTCTACTTGCGAAAGAAGCTAGCACACTTTTTGCAAGGAGAATTATGTACTATGTCACACTCTCTTCAAAACTGGTTACAGAAAAGAAGCTGTGGACAATTAATGTGTGGGAGTGACTGATAAGAATGGAACGAGCGTATGAGTGCGTGTTCTGTACAGCTCTGGTGGACAGTAACCAGCTGTAATTCAGTATGTTAGCCACATGCACTCACACAAAGTGTGTTTAAAAGTGGAACACTGCAGTTTAGAGTCTACTGATTCTTCAGAATTGCGTATATATTTTTCAATCTCATTTGAGCTACAGTTTCGACGAAGATACATGAAACCGGTGGAAATGCCAGATAAAACAAGAGGCGAAGCCTTCAAGGCTCACGTAAGAAATCGACAAACAGTAACACAAACTCAATCACTCCGTCACACATACACACACACACACACACACACACACACACACACACAGTAAGCATAGGTGACACTGTGCAAGAAAGCGAGACACTAGATCTAGATCTGTCTGTCTGCATGTAGCCTGTAACTTACAGGGACACGACTGCCAACTAGTCTCGGCCCGCTCAAAATAACAATGACCGAGACTTTCAGTAATTCCTTCGCGTGACGTCTAACCCTCTTACGCCATAATGTGACGTCTTCAAATGTTAAAGTTTCTACCACAGACATACACACGCACACACGCACACACGCACAGACAGACAAAGTTACGATCGCATAGGCTACACTTACGTGAGCCAAAAAAGTAATAAGATACTCATTTGCAAGGTGAATTTATTATTGCTCGTATCCGATCAACATTGCACCGAATTTGTTCGTCTCTGTCCACATTGCCGAGCATTTGTATTACCTGGGAAGAATAATATTCAAGTTTGTCTGGTTGTTTGTTTGTTTGTTTGTTTGATTATTTGCTTGTTGCTTTGGTCTCTTGTTGTTGTTGTTGTTGTTGTTGTTGTTGTTGTTGTTGTTGTTGTTGTTAATCTTCTTCTTCTTCTTCTTCTTCTTCTTCCTCCTTCCTTCCTTCATTCCTTCTTTTCTTTTTTTTCTCTGTCGCACTGATCAAGGAGGCTTAATCCTCTTCTTCTTCTTCTTCTTCTTCTTCTTTTTAGTTCTTCTTCTTTTCTTTGTATGTTGTACTGATCAAGGACGCTTGTTCCCCCATTTCCTCTCCTCTTCTTTTTTTTCTTTTCTTTTTTTCTTTCTTTCTTTAGTTTTTTCTTTCTATTATGTTTCTTTCTTTACTCAGCCTGCTTCCCTTATAAATGCCGCATAAATTAGCTGAGTTTCCAATTCCGCCATCGACAAACGGGTAATCTAGCGGCCAAACAGATGGAATTACATTCCAACACAGTGTGCAGCAAAGGCCACACGGCTCACCAAGTATTGCAGATGGCTTTCAAAGACGACGCCATACTTCATTATTGCCCGTCTCTTCCTGCCAGGCGAAAAATCGAATAGAGCCATCGAAGGGCTCATATCAACAAGGAAGAAAAGGTGTTATGAAAAAAAAGGTGTGGGGAGGCTTATGAAGCAAAAAGAAAGAGCTCTCTTCGGGATTATTTTTCTCTGCAATCTTTCTCAAGGATGGACAAATAACGCGATGAACACAGTGCAGGGAAAACTGATTCAACGGGATTGGGCAAGGGGGGTTGGGGTGGGGTGGAGGTGGGGGGAGGGGTGCGGACACATGGGTGAGAGGAGGAAAGGGGGCAGGGGGGGGGGGGGGGGGGGGTTGGGATGGCTTAGTCGTCGGAGAAATCCCAAATGTTTGACCAGCATTGTGTTTTAGAGTATGAGCTAGACTGATGGGGTGTAGTGTTATTATCGACCCTGCAATACAGTTTATAACCAAGGAGAGAACTGAGTCTAAGAAATACTAGAGAGTTCTGTCGCAGTTTTGCTGCATTATTACTGATCTCTTACCACATTAGCATGCAATTACATACAATTTAAGAGAGGTTAACGCCGCTTAGACATATTTACTGACACTCCGGAGCGGTTCTACATTGAAGGTTTTTTTTTTCTCACCTCCGAGATATGAAAATATTCATACAGTTGTATAACTATGTTCCGTGTTTTGTTTTACCCGTGGAATTAAGTGCTGCTCCTGTTAGAGTGTAGGCCTGGAAGTGTACACTAGACTAAAACCACTCACGTTGTCTCAAACACTAATATAATGGCCACGTTTGTTTCCAGTTGCACGTGTCACTAGGTAACGTAAGCTAGGGAAACATTGACAACTATCCATCACAAAGAATCAAACAACGATATTGCTTAAGTTATGGAACGTTTAATGCGGCATCATCATCATCATTAGCAGCAGCAGCAGCAGCAGCAGCAGCAGCAGCAGCAGCAGTTCCTTCACTGAGACAGTCACCGAGGAGACGTGAGAGCAGAAAAGCAAGAAACCCTTCTCCAGGTACCGTAAAATCCCTAGCATAAGCCCACCATCTAGCAAACGCCCACCCCCCACTTTGGGCCAAAAGTTGTGCACAGGGGTAACTACCTAGCAAACGCCCACCCTGATTTTTTCAAAGAGACTATAGGCTCACTTTCACTAGGATTTGTGCAGACTGTTCTAAAAGTCATCTTTTCCCCTTTCTTTACCTTTTCGTGTTTCTTTCCTTTTTTCTTATTCTTTGTCCCCTCTCCTCACTCATACCCATCGTTAATGTTTATTCGAGTTTCTCTTCTCTTTTTTTTCCTAAGTTTGTGGGTTTTTCTTTCTCAGAAAGATTGGGCCTTTTGAAGACAAAATCCAAGTTCAGTTAACGTTTCATTTCCAAAGACGATCGTGTAATTTCTTCCCTGTACAGAAAGAAAGGGCTTCATTGGTGTTGACATTTCGACATTTCATCAAGTTTCTTTTTCCCGGAATTGTGTTGTTATTGTTTGTCCTTGCAAAGGTCTGGCGATTTTCTTTTTACTTTATAAATTTATATGAATGACTATGCTCGTGTTGTTTTCAGAAGAGCCAGTCCTTTTCTCTCTCTCTCTCTCTCTCTCTCTCTCTCTCTCTCTCTCTCTCTCTCTCTCTCTCTCTCTCTCTCTCTCTCTCTCTCTCTCTCTCTCTCTCTCTCTCTCTCTCTCATGGTTGGCCTTCTTTGCCTCAAAGTCCATTTTCCCTTCACTTCTACTCACACGACCTAACTTACATGCTTTCGGGGTTTGTATACACTCAATTACACGGTTGAGCACAAAACTTACTTTGTGCAAAGGGGTCTATCCCTAGCAAACGCCCACCCCCCAATTGTGCCCTAAATCTGTGCACAGGGGGGGTGGGCTTATGCTAGGGATTTTACGGTAGTTCTGTTGGCTGCCGTGGACAAATCAAGAAAACCTATCTGCGTCCACTCTGCAGCACAAACACGGCTACACCATTTATTTTGTCACATTACTGTTTCGTGTGTCCGTTCACCGACCAATAGATAAAAGTAGTTGTGAATGTTGGTATCATCATTTACCAAACGTTTCATGAATTAGCCCACCATCGATTTTTGACCTCGGAACGTTAGCGGTCGATTAACATCCTGATTAAAAAGACTTCCACACACACAAAATCCACACAAAAAGAGAGAAAGAGAGAAAGAGAGAAAGAAAGAGAGAAAGAAAGAAAGAAAGAAGGAAAGAAAGGAAAAGAAAGAAAGAGAATGAAAAAGACTTCCATTCATTAAACAAAAATCAACACAAAGATAGAAACAAAGAAAGACAGACAGAACAAAAAGACAGAAAGAATTTAAAAAAGAAAGAAAGAAAGAAAGAAAGAAAGAAAGAAGAAGGGAAAGAAAGAAAGAACAAGTCGCGTGAAGCAATATAAAAACATTTAGTTTTTCTATGCCAGTTAAGGCCGTTCACTTGACTATCTCCGCGTAGCGTGCGAACGCAGTACTTACTTAACCTAGTTTCTGTAATTCTGAGCACATGTTTAGAGTAAACATGACATTATGTATATATTTTTGATTTCAGAAGGAATTAAGGAATACGATTCAATCATTTTTAAATCTGTTAGTGAAAACTCAATTTTAATGAATGAGCAAGCTAATTAACTAATTTTTAAGCTGCTAAGCTGAAATTCAATCCCATAGTCCGGACTTTGTCGAAGATTGCTTTACCAAACTTTCAGTCAATTTGATTGAAAAATAAGGGCGTGACAGTGCTGCCTCAACTTTCACAAAAATCCGGATATGACGTCATCAAAGACATTTATCGAAAAAATGAAAAAACGTCTGAGGATACCATACCTAGGAACTCTCATGTACAATTTCATGAATATCGGTCCAGTAGTTTTCTCTGAATCGCTGTACACACACGCACACATGCACGCA
>NC_090258.1:38838413-38845913 GCF_037325665.1 Littorina saxatilis
TGTTCTCAGGGGAGTTGGTGCCACACATGAAGCAGTACCAAGTGCTTTCCCCCGGGATAGAACGCATCGTCGAGAATGTTCTCCTTTTTTCCCTCTGATCAGAAGATATTCCCCTCTTGTTTCTCTGAGCAGAAGATTTTGTAGCTTCATTCTTTCCTCTTTTCTGTTGACCTGCACGCCTTTTTGCAAGTGAAATCTCCACCTTTTTCTTGTAAGGAGAAGATTGTTTTTTTTGTGATGATCTCTTCGACGAGCTTGTGGTTGTGCGTTGCAGGACATCAGCAGCAGGTAAGCTTACATTTGCTGCTGACACCAAAGCAATCATAATGACCAGAATCTCCATGTACAGTGTACAAAACAACGATGGGGGTGACGTTGGCAAATTTATTTCAGCTTCAAGAATGCTATTGATTAGTTCTTGTTCTATCTCTGGTGTTAACGTATAAGGTCTTCCTGTGAACTTTACTTCTTCTTTTGCAAATTTGTTTGTTTCCTTCTAAATGACTTTTAAGAGGTGTGACAGTAATACCATATGCTCTTGATGCGCAACGCAAACCCATATCTCCGTTTTTCACTGCCGACAAAGCGCAGCCCATTTCTTCTGGTAACCACCGCCGTTCGGGTCTCATAATACTGTCAAACAAATTAATCAATCATTCAATAAAACTTATAGAAAGAAAAAACACAACAAAACTGAAAAGATAATTGAATACGTGAATAAAACAGCCGTGTTCTGTTTATTGTTTGATGAGGGTAAGATGGAACAGAATGCGGCAAAGCTGGAACACTGTTCCATGTTTGCCTCTCTTATGTGTTCCATCATTGCCGCATGGCACCTGCATGGATTTCGCGTTTTTCTGTTGGATACACGTGACGTTTCAATTTTTTTTCCGTTCAAGTTATTGCAAATCTTTGAAGGTTTATCACAGCAATCAACATCTTACGTGAACGTATGCAGATAAAGAGTAATAATACGAATTGTAGACGGTAGAAATAAGAAGAAGAAGGAAGAAAAGTTTAAAAAACGTACCATTTTTTTTGTTTTGCCGCGGTAGTCATTTTTTTGCTGGAATAATATCAAGGAATGTCACTGGACATTTCTGCAAAACAATTGTTCATGAATTGTTCTCCGTTGATCGCATATTGAGGTGTTCCAAGTTGGCCGACTGTTCCGGGATTGGCGACTTTCCCTTACGTTGAAAATAAAATGCTTTGCAATAATGCCCATCACGATCACGAAAACAAATGACGATCACGATAACGAGACTTGATTTGTTTGTCATCACGGATCACGGGCAAAGTCCCATCACGATCAAAGAAATGGAAATTTCGGCAATCACGGTCACAGAAAGGTCAAAAAATGCCAATCACGATCACGATTTTAAACCCTTTGGGGCCCTCTCTTGTGGAGGGAAGGGGGTTAAAGCCAAGAAGAAAAGAGTAAGAGAAAAATATTTTAATTTAAGGTCATTTCAGATGTTCGAAAATGTTGAAATGCCTCTAAAATATTAATGTCTTCAAGAACTCGATTTGCTACGTTAGATTTAATCCTACCTTCGTTCGTGCGTGCGTGCGGTCGTATCTGCGGCATTGAGTATACGTCAAATGTGGGAAAACTATGCATTTTTGTATTTGTGCATCTGTGAAAGCTCTCAATCAAAGCAGAAACGCATTTTCTTGTGTCCCTGGGCTTTCCCGAAATAGACTGTGCAACGATTGGATTTTGTTTAAGCAAGAACTGCTCAAAACATGGTGTTTTTGTGTGTGTGTGTGTGTTTGTGTGTGCACTGGTAACCTTGAAAAGTTCATGACGCCATAGGCTAAGACAACACTAACTACATTCACATCAGCAGAATTTAAAGTGTTTTTGTTTGACTTTCCCGGAGTCTTAAAGTGGTACCTTAGCTCTTACATCTCTGTTCTCCATTGTTCGTCTTTCTTGTTCATTTTCGCATGTCAAGAGTAGTGAGTTAGTACTTAATCTGTCTGTTTGTCTCAGTTGATGTTAATGTGGGTTTTTTGTTGTCTGCGTTACTGTCTACTTGTCAGACCGGTGGGCTACCTCTTATCTTGTAGCCCCGTCTGCCACCAAGGCGGTTGTGATCTTTGGTTCGAATCTCTAATGTGGGTCAATAACTCAAGTGATGACGCACATCGACTGTTCATTCTCTTCTAAAATGTTTTGATCGGGAGACTCCTGTAACAGATAGCCTGGCCTCTCTCTCTCTCTCTCTCTCTCTCTCTCTCTCTCTCTCTCTCTCTCTCTCTCATCCCCTATTTCTTTCTCTCTGTCCCACTATGTTTCTCTGTGTCTCCCTCCCCTCTCCCTCTCCCCCCCCCCCCCACCTTCTCTCCCCCTTCTCTTCCCACACCCCCGCCTTTCGTTCTCCCTCTCTCGCTCTCCCTCTCTCGCTCTCCCTCTCTCCATACCTGCAACTCTGTCTGTCTATTCATCGGTCTCTAGTGGAAACATGTTCAACGTTTTACCCAAAATATTGACAATAATTCCTTGAGCTCAGTTCGAAAAAGGAAGGCGCTAATTTGTTATAGATCTGCTAAGATGGTGTAGCCTGACTGTCAGGCAAGATCCCAAACACAACTAAAAGCACGCCCCAGGCTTGGTTGTAACTTGACCTTTCGCGAAGGTGACGTGTGTATCATAGCAACAATTAAGAGTCTTGCAAAACGCATTGCAACAAAGAAAAGTCACACAAACACACACTCTCACGACACACACACACACACACATGCACATATATACACACACACAGACGCACGCACGCACGAACGCTCGCACGAGCGCACACACACACACACACACACAGACGCACACATACAAGCACGCACGTGCATACATACACACCCACACACACACTCACACACACACACACACACTAACACACACACACACACACACACACACACACACACACACACACACACACTCACATACACACTCGGAGAAAACACTTTGTTTTCTATCACATCTGATGAAATTCGCCTCAGGTTTTCTGTGACATTATAGAACAAGGACATGGACTCAGAGTTTGCTGAAGGGATAACATGACAAAAGCCACAGTTCTGATAATATGGGTGAGTGCTGCGATGACACGTTGCACAGAAACCGTCAAGCTTGGCGGCAGACAAAAACTCTCAACTGTTGTTCTGGTGATAACGTCACGTTTTTGCTTTGCCGCTGTTGACATAACATTTCACAATAAAAAAACCGCTCGCGCTGGACCCGAGTACTCTTCAGACATTCACACACACACACACACACACACACACTCACACACACACTCTCTCTCTCCCTCACTCCTTCTCTCTCTCCCTCTCTCTCTCTCTCTCTCTCTCTCACACACACACACACACACACACACACACTACCACATCTCCATTCTAAAACACGTCACGTTCCAAATCAAAAGACGACATTCTATTTTCTTACGTCACTATTCTTGGTTTACGGTACCATTCGGCGGCTTTGCTACGAGTATGGCATAGTCTTGGTTTGCCGAGACCTTGCACCGTTCTATCAGACTGCCTGGCTGGCTGTTGCACCGCGAATTCCTCCCACCGCCAAGTCGGTTTTTTGTGGTTTATTTCGCATTTAGGTCCCAGGTAACATTATGAAGTTTTAATACGATCAATCGGACCTATTATCAAGTTAGTGTATCAACTTTTGAACGAACTGCGCCCAGTAGTTTCCCAGCAATAAGCTGTTAAGTCGAGACACACACACAGACAGACACACAATTAAAGTCTGCTGGACTCTTGTACTAGCGTACTCGGGGATAAACGTCTTGCTTAAAGCTGCATCCCTGTCCGATTGAATTCCCTTGTGGCCCACCTCAGATGTTATGTGTCGAAGCTAAATTTAACCTGGGCTTACAGCTTGCGTGCATATGGACACATACCAAAACTTGGTGATGTTGAACCTTAGTGTTGCAACTTCAACGCTGATGATAAAATCGTTTATTTAACGTCACTTTGTAAAAACATTGGCGACATTTGTCTTAGGTTAAAACACACACAGGCACGCGTACGCACACACAGTTTCCCTTTATGTACAGTGTGCCACCACCCCGCACACTCTCGCTCATCTAATTAACAGTCAACGTTCACAATGCAGTTATATTTGGTACAAGTCAATTTTGCCAAAGCAAGGAATAATTTTTAGTGAAATGAATTGACGGAATGAGCTTTAAAGTTGAGCATAACTTAACATAATCCGAAACTCATGTTTTACATGACAAAACATGATACAGTCAACGTTTTCCTTTTAAAAAAAATATTAAAAAAATAAATTAAAAAAACCACACGTCCTTCCCATGAGAAACATCTCGAGAACCAAGGCAAATCTGTGAAACAAAGGGACCTAATCGCTTTAAATGCATTGGACGTGTCCAAGAAGAGTACGTGATAGTTATACGGAACCTCCGGGCACCTGAGAGAATAACAAGCATGTAATTAACAAACGACCTTCATCCTCTACGACAGATTTGTCCAAGCATTTGCATTTATCCATTGATCGACACACCAACACTTATATATATACTAAATGAATACCCGCTTCGCTGGGTAGCCGGCGGCTTCATACCCGGCTTCGCCGGGAAGAAGTAGAGCCGAATATCCAGCTTTGCCGGGTGGTGAGCCGGCGCACCGTACGCGATTGACGCCACACGAAGGAAGGGAGATAAACGCGCAAAATTAAAACACTGGAGAAGATAAGGAAGAGTTACTGGGAATGGATGTACAGAAAAACCAAAATCGGTTCAGCGCTGCGCGCTGAGAGCACGTGTTGAAAATTTTCATCGACCAGATTGTGTCCGGGGTGTACCTGAATATGCCCACCAAATTTGAAGCAGATCAATCGAGAACTTTGGCCGTGCATAGCGAACAGACAGACAGGCAGACACACAGAAAGACAGACGGACACACACAAGCCGTATATATAATTACACGCCCTGAGGAAGGCCTGGCAACAGGTCGAAAATTTGGGCTGCCACTTAAAATTCTTTGATTGGCTTTTCTTTTCCTTGATTTTGTGTTATATATATATATATATATATATCCTTTCTGTGCAGAGTAACAATTCTAAAATATGATTTCACGAATTATAAAGGTATCACTTACAAAATTAACTGATTCAGAAGTCGACGGATTTTCTTACCCCGTGTCTTCTTGCTCTTGTTCTTGTTCTTGTTCTTCTTTTTACATTTAGTCAAGTTTTGACTAAATGTTTTAACATAGAGGGGGAATCGAGACAAGGGTCATGGTGTGTGTGTGTGTGTGTGTGTGTGTGTGTGTGTGTGTGTGTGTGTGTGTGTGTGTGTGTGTGTGTGTGTGTCTGTCTGTCTGTCTGTCTGTCTGTGCGTGTGTGTGTGTAGAGCGATTCAGACCAAACTACTGGACCGATCTTTATGAAATTTGACATGAGAGTTCCTGGAAATGATTCCCCCGGCTATTTTTTTCATTTTTTTTATATATACTTTTGATGACGTCATATCCGGCTTTTTGTAAAAGTTGAGGCGGCACTGTCACACCGTCATTTTTCAATCAAATTGATTGAAATTTTTGTAACGCAATCTTCGACGAAGGCCGGACGTCGGTATTGCATTTCAGCTTGGTGGCTTAAAAATTAATTAATGACTTTGGTCGATAAAAATCTTAAAATTGTAATTAAAATGTTTTTTTTATAAAACGATCCAAATTTACGTTCATCTTATTCTTCATCATGTTCTGATTCCAAAAACATATAAATATGTTATATTTGGATTAAAAACAAGCTCTGAAAATTAAAAATATAAAAATTATGATCAAAATTAAATTTCCGAAATCGATTTAAAAACATTTCATCTTATAGGTCGGTTCCTGATTCCAAAAACATATAGATATGATATGTTTGGATTAAAAACACGCTCAGAAAGTTAAAACGAAGAGAGGTACAGAAAAGCGTGCTATATATGCAGCACAGCGAAACCACTACCGCGCTGAACAGGCGTGTTTAAACCAACAGGCTCGTCAGTTTCACTCCGTTTTGCACAAGTGCGTTCAGTTTCATTCTGCGAGTTCCACAGCTTGACTAAATGAAGTAGTTTCGCCTTACGCGACTTGTTTTTCGTTCATGGGCTGCAACTCATACGCACACTCGTGTATGACCCCCACCCCCCCCTCCCCAGCACCATTTAGGCAGCTATAGGCTTACTCCGCTTTCGGATGATTTTTACCCCATGCAAAACCATGGCCAGATTAATGTTGGTGTATGTGATTGTTTAATTCAAAACATTAACACATCTCAATATATGTAATACTAGATAAACAAACTTAACAGCCTCTTTCAAAATACAAGAACGGGTTAAAGTTGAAACACAGAAAACGAGCGTAATCATGCTTGCCTAAAAATAATATGAAGTGAAAATAGTATACGTTATTTGCATGTTTGACCAAAATATGACATTTTACACAGATCGAGACAGTCATTGTTCTCCGAGACCGCGCTAGCGGTCGAGGTGAACAATGACTGTCGAGATCTGTGTAAAATGTCATATTTTGGTCAAACACGCAAATAACATTTATGTATCGATCGAATTCCTTTCAGGTACTATGACTTTGTTGTTGTTTTGACGACTGAACGAGCACACACACACATGCATGCAATCCACATGTTACTATGCAATCAAACACATAAGCTTCATATTTGGGCGTTTCAGGTTGACCGAAACTTCAAAGGAACTACAAAACACATCATGTACTGACTTTGTTGTTGTTTTGACATTGAACAGCACACACACATGCAATCAAACACATGACGTGTGTTTTGTAGTTCCTTTAAAGTTTCGGTCAACCTGAAACGCCCAATTATAAAGTTTTGTAGCCCTCTGACGTCACATGACTCAAAGAAGGGAAATCCAATCTCCAATCGATACATTAGTTCATGTTTGTTGTTATTTGTGTGTCGCTGTTCTAAGTTAATTGTTTTGGACGTTCTTATTCTAAAGTTAAAAGTTGTGTTTAAACAAATTATGGTTTTATTATACATGGGGTGTTAAGCGTTTTTATCAACGGACAGTTCGTTCGTTGGTTTGTTTGTTTGTTTGTTTATTTTTTTGTGTGTTTGTGTGTTTGTTTGTTTGCTTGTTTGTTAGTTTGTTTGTTTGTTTGTTTGTTTGTTTGTTTGTTTGTTTGTTTGTTTGTTTGTTTGTTTGTTCGTTCGTTCGTTTGTTTGTATGTGCGTTCGTTCGTTTGTTTATTTGTTTGTCTGTTTGTTTGTTTGTTTGTTTGTTGGCTGGTTTGTTTGTTTGTTTGTTTCTTTCTTTCTTTCTATTTTACATTTAGTCAAGTTTTGACTAAATGTTTTAACGTAGAGGGGGGAATCGAGACGAGGGTGTGGTGTATGTGTGTGTGTATGTGTGTAGAGCGATTTAGAGAAAACTACTAGACCGATCTTCAGGAAATTTTACATGGGAGTTCCTGGGTATGATATCCCCAGACGTTTTT
>NC_090258.1:38850913-38865913 GCF_037325665.1 Littorina saxatilis
TTGTAACATGTCATGTATTTTGAATTACATTTTGTTTAAACCAAAGGCGACAATACTGACGAATTTTTGTATGTGGTTTGCATTTCAATCAAGACCCAGCGGATGAATATCATAACGACACTCGAGCCTGACGGCCTGTGTTGATATCCATTTTCTCCACCTGTCTGCTGTCATTTTCTAACAGTCAGCACATCAGAAATAACTCATGATATCAGTCCTCCGAATAGCAACTGTTGCCAAGGCAGGAGATAGGCAGCACGTGGAAGTGTTGTGTCAGATTTCAGCCTTTTTTTTCAGACCGGCGGACCATTCGCAGACTTCCGGAACCTCAGGGGAGAAAGGCACTAGAAGTTACAATTGAATCAGGAAAGATGGTGTTGGAGACAGAATTAATGTGGACCAAAGAAACTATTGGTACTTCTGTTCAAACTCGACGGTCTTGTATTCTGGATCACTGTTTTCCCCAGACAAGCATCTTGATGCAAAGCACACACAAAAAAAAGTATAATTATGTAAATTTTAAAAGTATAAATCGAACTCCGGAAGACGACAGTCTCGACATTTGTGACCCTCCACCACGAAATGAGTCGCATGTCACCTCGCGCGGTTCTGCGCAAGGCTTAATATAAGTCCGGGAAGTGTCTGGTAACAGTGTGAGGGTCACCTTAGTCACAGGCTTATAACTCAAACAGTTTTCGCTCTTTTCTAAAACGGTTGTCACCACTGGATAGAGCATACCAAATTCTGTAGGAAAATATAAACATATGAAAATCATGCGAAGGTGACATGCGACTCATTCCGTGGTGGAGGGTCACATTTTGTCTCGGGGGTACCGAGATTGTCCTGTCCACGATTAACTGTACATTCCTCCTGGTGTAGAGTCAGAAAGGCAGATTCAAACCCCCATCCGGAGTGAATACAAATATGTACCCGATTTGTTCCGAGCTCTCTCAGGCCCACACAGCTGGAAATGAGTGCGGAGTAGGCAAAGGCAACGAGGGAGAAAAAAAGAGAATGCTTTATGTCCTACAGGCTAATCATTTCGCCTCTAAAGGACAAGATAATATCTTGTCCTTAAGAGTTATTATTATGGGTTATAAGATTCGAGTTTTACGCCCTCATGGCTTTTGACGAGATACACAATTGTATGCGTGTTTTATCAGCCATCTGCACTTAAGGCAGAATGGCCGAGGTCTTTTACGTGCCATTGTGGTGACACGGGGGTGGGACATGGCTTCTGTCTCTGGGTCTGCACATAAAGTTGACCCGTGTCCGTCCCGACCCGGATTCGAACCTGCGACCTTACGATCACAAGTCCAGTGCTCTACCAACTGAGCTACCGGACCCCGCGAGGGAGAGGAGTGGGCACCGCCCTCATCACGCTAGCTCGAGAGTAGTTGAGATCTCGTTCGAGTCCGGGCCGGGACGGACACACGTCAACTTTATGTGCAGACCAAGAGACGGTAGCCATGTCCCACCCCCGTGTCACCACAGTGGCACGTAAAAGACCTCGGTCATTCTGCCATAAGTGCAGCTAGCTGATACCACCTAAACACGCATACACTTGTGTATCTCATCAAAAGCCGTGAGGGCGTAAAACTCAAATTATCATATAACCCATATCTAGTCCTTAAGAGGCGAAATATTTAGCCTGTAGGACATGAAGCATTCTCTACTCATTTTTATTTTTAGTTTAAATCTGTAACATATCGCTTCCCCATGACCAAACATGGTTATGGGACTACCTTTACCGATACCCTTTTTAGCCTACCTACTGGTGCCCGGCCGAGTGAGTGAAACTTTTCCCTCCGACCAATCTGCTCGTGCTTTAAGAGTACACATGTAAACCGAACATTCTTCCACTTAACCAAAAAACAAAATCCAACAGCCTGGCTACGTACGCCTCGTGCAGAGTCAGAGTCACAATTTCATCAACTGCCATTGGTGTCACTAACAATATTAGCTCCACAACAAAAGCAACAACAACAAAAAAGACTGGGTGGCCGAGTGGTAACGCACTTGCGCTCGGAAGCGAGAGGTTGCGAGTTCGACCCTGGGTCAGGGCGTTAGCAATTTTCTCCCCCCTTTCCTAACCTAGGTGGTGGGTTCAAGTGCTAGTCTTTCGGATGAGACGAAAAACCGAGGTCCATTCGTGTACACTACATTGGGGTGTGCACGTTAAAGATCCCACGATTGACAAAAGGGTCTTTCCTGGCAAAAATTGTATAGGCATAGATAAAAAATGTCCACCAAAATACCCGTGTGACTTGGAATAATAGGCCGTGAAAAGTAGGATATGCGCCGAAATGGCTGCGATCTGCTGGCCGATGTGAATGCGTGATGAATTGTGTAAATAAATTCCATCTCACACGGCATAAATAAATCCCTGCGCCTTGAATATGTGCGCGATATAAATTGCATAAAATAAAAATTAAAAAATAAAATAATAAATCCCTGCGCTTAGAACTGTACCCACGGAATACGCGCGATATAAGCCTCATATTGATTGATTGATTGATCAATTTCCATTGGTGTCACTAACAATATTAGCTCCACAACAAAAGCAACAACAACAAAACAAGACCCAAAAAACTGCCTTTGCACAGAGAACAGTCGAGCTGTAGATGGTCGATATCTAGCTTAATGGAAGAATGCTCTTATAACTGTATGCAAGGTAACAGCCTGCACAGAGAACAGTCGAGCTGTAGATGGTCGATATCTAGCTTAATGGAAGAATGCTCTTATAACTGTATGCAAGGTAACAGCCTGCACAGAGAACAGTCGAGCTGTAGATGGTCGATATCTAGCTTAATGGAAGAATGCTCTTATAACTGTATGCAAGGTAACAGCCTGCACAGAGAGTAGTCGAGCTGTAGATGGTCGATATCTAGCTTAATGGAAGAATGCTCTTATAACTGTATGCAAGGTAACAGCCTGCACAGAGAGCAGTCGAGCTGTAGATGGTCGATATCTAGCTTAATGGAAGAATGCTCTTATAACTGTATGCAAGGTAACAGCCTGCACAGAGAGTAGTCGAGCTGTAGATGGTCGATATCTAGCTTAATGGAAGAATGCTCTTATAACTGTATGCAAGGTACCAGCCTGCACAGAGAGCAGTCGAGCTGTAGATGGTCGATATCTAGCTTAATGGAAGAATGCTCTTATAACTGTATGCAAGGTAACAGCCTGCACAGACCTGTGTTTCTTGTGCGTGATTTCTTTAGTTTTTTTTTAGAACTGTGTTGTATTGTTTTGCTCTTTTTTTTTAACGGGTTTGCGCAGCTCGTTTTGATGCCAAGCACGCGTTACACCATTGATGTTGTTAAGGTTTTTTCCTTTGCCAAATTTGCCGAAATATCCATCGGCATTCTTCTATGTTACCGCTCCCTACAGTGAACGATTTCGACAATTCTCCCTTACTCGACAATTTTGGAATACGTGTCGGCGTGCCTGCCCACACCAAACAAAGTGAAGAAAATAGCCACAAGTAGCTGACATGGAAGCCGGAAACAATTACAGCGCAGAAGCGATCAGAAATAAGGTCTGAAATAAGTACAAGGTCTTCACGTTGCTTCATGTGAGGAAATTATGTTAATATCATGTAACTAACTTCCTCCTACACTGATATTTGTGACCCTCCACCACGGAATGAGTCGCATGTCACCTTTGCATGATTTGCATATGTTTATATTTTCCTACATAATTTGGTATGCTCTATCCAGTGGTGACAACCGTTTTAGAAAAGAGCGAAAACTGTTTGAGTTATAAGCCTGTGACAAAGGTGACCCTCACACTGTTACCAAACACTCCCCGGACTTATATTAAGCCTAGCGCAGAACCGCGCGAGGTGACATGCGACTCATTTCGTGGTGGAGGGTCACATTTCTACTGCTACTACCACTGCTGTTCCAGCTGCTGCGATTGGTACCACAACTACCACCACGACTCATAAGAAAAATACCTAACTCAGTGTCAGGCATTTCTGCAGTGAGTCTACAGGGAAAGCTACTGGAAGGGTACCTATCATCATCATGTGTTAGAGAGTACAAACTCTGACCATCGGAAACCATTGTCACGAGTACGTAAGCAAAACTGCCGTTCTCGTTTCTGAGTTTGGCACTTTTCAGCAGAGGCCGCCGATTTCATACGGAAGTCTTGTTTGGTGTGCAAAAGCTTATTTGGGTTGTTATGCAGTTGTGCTGATTGCAAACGTTGCTGCCAGCTCTTTAGCTCTCGCTTATTCCGCTGTCATCCGCTCGAGATAGGCAGTTTGCAACTAATTACTAAAATAAGATAGGCAGATTGTTCAGAAATCGAAAACGTTTGTCTCGTTTTCCTCAAAACAAACACACCAAACAAAGTGACATAGGCAATTATCTTATGAGCGTCTTCTTATTGTCCATAACAACCACATTTCTTCCCGCACCTACACTCTTATACACTCTTATACACTCTTATACACTCTTATACACTCTTATACACTCTTATACACTCTTATACACTCGTATACACTCGTATACACTCGTATACACTCGTATACACTCGTATACACTCTTATACACTCTTATACACTCTTATACACACGTATACACTCGTATACACTCGTATACACTCGTATACACTCTTATACACTCGTATACACTCTTATACACTCTTATACACTCTTATACACTCGTATACACTCGTATACACTCGTATGAAGTGCTCCACATTGGAACACACTTTTTTCAAACAGTTGTGAACCTTGTGCGATAATTCTACTGGCAAAAGTAGCTAACATTGTAAATAGAGAATACTACATGGCCTGCTGTGTCGTACCAGATTTACACGAGTTGTTTTTTTAAATATTGAACTGCGAGCGAAAGCGAGCTGTTCACTATTTGAAAAAGCAACGAGCTAAATCTGGTACGACACAGCAAGCCATGTAGTATTCTGTTTATCCTACATACTGTACTTACGTGTATTTGACTGAAAATGTCCTGCAGTCGAGGCAGATAAATTGAAGACGCTTGTTTTGGAACCTCGATCTCTTCTAAAGCCTCGTGCAATCTATTACGTCAAAGCAAAGAAACGTCACTCTGAAAGTGTGGCGTGACGTGTTAGTTCTAAAGATTCATCGAGGGTAATTAGCGAGATCGAGCAACTTTTGTTTCTATAATGACGTTTGTCTCGGTGACTTTGGCATCATAAGCAGTGGAAAAACAGGTCACTGCCAGACTTGCTTGACATGACCTCATTTACATGATATACATTTCATTTTTCATTTTTCATTTTCATTACTTTATTGTCCCATCGCTGGGAAATTTGGGTCGCTTCCTCCCAGTGGAAAGCTAGCAGCAACGGAGTCGCGCTACCCGGGTGTCTGCGTGTTTAGGTGTATTCAGCCACCTGCACTTATGGCAGAATGACCAAGGTCTTTTACGTGCCATTGTGATGACACGGGGGTGGGACATGGCTTCCGTCTCTGGGTCTGCACATAAAGTTGACCCGTGTCCGTCCCGGCCCGAATTCGAACCTGCGACCTTTCGATCACAAGTCCAGTGCTCTACCAACTGAGCTACCGGGCCCCCACACACGTGATTTGAACGATTATTATCTCACGGGTGTCTCTCTCACGTATGTTGGATAAACGCTAATTAGTGTTTATCAGGTGTGTACTTTTGCTGGTAGAATTATACAGTACGCTATTTAGTGTTTATCAGGTGTGTATTTTTGCTGGTAGAATTATACAGTACGCTATTTAGTGTTTATCAGGTGTGTACTTTTGCTGGTAGAATTATATAGTACGCTATTTAGTGTTTATCAGGTGTGTACTTTTGCTGGTAGAATTATACAGTTCGCTATTTAGTGTTTATCAGGTGTGTACCTTTGCTGGTAGAATTATACAGTACGCTATTTAGTGTTTATCAGGTGTGTACTTTTGCTGGTAGAATTATACAGTACGCTATTTAGAGTTTATCAGGTGTGCTACTTTTGCTGGTAGAATTATACAGTACGCTATTTAGAGTTTATCAGGTGTGCTACTTTTGCTGGTAGAATTATACAGTACACTATTTAGAGTTTATCAGGTGTGTACTTTTGCTGGTAGAATTATACAGTACGCTATTTAGAGTTTATGAGGTGTGCTACTTTTGCTGGTAGAATTATACAGTACGCTATTTAGTGTTGATCAGGTGTGTACTTTTGCTGGTAGAATTATACATTATGCTATTTAGTGTTTATCAGGTGTGTACTTTTGCTGGTAGAATTATACAGTTCGCTATTTAGTGTTTATCAGGTGTGTACTTTTGCTGGTAGAATTATACAGTACGCCATTTAGTGTTTATCAGGTGTGTACTACCTTTGCTGGTAGAATTATACAGTATCTCACACAGTGTTCACAACTGATTACAAAACGCCGTCGTCCTGGAATTTTGGCGTAACTCGATTCTTGTCGATGTTGATGAATTTGTGCTTTAATCATTCTCAATGGGAAGTATTATCTAAAATACGCTGGACAATACCTGATTTAACATTCTTTTATCTTTTAATCCATGCCACGTACACATAAAAATAATCAGTTTTGGCCGTCTGCTGAAGAGCTGTCTAAAATGAGTTACGCCAAAATTCCATGACGACGTCGATTTAAAGGTGCTGAAAAGTGGAACACTTCGGTTTACGGTGTAGCTGCTACTGTTATAACCCTCGGTGAAACCGCCGCTGCTGCCGAAGCTATATTTCAAAGATCACTACTTCAAGAGTCACGTCGTTAAAATTTAATCATGGAAATTGTGTCTGATTGAGGAAGACGAGGAATGACATAAGGAGGTCCTGCCAAAGTAATCACTTAATTGCTGCAACTAACTGGTCTGGCAGCGGAATCGATACATGACACACATTTTGACAGCAGCAGACTAACTGAATGTCTAGATAAGTGATTGTTCAAGTAAACTGCTCAGAGCATACTGGCTGACTGACTGGTGGACTCACTGACTGACTCACTCGCTCACACACTGACTCACTGACGGACTCACTCACTGACTGACTGATAGACTCACTGACTGACTCACTCGCTCACACACTGACTCACTGACGGACTCACTCACTGACGGACTGATTAACTCACTCACTGACCCACTGACTGACTGACCCACTGACTGCTAAATGACACACATTTTGACGGCAGCACACTAACTGAATGTCTCTAGATAAGTGATTTAGCAAGAAAACTGCTCAGATCATACTGACTGACTGACTTACTGACTGACTGACTGACTGACAGACTGACTGACTGACTGACTCACTCACTCACTCACTCACTCACTCGCTCACACACTGACTGACCCACTGACTGACCCACTGACAGACCCACTCACTGACTGACCTACTGACTGGCTGACTGACTGACTGACTGACTGACTGACTTCCATAGCGGAAATTGTGCCAGGTTAGAAGCAAAACTTTCAATTTTTTGACCATAAAAAAATATTTTTAACGTGGTGTAATCCAAGGTATTTGTAAATAGGGAAATATCCAGACAATTAATAAACCTCGTGTTTTTCGTGAACTTTTTCGTCACACTAAATGCACCTCAAAATGTGCACTCTTCTTTCAGTACGTAATGTTATTTTCACGGGGCTATCTATTTCTGGACTTGACCGTATACAGATGATACAAAATCTGTAAAGATGGCTGCTTCACGACTTCGATCACCTCAGTCTCATAAGTGGAAAGTAATGTTCCTTCGATAGTGTCGCTTTCGGGTATAGCTGCATTGTTTGTTTCTAGTGTCCCAACATGGCTTCGATTTAATTTAGAGCATCGATTTGCTGGCGATGAGCTGTCCATTGATTTTGAGATCAGTGGTAAGATCGATCATTTCATTTTGAGCTTCGTATTACGGAACCAGAAAAAAGCTACAAGATGAAATAATTGTCTTGCAGCTACAATCAATAATGCTTATCAATGTGCTTGCAACACAATTACTATCGCTTAGTTCTTTTAAGGGTAACTTCATTTTGGAAATGTAAAGTCAGATTATAAATAAAAGCTCGAAAAAAGAAAATTAGGCACAATGTTGTCAAAAAAGACAGAATTAAAAAATGTGATGCAAAAAACGGAACATAAAGGAATGTTTGTTATTATGATGACGATGTTACTTTTACAGTCTTCTTTGCAGATAGAAAATGACATGCTTTTAAAATAAAGACTGTATTGGATTATTTGAACATTAAAATTAGTGTGTTTATCCGTCGTGGGGCAGTTTGAAACATAAACATAAAACTACAATGTATTTGATATCGTGGCGCGATACCATAATTGTATTAACCATGTTTTTTTTCGAAGTCATTACTTGGTGTAAGTTTCATTTGAACAGCAATTCTATCTTTTATTGAATACTAGCAGTCAGGACCCGGCTTCGCCCGGGGTATTAGCAGATCCCTTAGGTATTTATTTTACGAACCATCACACAGGAGTTTTCGGAATTCTATATAAAATTACAAGTTCAGGGGAAGTGGAATGACCATATGTAAGTATGGCCTGCTATGGCTCAAACTCAGACTTGAAGGAACGTTTAAAGGCACAGTAAGCCTCCCGTAAACCATCACAGATACTGTCAGGCTTTTACACACTGTACAAAAACCCTTTCATTTAAACACTCACCGCTTGAGAACATCTTAGGTGCCCTCCTCAAAGAGCGAGCAATTTTCAAAGAAATTATTTTTGCGTGGTTTATCTTCAATCAATCAATCAATCAATCAATCAATCAATCAATCAATCAATCAATTAATCAATCAATCAATCAATATGAGGCTTATATCGCGCGTATTCCGTGGGAACAGTTCTAAGCGCAGGGAATTTAAAAAAAAAAAATTATGCAATTTATATCGCGCACATATTCAAGGCGCAGGGATTTATTTATGTTACCCCAGAGCCATCGTGAACCCGTGTGATTCAGTTTCCTTTTTTTTTCACAATGTAGTCGTCAGTTTGTGATTTCCAATGCGGCTCGCTGTAAGCTTATCTGCAATAGCACGTTATTATATACCTCTGAATCTAAACGCACCAAACGGCTGTGATTCACACGAACTCTAGCGATGCTTTTTGACTGTTCAGAGCAACTGGCGATAGGCATTACCGTCGTCTGCTACGAGAACCACGACCTTGCGTGACCCTGTTTCCGGGCTTTTCTTTTTTCAAACTTTCAAAACTTCGAATTCTACTGATCTTGTCTTGATGAAAACAGAATTCTTTTATGATTTAAGAATGTTTGTGTAACAAGCTGTCAATTTATTATTTAGATTTTAAAAGTTAGGTCTAGCGCCAAAACGCACCGTCCGATTTTGTTATCAGACAATCCGCAAAATTAATTCTTTGAAAATTGCTCGCTCTTTACGTAGGGCACCTAGGATGTTCAAAAGCGGTGAGTGTGTAAATGAAAGGGTGTTTGTACTGTGTGTAAAAGCATGACAATGTATGTGATGGTTTACGGGAGGCGTACTGTGCCTTTAACTCAAACTGCTACATTCCGGCTTCAGGGGCAGTTATGACCCACCATTGCTGAAACTCGATTTATTCAGGCTGTTACAGTCCGACTTAAGCAGGAGAGTGGTGACCCGGCACTTTGTTTTTTTGTCTCCACTGTGGCTAAAACTCAACTCTCATGGAGACCTTACATTATGGTTGCTACATTCCGATTTCACGAGGATTTTAATGATTGATTAGACATATGTCATTACCATCAATGGCTAAACATCAACCACCAGGAGATCGTTCATGTGTGTCATGGCCATCTATGGCTAAATGTCAGCCATCAGAAGATCGTTCATGTGTGTCATGACCATCTATGGATAAATGTCAGCCATCAGAAGATCGTTCATGTGTGTCATGACCATCTATGGCTAAACATCAACCATCAGGAGATCGTTCATGTGTGTCATGGCCATCTATGGCTAAACCGGCATCAACCATCAGGAGATCGTTCATGTGTGTCATGGCCATCCAGGCTGCTGCACGTCGACTTCAGGAATATTTGAGTCATCTGAAAATTGTCGTCTTCTTCTATGAATAAAACCAGAGACCGTCAGTTTTCACTTACCAAGCAGCTTACTTTAAGCTGGGCTGATTGGTTTGTGTCGAGACTAAGCAACATGCTACATTAACCACAACGACGACAATACCATTTTACAAGAACTTGCGCGCAGTGGTTAGAGCGCTTGCCTCTGACGCCCGAGGTCGTGGGTTCGATCCCCACCCGGATAAAAAAACCACGATTTTCCGAGCGCTCCCCAGTCCACCCAAATGGTAATGGGTACCTGACCTTATTCAGGGCCAGGTATTCAGGGCCAGGAAAGGCAAAGGCAGCGAGGGAAAAGAGTGGGCACCGCCCGAGCTCATACAGCTGGGTCGAGAGTAGTTGAAATATCTAACATCTCGCTTCCCTCCGACCAAAAATGTTTATGAGACTGCCTTTACCTTAATCGACCTTGGATCTTTGTGAAGCTGTAGACATTGGGTGATTGGTCGACTATTGTTATCCTATCAGTCTCTGTGTGTGGTGCATGCGCTGTCTGGGCTGCCGCATTACGTGTTCAGACCAGATAACGAATGTGTAAAATAGCTTCTCGTGTAAAAGATAATATACACAGACACTGATTCGTCCAGGCTTTTCACACGGGGGCAGCAACAATATTCCACTTTGACACGTGCTAAACATCAACACCCTGACTGCATCCTGTGCAAAGTGGTATTTTGTTGTTGGTGATGAATAAATGTCCAAGGTGGCAATGGGTGTTAGTTACAACATTAATTCAGGAATACCGTCATCACCTGCACAGAGAACAGCCAGGCTGAAGTGTTTGTATATGTGTAAGTCGAAAAAATGTCGATTACAGTAGAACCCCCATCTTAAGACCTCGAAAAAACCTAAGAAAACAAGGTCTTAAAAAGGAGGGAGTCTTAAAATGGGGGTAATTTTACAGAGGTTTTGAACAGAAAGTCTGAGAAAACAAGGTCTTAAAAAGGAGGGAGTCTTAAATTAGGGGGTTTTAAAAGGGGGGTTCCACTGTACCAGGTACAGCGGTATGGGGGTGGAGGGGGGGGGGGTCCTGTTGCGGAGAACATGTGTAAGTTAGATAGTCGATGTGTGATGTCTGTGTGTGTAATGTACATTTGTGTTTTAATGTTGTTGTTGTGTTGTTAAAATCGTTTTATTGTGGGCCAGAATGCAATTTCTCAGTTTGATATAATATTGTATTGTGATGTATTGTATTGTATTGTTTTGTATTGTATTGTATTGTATTGTATTGTATGCCACAATGCAATTTCTCAGTTTGATATAATATTGTATTGTATTGTATTGTATTGGATTGGATTGAATTGGATTGGATTGGATTGGATTGAATTGGATTGGATTGGATTGGATTGTGTTGTATTGAATCGACAGGGAAGAATAATACTTAAATCGGTTATTGACCGACTAACTCTGAATCTCGATAATTGAATTTCGAGTGGTCAACTTGATTGCCAGATTTAATTGGTGTCTGACAGACTAACTAGATAAAGAAAGGATGATGGATTGAAGGAAGGAAGGAAGGAACGGACGAATGAAGGAAGACATAAAAGAGTTAAATGAATTAACTAACGTCTTTTTTTTCAAAATGGGTGGATATGGTATAAATGGATCATACAAAGAAACCTGCAAACTGTTTCTCGCAACTATGCCGTTCTACGCAACTTTTTGGGGATGTCAGCCGTCATATGAAACGCGAGCTTTTATGGATTAGAAAAAGGATAAGGTGTAATATTAAATTCCTGTGAGTTTACCCTTATAGACTTTTCGCGCTGCTTTCTCACTGAGGAAAGCGAGCTGCCACACAGTACGGCGCTACCCATTTTTCCCTGCATGCGTCCGTTCATGTTTCCAAACCCTTATTAGACTTGGGGTCTTCTTCTTCTTCGTTCATGGGCTAAGACTCCCACGTTCACTCATGTGTTTAGCACGAGTGGATTTTTACGTGTATGACCGTTTTTACCCCGCCATTCCGGCAGCATACGCCGATTTCGCGGGAGGCATGCTGGGTATTTTCGTGTTTCTATAACCCACCGAACTCTGACATGGTTTACAGGATCTTTTCCGTGCGCACTTGGTCTTGTGCTTGCGTGTACACACGAAGGGGGTTAAGTCACTAGCAGGTCTGCACATCAGTTGACCTGGGAGATCGGAAAAATCTCCACTCTTAACCCACCAGGCGGCAGCGACCGGGATTCGAACTCACGACCTCCCGATTAGGAGGCCGACGTCTTACCACCACGCCACTGCGCCCGTCAACTTGGGGTCCTTATCGTGGGCATGCGTGCACACAAGAGGTACTATTTGGACACCGATGAGAGTCTACACAAAAGCTACAATGGGAAACAGATCCCTCGCCGAACGTGGGGGTCGAATCCACGCCGATAGCGACGCACTGGTTGAAAAGCCAGCATCTCTACCGACACCTAAGACTTTAAAATTGGCAATCTAGTGGCTGCTCCGCCTGGCGTCTGGCATTATGGGGTTAGTGCTAGGACTGGTTGGTCCGGTGTCAGAATAATGTGACTGGGTGAGACATGAAGCCTGTGCTGCGACTTCTGTCTTGTGTGTGGCGCACGTTATATGTCAAAGCAGCACCGCCCTGATGTGGCCCTTCGTGGTCGGCTGGGCGTTAAGCAAACAAACAAACAAACAAACAAACAAATCTCTACCGACTGAGCTATCTCCCTGTAAATGATGCAGATCATATCACAAGAAAAAACGAGAAAAAAAGAAGTGTTTTTTAAATAAAAATCAAGGTATAGTTTGAACTTCAACACAAACAGTCGCATGAATCAACAAACTGAAAACCACCAGACAATATGTAGGTCAAGAAGAAATAAAACTCCGATGAACAAAGAAACCAACAGTTACCTTTCGACAGTCTTGACAAGGAAATTGCAGGAAATTCCACGGGTCTCGCGGTCCGGGCAAATGGGTATCGATCGCTTTAAATGCTGAAAGTGGTCACACATGGTTGAATTCAAAATCAATGATTTGAAGTGGTCCTGTGATATTTCGATCATGCGCAGAAGCTGTCATGTTGAGGCTAAAAATAGCAGGGTAATTGTTATTTGTATTTCCGGCTGAAATGTTGGTGGACGTTTACAAATCTGCCTTCGTTGACAACAGTTGACGCTTTGCACTCAAAGGCAGGCAGACTCCTTTTATCCATATCCTAAAAGTTTTAGAATGCAGGGAGTTTAACTCGAAATCAACAGCTGATGGATGATCACATTCGTTATTAGGAATACATTTTATTACACCATGAAAGAGAAGTTGTTTCCTTTCCAAGCTCGCACACCATATTTCAGTGTTGTTGTTTTTCTTGCACATATACTATTTCTTCACTCATTAAATAACAATATCGTTCAAACCACACGTGTGTATTTCATGTAAAATGAGGTCATGTTCCAATTCGCGTGTTCTTCTACAAGAGACTACCACAGTTCAGTTCTGGCTGGTAATGTTGTTTTACAAAATGACTTTTGTGTGGCGTTTTTTCTCCGTGTCAGAAGAACTTTTTTTAAATAACAATAATTGAGCACAGTTCAATAAATCCAAAGTAAAACTGGTAAGGGCGCATTGATAAATATCGTAGACATCCGCTGACCATTATTTACTAGTCGTACAAAAAAACCAAAAGACGCTCCGCTCCGCAAGTTCAGGCGAATTCCATCAGACAAACACGATCGTACACCGCTGCTGTAAGGAATGATCCGGGGTTGTGCTGCTTCATTGGGTGGTCCAAGCCGTGCAGTTGGCTTCGGTTACCACAAACTGCCGTTTTGTCAAACTGTTGGAATGATGTGACTGGAAAGTTCATCAGTGTGGGTTATCTAGCGCTGCCGCCGGTTAGGTAACGTACTCCTTCGTATAACGATTTTGGTTCGTTTAGCACACCAGATGCGTGGACTGTTTCGCAATGTTGTTGCTTTTTTTGGAAGCAAACGCCCACATGCAAACAAATTAAGCAACAGTAATTTGATTGCAACGCCTTACACTTTGAAATGTTGAAAACAATCACTTGATCCTGTGAAATGTCACAATAGTTACTTTATTCTGTTATTGCCCTCAGTCATCGGACACGACAGATACAAAAGCACGCGTAGTTTCTTTGTAGCAAAGAGTGTTAACATGTAAATACGGAGAGACAATACGGATCAGAACCCTCCGTAATTCAAAGGAAATGAGTATGTTCCAATGCCGCTGAGAGGGCTTCTGGAGCAAAATTGACACTGTTCCTGGTTAATCGATTTCAAGCCAAAAAAAGTCCAAGCAAACAAATGGTTACTATGGGGCTTGACATCTTCTGCGCTGTGTCTGGTTGAAAAAACTCTCCAAAATATCTTCACATCACACAAAACAAAAACTACATTTATTCCTTGAGAAAATGAATCGAACTACAAAACTCAACAAAGCCAAACAGAGATCTATCTACGAATGACTTGAAGAGGAGTAATGCTGGCGAATACACACTTCCCAACTGATATCTCTCGCTTCACTTTTACGCAAACTGTGAGAATGCAAAGAGAAACCACGCGGGAGGGGTGAAGAGGTGGGGGGGGGGGGGGGGGAGGGCGTGGAGGAAAGGCGATGATAGAGAGCTGGGGAGGACCTAGCCAAGGAGGGGGAAACGATGGAAAAGCTGGCAAATCATCGGCGAGAGAACCACGAAGGGAGAGTTGAGGAGGTTAGAGCGAGGGAGCGAGGGAGGGGTGGAGGCAGGAAAAGTGTGTGTGTGTCGGCGGGTGTCTCTCTTGTTGGCGCTTCATAGTGCGCGGCGTGGTGCAGGGTAGGGCACAGGGTGGTGGTGCGGTATCGTGAGTGTGTGTTATGTATCAGTGTTTTCTCTCAGTCCGTGTTGTGCAAAGTGTATGAGTATCGCTGCAAACTGATGGTGATGCTGAGTGTGGTAGTGGTGGTGCTGGTGGTGATGATGATGATGA
>NC_090258.1:38870913-38878413 GCF_037325665.1 Littorina saxatilis
AGAATCTAAACTACCTGCCGCCAGTTAAACAGTTACAGTTTAATAAGACTGTAATGATGTATAAAGTATATCATGGCGAAGTGCCCAACTATATTCAGGACCTATTTCACAGAGTCACCGAAAGGTACGGGTCTATCAATTTTCTACCACCAATACCTAGGATTGATTTGTTCAAAACTAGTCAAGCCTTCTCTGGCTCTATGGCGTGGAACTCCATTCCGTCTGTAGTAAGATCATTAACCTCACTAAAGAGTTTTAAACAAGCTCTGCATAATCATTATATGTCTACCTAGATGGCTATATCTAGTCTTAACATGTGCAAGTAGCTGTCAACAATTGGCAAAGCTTTATGAATTACAAAAATATGTTCTTTTTTACATGTATTATGTGGAATTTATGTTGCAATTTTCCATCATCATCATCATCATCATCATTATCATCATCAAATCATCATCATCATCATCACCGGCACGGTTGGCCTAGTGGTAAGGCGTCCGCCCCGTGATCGGGAGGTCGTGGGTTCGAACCCCGGCCGGGTCATACCTAAGACTTTAAAATTGGCAATCTAGTGGCTGCTCCGCCTGGGGTCTGGCATTATGGGGTTAGTGCTAGGACTGGTTGGTCCGGTGTCAGAATAATGTGACTGGGTGAGACATGAAGCCTGTGCTGCGACTTCTGTCTTGTGTGTGGCGCACGTTATATGTCAAAGCAGCACCGCCCTGATAATTATGGTCCTTCGTGGTCGGCTGGGCGTTAAGCAAACAAACAACAACAAAAATCATCATCATCATCATCATCATCATCATCATCTTCATCATCATCATTTACACCATATAATCATTATAAGCATTAGTGTAAACGTTGGTATATTGTGTGAATTTTACCGTCGATCACTTTACATGTGTAACGTCAATTCGCAGCACAGGCTTCATGTCTCACCCAGTCACATTATTCTGGCACCGGACCAACCAGTCCTAGCACTAACCCCATAATGCCAGACGCCAGGCGGAGCAGCCACTAGATTGCCAATTTTAAAGTCTTAGGTATGACCCGGCCGGGGTTCGAACCCACGACCTCCCGATCACGGGGCGGACGCCTTACCACTAGGCCAACCGTGCCGGTCCCAAAGAGGACGTCTGTAAAGGGAAACACTTTGAGGTCAACGTGTGGAATTAAAATGTAGTAAGATTTTTTTTTTAAACTTTAGACAAGTCTTAACCAAGAAATAAGGTTCACACAAAGGACATTTTAAAAGGTCTAGAGGGGAATGCTCTGTACCAGCCCGTGGATCTAGTACAGGGTAGATCTTTCGCTGCGGTTCAACGCAGGGCTATAGAGGTTGAGAAGAAGTCTTCTGCAGGACATATGCAATTGGATCGCTTTAAAGGCGATACAACTTTCACAGTGACCAGTAAATACAAAATGAAAGTTGTGAAAGAATCAACTTGAAAGTCAGCAGAGACTTTCTTCCGAGATTTCAAAACTCTCATAGCAGAGCAAAAGAGAGATACAGAAAAATGGCGCTTCGCAGAGAGCATAAATATATGCGTGCACACACACACACACACACACACACACACACACGCACATACACACATATACACACACACACACACACACCTACACACACACACGCACATACACACACACTCACACACACACACACACACACACACACTCACACATACACACACACACACACACTCACACATACACACACACAAGCACACACACACACACACAAACACACAAGCACACACACACTTACACACACACACAAACACACACACACACACACTCACACACACACACACACACACACACGCCGAATACCGAACAAAATAACTCAAAACGTGCGAGCGCAATTGGCATTGACACGAGTCAAAACGATTTGCCGTTTTTCCAGACATACGTAATGGATTCCTTTAGCGGCCAGAAATAAGACATTACTCATGCACAAATAGAGAATGGCGTGGCGCTAAATTGTCTTCTAAACTGTTAGATGAGTGCAAAAGACAATTCAGAATCAATGCTTTAAAGGGATTAATATCCAAGGGGGAAAAAGTCCTTTGATCGCTTCCAAATTTATACCATAATTATCCAGCGATATTTCTCCGTGGGCCTAAAGTTCGGCCATGACCTAGGCAAAATAACTTGCGCAGCCGCAGACACAAGAAAATGGAAATCTTTTATGAAATGATTGGGAGCCACGCAAATTTGACCTCTTGATTCCGACCATGAACCCGCTGTTGATAATCTGGAAGGTCGTACCAGAAATGCAGATCTATCTCTGGCCGATTCATAGATTCAACCTACAAACTGCGACCTCATCTGTGATCAGATGGCCAAGCAATGCGTGAAATCTTTTATTCTAAAGCCTTATGGCTCGTTTCGACAAGCATGAAACGGATGAAATTAACCACATGCAGTTTATTCTTCAGAAAAATGCACACACAAAATGGGTTGGGTTCGGTGATTTGTACATAAACGTCTTCCTCACGATAGATTCGCTGATTTGTCTTATGAAGCCGTCATCAACTGGGTGAAAGAATATAATGACGTCACTCTCGGCAGAGCCTCGAGTGACGTCATCATATTCATTGACTTAGTCTCGACAAAATATCAGGCGATACCATGGATGGACGGAGCTGTAACTTATACATAACATTTCGTAAACTATGCAAAGAAGAATCACTCTTTGAAGCATTTTGGGTTGGAGAACTTACCCTGAGTTTCTTCCCTTGTTGGTATGCTTGATAGTTTTAGTAGACCGTCGCGTCATAGAGGGCAGTATCCGTTATGCCGACAGGAGGAGCTTCTGCACTGCTTTTTGTCTCCTGCGCGCTCTAAAGCTCATTCACACACTTTGATTTAATTAATTACCAGGCTGGTGGTGCGTTTTCGAGCAAATCGTTCCCTGTCCGTCTAGATTAAGGTAACGTAAACTCCCCACATTAGTCAGATTGGTCGTATTTACCAGAAACTCCTCCTCCCCCTCCCCCCCTCCCCCCTCCCATCCCCACACTCCATCTATCCCCCACAAACGGACAGATCTCATCCGTTTTTATGAACGCTCTCAGCATGGGCAAGGGGGTGTGGATAGAAGGATGGAAGGGGGGACAGACAGAAAACAATTGAAGCATTGTGCCAGTGTATATCCCTGCAGAAATATTGAGTTGATAGCTGGCTGATTGGCTGGGTTGGACAGCTGGCTGATTGGCTGGGTTGGACAGCTGGCTGATTGGCTGGGTTGGACAGCTGGCTGATTGGCTGGGTTGGACAGCTGGCTGATTGGCTGGGTTGGATAGCTGGACGGGTAGAAACATTACTGCTAATGTTCTATTGTAATGAGCGCTTCTGGGGTGATAACGCGAGACAACTCCTGTGATCTTTCCGCGAGGTGGCGCCAGTTACCAGCCGAAAGAAAGAAGGGGCATAACTTCACCAGAACCGACCATTGTCTGTTTACCGTATGCACGACTTACACACGAACTGTTACCAAACCAATATGCTATTTGGGACCAATGCAAGGTTTTTTTCCTTTCTCGTGTGATCTTGCCGCGAGGTGGCGCCAGTTACCAGCCGAAAGAAAGAAGGGGCATAACCTCACCAGAACCGCCCATTACAATCAATCGCCAAAGCACCACCGGGAAAACGAGCTCGTCATCTTCAGCGCATTGTTCAGTTTTATGCTTAGGGATTGATAAATGGCAAACTAAAAGTAAAGGAGAAACAAAACTAAGTAGCAATGAAAGCAACAACAAAACAAAAGAAAAACACAAAACAACCGTAGACTTGTTGCTTTTTATATTTAGTCAAGTTTTGACTAAATATTTTAACATCGAGGGGGAATCGAAACGAGGGTCGTGGTGTATGTGCGTGTGTGTGTGTGTCTGTGTGTCCGTGTGTGTGTGTGTGTAGAGCGATTCAGACTAAACTACTGGACCGATCTTTATGAAATTTGACATGAGAGTTCCTGGGTATGAAATCCCCATACGTTTTTTTCATTTTTTTGATAAATGTCTTTGATGACGTCATATCCGGCTTTTCGTGAAAGTTGAGGCGGCACTGTCACGCCCTCATTTTTCAACCAAATTGGTTGAAATTTTGGTCAAGTAATCTTCGACGAAGCCCGGACTTCGGTATTGCATTTCAGCTTGGTGGCTTAAAAATTAATTAATGACTTTGGTCATTAAAAATCTGAAAATTGTAAAAAAAAATAAAAATTTATAAAACGATCCAAATTTACGTTTATCTTATTCTCCATCATTTGCTGATTCCAATAACATATAAATATGTTATATTCGGATTAAAAACAAGCTCTGAAAATTAAATATATAAAAATTATTATCAAAATTAACTTGTCCAAATCAATTTAAAAACACTTTCATCTTATTCCTTGTCGGTTCCTGATTCCAAAAACATATAGATATGATATGTTTGGATTAAAAACACGCTCAGAAAGTTAAAACAAAGAGAGGTACAGAAAAGCGTGCTATCCTTCTTAGCGCAACTACTACCCCGCTCTTCTTGTCAATTTCACTGCCTTTGCCATGAGCGGTGGACTGATGATGCTACGAGTATACGGTCTTGCTGAAAAATGGCATTGCGTTCAGTTTCATTCTGTGAGTTCGACAGCTACTTGACTAAATATTGTATTTTCGCCTTACGCGACTTGTTTGTTGTTTTTGGAATGTAAATGTCATGAATACGTACGACAACAAAACAACGTTAAAGCCAACAGCAGTAAACCTTGAAATAACAAGAAATTCCTCCGAGGTAGGAAAAACACCCCCGTCCTTACCATTCTCACTGCCACCAACTGAGAAGGTTATTTCCCTTTGACCATTAATATGTCCCTCTATAAGTCCTTGTAGAATCTTAATCCACCAATAACTCCCTAACCGTGTGTTTGACTGGTCCCAATTTTTGTAAGGACCGTCTCAGGAATGTATAGAACCTGTTCACCAAGTTTGGTGACGATCGGTCCGTTCATTCTTGAGATCTATATGCGAACACAAACACACAAACAAACAAACACATCGACCGAATCCTATACACACCCATATCCCATGACCTCCCTTCTTTGTCTCTGTTACTTCAGTATGGGTATATATGTTGTATTTTTATAGCTCAATAAATACATCATGGACTCAAAAAAATATATGATAGTGCAGATTCCGATTTGGGCGAAGAACTACTTTGCTCCCGACCTTTGACCTCGCGCCGAACAATGTGACACATTTGTATGAAGTTCCAAAATCGTATTGCACGGCTCAGAAAACCATATCAGTTGCACGCAAAAATGAATCTCAGAACTGACATGATGTATGAGATGCAATAAGCAAACGTTTCTTTCATTATGAAAGCAATGCAGGTGGGAAAAAACGAACATTCAACTTACAAGATAACCAGATGCTAGCGAACCAAAACAAAAACACGAGTACCCTCCCCTTGCTTCGTTAGCAGACGACTTTTGAGAATCTGTCAGACCGTCCTTACCTGGCACGGTTGGGCTTCGCTATCATCAGCTGTTTCACGTGTTTTGCGAGCAAGTCTACTCTTTTGCCTGGCTCTGCAGTAAGTCCACATTGGCGATGAAGGTATCTAAGAACTTAACATGTGTGTATTTTTCCGTAATCCAGTCATATTCTTTCAAAATGCAATCAAGCGGCGGTGACAGACTTGGGTCCTGTTTTCCTCGCACCCATACCAGTTTAGGTTCATGCAAACACACTCGCAAAACATGTAGATACATTTCAAATAGGGAGCAAATGGTTAAATCTACATATGTGTTCCCTAAAATTTGCTTCTCTGTCAATAAGACTAATTGTATAATAATGCGTTCGAAAAAAACAACGTGGAATCGATTCTGAATCGAGTCGAGTAAGCCAAATGGGGGCCAAACCGGTTTCCCCGTTCCGCCGACCTGAAACGCAAAAGAATTGTGCGCTTCAACTAAATGGATTTCTATACGACTTAATTACTTTCTTGCAACTTATGAACCTTTACTTAAAGCTTTTAAACGGTCTGAAAGTAGTGTTACCGCGTACTTATAGATGCACTCATTCGTTTTATTTTTTCAGCGACGGTCACTTAGTTTAAGGTTGCAAAAAGGCCAAGTCTCGCTGAAAACACTGTTTCACACTCCACAGATCGCAACAGTGCCGCTAGTAGTCTACACTTTGTGTTTGATGGTAGAATGGGATATACAGATTACAACACTCGTGGTTTTTTATATGGCTTGTATTTCAGTCAAGACCCAGCGGGAATATCAATCGAGAGCCACTCGCCAAAGGCTCGTGTCTCCCGATGATATTCATCCGCTGGGTCTTGACTGAAATACAAGCCATATAAAAAACCACTCGTGTTGTAACCTATACCTATACCGGGGGTGTAAAAACACAAGACAACAGTATATGGCAATTCCAGCGTCACTAACGTGGCATTCGCACACAAAAAATCAGACATTATTTGCCATAAAAGCAATATTCATGATGCTTTTTTTAACTCAAATTTGTGCAGAGATTTCCCCAAACATGACAACCTTCCTACCCAAGGTGAAAAATGTTAAGGTAGAAATAGCTAAGGGTACTTAACTTGAATTTGAAAAAAACGTCACTGACGTGGCAAAAATGCTCACCTGCATTTCACTCACTAAGCGAAATTCTAAAATTCTATGAGTTTAGGCAACTAAATCATGTGAATTTTGGTAGATCATAGTCAAGACATATCATACTTACTGAACTATGAAAACAATTGCAAATATCAAATGTATCCTTCCCACAAGCGGTTAATATGTAGCGTCACTGACGTGGCACTTGAGCGTCACTGACGTGGCACGTGTGAATTCAATGTTCAATAGTAATATTTTGTGTGTGTTAAGATATAGGTAGTTTCACACGGACGATTTAACTGATCATTGATCTTCTCAGCCATTGTTGAACCATTATACGGCTCTTTGTCTCTCCGTCCGTCTGTCCGTTGGTCCGCCCGTTGGTCTACCGACACCATGATTGCCCATCTAAATAACTTGTGAACTAATGATTTGAATTGGACATCTTAATTCAACAGCATAAAGTCATCCTGAACCCAGGTCAAAATGAGTTACTTCCCTTCGGGTCTCATTTATCCCGGACAGGATGCCTTTGTTTTCCTTCTCTGGAGAGGAAATCGATTTTTTTACATATTTAGAGCTTTTCGTAATGTGTTATTGATATAAGCAGATTCGCGATCGTCGATGATGATTTTTCATGGTGTTGTGTCATTTTTTTTAATTTAGAAAGAAATTGTTATGTAAGACACTTTCAAGCGAGCTATCTTTCGCGGAAGTATTTACTGTGCAAACAATTCTAAATATGGCAAAAGTGTCACGTGATAATCAACTTTGTCACGTGATCATAACAAAATGGCTACGGAGCGGACGACTTTTTCCGTAACCAGTTGGGAGTGATGCAACAATATCACGGTCTCCTTTCCACAGCAATCTCAAAATGTCAA
>NC_090258.1:38888413-38898413 GCF_037325665.1 Littorina saxatilis
GCTGAACAGAGGGTCCACGAAAATAAATTCGTTGAAAGTTGCTCGCTCTTTACGTAGGGCACCTAGGATGTTCTCAAGCGGTGAGTGTTTAAACGAAAGGGTGTTTGTACTGTGTGTAAAAGCCTGACAGTATCTGCGATGGTTTACGGGAGGCTTACTGTGTCTTTACATATATGTTTTCTACGGATCAGTGCAGACTTATATTCTGTGCTCAAACGTGTTTTTCCTGTAACTGACTTCTAGCCTCAAAGGTCATATAATATTGACATAAACTGTGTACGCTTCAAATGTAATATGAATATTCGGTTATGCCCGTTAATACTTATGTCAAGGCCTGTTTACTGGTCTTGAAAAGATATTCCAAAGTCGGGGTAACACCCGGGAACATGCCCCTAATGGTTTAACCGTGAGGGCGTTAAACAACATTTATCAACTTGAGTTCAAATAGGAAAGTATCGTCGCTTTTCCTCAATGATACCTGATCGCGTAGATGTTACGGAGGGAAGGGTGGGGGGGGGGGGGGGGTCTTTAAAGGGGGTTCCACTGTCTATGCAGTTTCAGCTTTGGTTGGCATGTGAGTTTGTTTTGTACGAACAGTTTAGCATGCCAGGCCCCATCCATCTGGAACCAACTCCCGCATTCACTCAGGCACTCCACATCTATGCAATCATTCAAAACCTCACTCAAAACACACCTCTTCCCTCACTAGTCCGTTAATGACCACACATCACCCTCTCCTGCTGGTCCTTGATCTGTCTCTTTCTTTCTCCTTCTTCTTCCCTTTCCAGCTCTATTCTTCTTCTCTCAACAAACTTTATGTATCCAATACTTTATTTATTTATTTACGACTGTTTTTCCGTCTAGAATGCATGTGCCTGTAGTTGGTATGAGTGAGTGCGTCGCGTTCTCGCTGTGCGCCTGTCTGCGAGTGTATGAGTCCTTGTCGATTTGTGTTTCGTATAATGTTCACTATGTATTTTATATTTTGTAAGCGCCTAGGGCTATATTTAGATTAGGCGCACAAATGTTCATAATAATAATAATAATAATGTAATGCCCCTAGTTATAAGTGAATGTATGGTACAGTTCAACAAAACATCCTCTGACTAACAAACTCAATGCATGACCACGGAGTGGTCCATGGCATTTGCGGATACGTTATTAGGACGATGACGTACGATTCGTAATTGGCGCCATTCTTTGTCAGTGCTTGAAATATTTGTGGACACATTTGTTATGGATCCCTGTGATCGGATAATGGTTGTCAGGTAATGTTCCGTCGTTAACTAACAAATGGCAGTAATTAAGTATCTCTGCATTTGGAGTATTGAAGATACCTTTCGTCACAAGTAAACTATTTTTACGCCACCAAAATGTCACACGCACACGCACACACACACACACACACACACACACACACACACACACACACACACACACACACACACACACACACACACACAAACACACACACACACACACACACACACACACACACACACACACACACACACACACACACACACATACCTACATACATACATACATACATACATACATACATACATACATACATACATACATACATACATACATACATACATACCCCCACCAAATTGATTAAATGTATAAGGTCGTTAGTCAGCAGTGGTGATTAAAAGGAAAGGCATGAATTATTCATCGAGGCATGTCCAGCGTAATGAACCGTGACTTGTTCACCGCATCTACAGACAAGTGTTTCGTACGGTGTCCTGCAGGTGACTGGTGGACGATTAGGATTTCGTCCCCATTTTCTGTTAATGACAATGGACTGGTTTTATGAAACATTCACTAGAATGAGGGCATGGACCCCTCAGATCCCGTAATGGTTGTCGGAAAAATACTCCCATAACATTGCTGTGGTCAGACATAATTAGATTAAAGGCACGTAAATTCTTCCCGTGGAAACAGCTTTACTCACAATCTCAAAATGGGCGGTTCTGGTGAGGCTATGCCCCCTCTTTCTTCCGGCTGGTAACTGGAGCCACCTCGCGACAAGATCACACGAGAAAGGACAAAAAACTTGCATAATTGGTCCCAAATAGCATATCGGTTTGGTAACAGTTCGTGTGTAAGTCGTGCATTGTATACGGTAAACAGACAATAATGGTCGGTTCTGGTGAAGTTATCCCCCTTCTTTCTTTCGGCTGGTAACTGGCGCCACCTCGCGGCAAGATCACAGGAGTTGTCTCGCGTCATCACCCCGGAAGCGCTCATTGGCTAAGCATTTACACGGGGTAAGACCAGCCCTTCACTCGGACACATTCCACAAGTCAATAGCCTGGGTGTTCTCTGTGCACACTGGCAACTTTTAGTCCAATGAATTTCGTAAAAGCCACTGACGGGCGCAGTGGCGTAGTGGTAAGACGTCGGCCTCCTAATCGGGAGGTCGTGAGTTCAAATCCCGGTCGCTGCCGCCTGGTGGGTTAAGTGTGGAGATTTGTCCGATCTCCCAGGTCAACTTATGTGCAGACCTGCTATTGGCTTATCCCCCTTCGTGTGTACACGCGAGCACACGACCAAGTGCGCACGGAAAAGATCCTGTACTCCAAGTCAGAGTTCGGTGGGTAATAGAAACACAAAAATACCCAGCATGCTTCCTCCGAAAGCGGCGTTTGGCTGCCTGAATGGCGGGGTGAAAACGGTCATACACGTAAAATTCCACTCGTGGAAAAACACGAGTGTACGTGGGAGTTTCAGCCCACGAACGCAGAAGAAGAAGAAGTAAAAGCCACATGTGGTTGTTAAAAAAACTCATTCATCAAAATATGAATTAATGCAACAACAAATCACGGCATCAAGCAGACAGGGGGGGGGGGGGGGGGGATTGTCGGTATGTCACATGATCGTCTTATCCCGTGTAAAATCACGGATCAGAGATGGTGAGCCGAATATTGTGTTAGCGTGAAAGAGTATGCCTTGACGATACCAGGTCTGCTGTCCTGTAAAAGCAGTACTTAGCAATAGACGAATTTCCCGTGTGAACGATCATGCTCGCTGAGAAATGATATGTCCAAGAAGAAAGATGCTCTTATTCCGTGTACACGCCAGAACAAATCTGCGGTTAATAGATGATGTTCGGAAATAACTCTGTAGGGTTTGTATGGGTTTTGAAAAAAGTGAATACCCTTGCTTTTAGGGGGACGAACATTGCACGGGACAATCACTAGCGAGGGGTGTGTCTGAAGCACCTGGACAATGATCACGTGTTCATTTATTTGTCCCCGAAAAAGCAAGGGTATTCACTCTTTCATAACCCATACAAATCCGACAGAGTTATTTCCGATTAATAGACGATCTATTAATCACAGATGTGTTCAGGCGTGTACACGGAATAAGAGCATCTTTCTTCTTAGACACATCATTTCTCAGCGAGCATGATCGTTCACACGGGTAGGGATCGGCCAACGACTTTTTTCAATAGCTAACTAGGCCAACTCACGTAGATGGCAATGGTTCTTTCGAGAAGTCGAAAATATTTACAATAAAATGGAATATTTTTGACTAAAAGGCGGATTTAACTCCCAAACCAATTTCAGAAAAAGAAGAAAAAAATCAGATATGACGCAGCAATTGACGATCGCTGCATAGGTCGTCAAAACGTCAGAAATATAGAGAAAACAGATCACGTAATGGTTACCATGTTTAGTTTTAATATGTGTACGTATATAACTTAGCTATCAACATCGTTTCAGCAACGACTAGTGTCATCGAAGGCAACTCGGTCCATGTACGAGTTTTTTGTTTGTTTGTTTGCTTAACGCCCAGTCCACCACGAAGGGTGATATCAGGGCGGTGCTGCTTTGACATTTAACGTGCGCCACACACAAGACAGAAGTCGCAGCACAGGCTTCATGTCTCACCCAGTCACATTATTCTGACACCGGACCAACCAGTCCATGTACGAGTCGGTCTTGTGAAATGTTGTCAGGTCATCGACCAAAGACCGTATCTCGGGCCACTTTCTGCATGGAAACGAAGGTAATATTGACATCTTGGTCTGCTTACTCAATACCAAAGCTTTTCTCTCTGTTCTGAAAGGCGTTTCCTCTTTTCTTACTCAATGCAGTAACAAAAGCCAGACCACTAAAACAACACCAATGGTTGACGTCTTACAGGGGTTGGGAAGGGGATAAAAATCAAGGGTATGCCAAACCCGGCAAATGCAGTAGGCAGCCCAGAGATCCCTAAGTACCTCTCCCAAAGATGGTACTTTTCGGCAAGATTTACAGTTTCAAGCTGTCAGGACAACTTCTTTGAAAATGTGATTTTATAGAGTTTTTTGGGGGAAACTGAAAGGTAGCCTCGTCAGGGGACAACTATTCAAACCCATATCCTCATTATCTTGTTTCTCGATTGAGAATAATCATTTATAGATGACTATTATTCATTTCCCTTCATCATCATCATTATCATCATCATCGTCGTCATCATCATCATCATCGTCATCTTTATTATCACGTGCTGAAGTTTTTCGACCTCCTTTTGTTTAACTTTTTAATTTCTAATTTTTTAATTATATAATTGTGTGTCTATGCGTCCCAAGGACAGATTGTAAGAAAAGGCGTAGCCTTAAATCTTAATCCTTGTTAAATAAAGTTCAATTCAATTCAATTCTCTCTCTTTTATGTAAATTTTGAGTCTTCGAGTCTTGAGTCTGAGTCTTTAAGAGGGTGAGATCCACAACAGGCTCTAAAACACTTGAGCAGAATTCAGATCGTCCTAGTTTCACTGCGCTCCTGTTTGTTAATCACACGCCGTGCTACGAAAATTGAACGCGCGACGTTTTCAAGTTCATGAAGGTGTTATGTCAAATGTAGAATTTACCCAAACTGGTTTCACCTTGTTTGTTTGTTCCTTCTTTTTTTTTTTTAACTTACAGTCTGAAGTGGTAGGGGTGGTGATGGCGATTGTCATCGTCGTCATACACACACATACATGTATATACACAAACACATAAAGGAGAGAAAAAAAACAAGCCTTCTCGTTTTCACCAATATTTCGGCCTCGTGGCCTTCGTCAGGGTGTTCATATACAAATAACTAGATGAATACCCGCTTCGCCGGGTACGGCTTCGCCGGGAAGAAGCAGAGCCAAATACCCGGCTTCGCCGGGGACCCGGCTTTGCCGGGTGTACGCCGGCTTTGCCGACGCACCGTACGAAGGAAGGGAGATAAACGCGCAAAACACTGGAGAAGATAAGGAAGAGTAATACCCGGCTTCGCAGGGACAGTGACCTTCTAAAAATAGTAACGGGAATATGGATTGAGCGTTGTTTTCTAAAAATAGTAACGGGAATATGGATTGACGCCACACGAATGAAGGGAGATAAACGCAAAACACTGGAGAAGATAAGGAAGAGTTACTGGGAATGGATCTGGGAAGATGAACAGAAAAACCAAAATCGGTTCAGCGCTGCGCGCTGAGAGCACGTGTTGAAAATTCTCATCGACCAGGTTGTGTCCGGGGTCTACCTGAATATACCCACCAAATTTGAAGCAGTTCCATCGAGAACTTTGGCCGTGCATCGCGAACACACACACACACACACACACACACACACACACACACAAACACACACACACACACACAAACACACACACACACACACACACACACACAGACACACACACACACACACACACACAAGTCGTATATATATATAGATTACTAGAGGAATACCCGGCTTCGCCGGGGTGAATCGCGAGACAGAGACAGACAGCGTGGCGGTTCATCACAATCACCTCTGCAGGCGAAGTCCTGTCAAACGGGATTGAGAATTTTAGAGCTTATTTCTTAGCCCTATATTATCTGTTGTGGCTTCTCAAATGCCAGAACATACAGACAGACAAAAGCCGCTAGACCCCATCACAAACAGAACTCTACAATCCACAGGTTTTTGCCCACACACACACACACAAACACACACACAGAGAAGCCGTATATATATATATATGTATATCTATATCTATAAATATATAGAGATAGGTGAGAGTGTATTTTTCGCGTGGCTATAAATTGATTCGACCTTTTCACTTTGACAGTAAGAACAACTTACGGGTGCAAGGGAAGCGTTCTGGACAGCGCAGTGACATTCTAAAAATAGTTACTCAGAAACGGGAATTTGGGGTGAACGGCGCGAGACAGAGACAGACAGCGTGGCGGTTCACCACAATCACCTTTGAAGGCGAAGTCCTGTCAAACGGGATTGAGAATTTTAGAGCTTATTTCTTGGCCCTATATTATCTGCTGTGGCTTCTCACATGCCAGAACATACAGACAGTTAGTTAAAATTAATATTAAAAGTCCTACGGTTTTGAGCCATTAAGGACTTGAGTGTTTGTCCGCTTTCAAAAAGAGGAAAGAAAGAAACAAAAAATAAGGAGAGGAGGGCAGGGGGTGGGGTTGAGTTGATAATGCTCTGTGGAATTTGTTAAAATGAAAAGTAGTTATGATGTTTCTTGGTAAGAATTATAAGTCTGTATTCTATATCTTGAATAACGGGCTTGTAATATTATTTTTTTTTATTTCAAATCGAGTTAAAAAGTGGAACCTTTCAGGATCACCAATAAAACCAAATAGATGAGCAAGTAAGAGGAACACGAACAATAAATCTCAAAACTTTTTACAAATAAAAGGATTAAGATGTAAGCCACGAAGGCCGTGGTAATAAAAACAATATGTACAGTTTGGCGACTAGTGGGCCTTGGGTGAGGATATGTTGTCTAGAAGGTAGTCGCTGGAATCAGGAGGGATGGCGGGAGCCACTCGACCTCAAACTGAAACACGCTGATGTGATAATCTGGGCTTAGTTATACCCACAGCCCCATGTCCGAGTCCCTGACCAGTCGGCACAGCAGCAAGCTGACATACAGACAGTTTAGTTAAAATTAATATTAAAAGTCCTACGGTTTTGAGCCATTAAGGACTTGAGTGTTTGTCCGCTTTCAAAAAGAGGAAAGAAAGAAACAAAAAATAAGGAGAGGAGGGCAGGGGGCCGCTAGACCACATCACAAACAGAACTCTACAATACACAGGTTTTTGCCCACACACACACACAAACACCCACACACACAGAGAAGCCGTATATATATATGCATATCTGTATCTATAAATATATAGAGATAGGTGAGAGTGTATTTTTCGCGTGGCTATAAATTGATTCGACCTTTTCACTTTGACAGTAAGAACAACTTACGGGTGCAAGGGAAGCGTTGTGGACAGCGCAGTGGACAGCGCAGTGACATTCTAAAAATAGTAATAGTAACTTAGAACTGAACGGGAAAGCCACACGAAGGAAGGGAGATAAACGCCAAACACTGGAGAAGATAAGGAAGAGTTACTTATAATGGTGAAATGAACACAAAAACGAAAATGAGTTCAGCGCTGCGCGCTGAGAGCACGTGTTGAAATATCTCATCGATGATATTGTGTCCGGGGTGTAGCTGAATACGGTGTCCAAATTTGAAAAAGATCCACCGAGAACTTTGGCGTTGTGATGTGGTGTAGCGGCTATGGTGTGTCGGTATGGGGGCCCGGGTAGCTGAGGTGGAACCAAAATAGCTGAGGTGGAACCAAAATCGGTTCCGCGCTGCGCGCTGAGAGCACGTGTTGAAATATCGACCAGGTTGTGTCGTGTCCCGGGTCTACCTGAATATGCCCACCAAATTTGAAGCAGATCCATCGAGAACGTTGGCCGTGCATCGCGCACAGACAGATACACAGACAGATACACAGACAGATACACAGACACTAGTCGTATATATATATAGATGCTTCGCCGGGAAGAAGTAGAGCCGAATACCCGGCTTCGCCAGGTGAGTGGCGCACCGTACGCCGGCTTCGCCGGGTGGTGAGTGGCGCACCGTACGCGATTGATGCCACACGAAGGAAGGGAGATAAACGCGCAAAACACTGGAGAAGATAAGGAAGAGTTACTGGGAATGGATGAACAGAAAAAACATAAAAACCAAAATCGGTTCAGCGCTGCGCGCCGAGAGCACGTGTTGAAAATTTTCATCGACCAGATTGTGTCCGGGGTCTACCTGAATATGCCCACCAAATTTGAAGCAGATCCATCGAGAACTTTGGCCGTGCATAGCGAACAGACAGAAAGACAGACAGACACAAGCCGTATATAGATATAGATATGAGTCTGTCCTAACTTTGTTTCTACAAAGCTTTCCACTTGAAGCTCGTGCAACCCGGTCTCACGAACAACTGTTTTGCACGTGAAGCGGGGAACAAAGCTTCATGCTGATTCGAGTGCGATTTGGTTGGCTCTGTTGGAAATAATGATTCCCTCATGACCGAAAGAGAACATGATGAGAATTCAGCAAACAAAACCACACAAACACACACACACACACACACACACACACGCGCGGCGCGCTCACACACACACACACACACACACACACACACACACACACACACACACACACGTACGCACGCACATACACACGCACCCACGCACACGATTGCAAATCAGATTAAACAGGCTTTTTATTGATCGAGTGTACTAGGATCAACACGCTTCGTACTTCTTTACACCCAGCCCTTGTTGCTGGAAGCAAGTTTAGATGACAGAACATGTACATCTCTGATCTATAAATAAACCAACAAGATGCGAAAGGAGAGAGAGAGCGGAAGAGAGACAGAGAGAGATAGACACACACACAGACAGAGAGAGAGACACACAGGGTCAGGGACAGAGAGAGAGAGAGAGAGAGAGAGAGAGACAGACAGAAAGAGAGAGGGAGAGAGAGAGAGAGGGAGAGAGAGAAAGAGAGAGAGAGGGGGGGAGAGAGAGAGAGAAAGAGAGAGTGGGAGAGAGAGAGAGAGGGAGAGAGAGAAAGAGAGAGAGAGAGAGAGAGAGAGTGAGAGAGAGAGAGAAAGAGAGAGAGAGAGGGGGAGAGAGAGAGAAAGAGAGAGAGAGAGAGAAAGAGAGAGAGAGAGAATTGAATTGAATTGAACTTTATTTAACAAGGATTAAGATTTAAGGCTACGCCTTATCTTACAATCTGTCCTTGGGACGCACAGACACACAATGATGAAATTAAAAATTAAAAAGTTAAAAAGATTACCAACAAAAGCCGAAAAGAAGGTCAGAAAACTTCAGCACGTGATGATAAAGATGACGATGATGACGATGATAATAATGATGATGATGATGATGATGATGATGATGATGATGAAGATGAGGCATGAAGAGCATACATATGTGGTTATTTATAAAAATCAAATGCATACTATGCGAGTAATTATAAGTACAAGCTGGTAGCAATCGAACATGTAGCAATAGTACAACAAAAATATGTTCAGAATATACAATGCACAGCATATCTTTGGCGTAATACTAAGTGTGGTAAATCAAAACGCGTTAAACTACTCAGACATTAAGTGTTTTTTGACACATTTTTAAAAACTTTTTAATGACTTTAAGTGCTTTAAGGATGATGGAAGTGAATTCCAAACTGATGTACCCGAAAAAGCAAGACTGGTCTTATTAAGGTCAATTCGTGGAATCGGTGGGATCAAGTTGACCGACCCATATCTGTCAGTAGCTTTATTAAATAATGATGTAATGTAAATCGGCACTTTACCGTAATACAATTTATGCATGAAAATGGCTTTGTTTAACTTGAGATGCTTTTCCAGTGGAAGAAAGTTAAGCATTTTTAATTTCATATCTGTTGGGGCATTATCCTTTACGATGAGTTTAGCCGAGCGACGATAGAGAGAGTCTAACTTTTTCAAGTGGACATCACTGCTGCCATCCCAGAGCGTCGAAACATAATTGATGTGAGGCATTACATGAGCATGGTGGAACATTTCCAGAGTCCTTCTGTCCGTAAATTGCTGTAACTTGGATAGGAGGAAAACGTTCTTGGCTACTTTCTTGCAAATATGCTGTAATTGTGCCTGCCACTTGAATTCACAATCAATAATTACCCCTAAC
>NC_090258.1:38903413-38945437 GCF_037325665.1 Littorina saxatilis
CTATCACCCTCGATAATAAAGATTTTGTCTTGTCTTGTCTTGTCTTGTCTTGTCTTGTCTCTCTCTCTCTCTCTCTCTCTCTCTCTCTCTCTCTCTCTCTCTCTCTCTCTCTCAAATGAAACATTATCTTATCTTCTCTCTCTCTCTCTCTCTTTCTCTCAATCTCTCTCTCTCTCTCTCTCTCTCCCTCTCTCTCTCTCTCTCTCTCTCTCTCTCTCTCTCTCTCTCTCTCTCTCTCTCTCTCTCTCTCTCTCTCTCCACAGCACCTTGACAGCACTAATACGTTATTTTTATCTCGCCAGAAGCCACATCCGGGCTCACGTCAGCTAGGTAACCATCAAAATGTAAGTTAAAACACTCCCTTCTGCGTTGTGCTCTATACTCTTCACCTTAACGGTTTCAAATGTTTCTTGTGTCTACAAAATGGGAACGACATAAGGTTGACAGCAGATCCCCCCTGTGATCGATTTTAGCGCTAGTTTTGTTTGCTTTGCTGTTTTCGCAGACTTCTGGAAGAGGGTTATATTGCTTGATATCTCACTCTTCTGTTTTACGAGTGTAAGCGTGGGGGTCATGAAGCACGCCTGCAGGCTTTTACGGCTTGTGTCTTGGCATTACCCCCTCCCTCTCCTCTCTCAGTCTCTCTCTTACTCAAGTTCCAGAAGTTCAAATGTTTGTTCAAATGTTCACGTAGTTTGCTTGGTATCTCGTTCTCGCTCTTCGCTTTATGTTTGTATTGGTGAAAGGACTAGCTGTAAGAATAAAGGACCATGTGGACCTAACGCTAAAATCCTGTTGTAATAAAGTGTTCGAGTTCGAGTTCTCTCTCTCTCTCTCTCTCTCTCTCTCTCTCTCTCTCTCTCTCTCTCTCTCTCTCTCTCTCTCTCTCTCTCTCTCTCTCTCTTTGCACGGGCACAATATATTTGGCTGTCTTTCTGGCTCTCTAAGCCTGCGCGCATTTTGTCTGTCTCTCTTCTACTTGCAGTCGTGGTGTCAGCTTGTCTGGGGCGGGGAGATAGCTCAGTCGGTAGAGGCCCTGGCCTTGAATCCAGTCGACCCCCACGTTCGGCAAAGAATACATCTCCCAGAGTCGACTTTGTGCAGACTCGCATCTGTGTCCGAACACCCCCGTGCGCACACATGCGCACGAAAAAGATCCCAGGGTCACAGACTAAGTCTCAGGCCTCTGAAAACACGAATACACGCATGCAGGGGGTGGGGGGAGGGGGAGTGGGAGGGGGGGAGTGGGAGGGGGGGAGTGGGAGGGGGGGTAGCGCGATTCTGTCGCTGCATGCTATCCCCAGGGATATCAGCACAAAATTCCTTGAGGGAATTCTCCAAGTACAATAAGATATACCAAAAATACCAAATACCACATGTCTGTCTTAACACTTTCTACCCCACCTATGTTGACCACGGTTTTTTTTTTAGTCGAGACCAGCTGTGCTGCAGCAGGTCACTCAGAATTGTAGAAACTGTGTATCAACACGCTGGAATGCAGGCGTTTGATGGACGTAACAGGAAGCGACTGAAGCTAACAGTCTGAGCGGATATATCCGTACCTGGTCAGATAGAGCCATATGACTCGAGTGGGTACGGATATATCCGAACTTGGGAGACAATGAGTTAACGCTCGCTCTTCCTCGTTTGAGACTGTGCCAGTCCTTCCAGGTCTGCCTCCTTAACTACATCCTCCCACCTTCGCTCTGCATTTGGTCTTCGTTCACTGACATCTCTCTAAGTGGTTCACAGACCACCTTCGCTCTGCATTTGGTCTTCGTTCACTGACATCTCTCTAAGTGGTTCACAGACCACCTTCGCTCTGCATTTGGTCTTCGTTCACTAACATCTCTCTAAGTGGTTCATGGACCACCTTCGCTCTGCATTTGGTATTCGTTCACTGACATCTCTCTAAGTGGTTCACAGACCACCTTCGCTCTGCATTTGGTCTTCGTTCACTGACATCTCTCTAAGTGGTTCACGGACCACATTCGCTCTGCATTTGGTCTTCGTTCACTGACATCTTTCTAAGTGGTTCACAGACCACATTTGCTCTGCATTTGGCACGGTCTTTGTTCACTAACATCTCTCTAAGTGGTTCACAGACCACATTCGCTCTGCATTTGGTCTTCGTTCACTGACATCTCTCTAAGTGGTTCACGGACCACCTTCGCTCTGCATTTGGTCTTCGTTCACTGACATCTCTCTAAGTGGTTCACAGACCACCTTCGCTCTGCATTTGGTCTTCGTTCACTGACATCTCTCTAAGTGGTTCACGGACCACATTCGCTCTGCATTTGGTCTTCGTTCACTGACATCTTTCTAAGTGGTTCACAGACCACCTTCGCTCTGCATTTGGTCTTCGTTCACTGACATCTCTCTAAGTGGTTCACAGACCACCTTCGCTCTGCATTTGGTCTTCGTACACTGACATCTCTCTAAGTCGTTCACAGACCACCTTCGCTCTGCATTTGGTCTTCGTTCACTGACATCTCTCTAAGTGGTTCACAGACCACCTTCGCTCTGCATTTGGTCTTCGTTCACTGACATCTCTCTAAGTGGTTCACGGACCACCCCAGAAGGAGAGAGACCTAGAAACTCCACACAGACATGACGGGGCAGATTGGCAGAGAAGGGAAAGGAAATTACAGAACATGTTCTTTGTCAGCACACCAGACTGTAGGCAGACCAAGCCTACAAATAAAACCAGGGACTTTTCAAAAGGCGCGATTAAAGTCAGTGAATGCCGCAACACGCGCGGGGCGTTGGTGAACACTTTCCACCCATTTAATCTCACCACTGAAGACTGTTGGCTGAGACTTTTCTCTGATCGCTTTTTTTTTCTTTCTCCCTTTTTACTCTTTTCCCCCTTGAAAGTGGCTCCTTCGAGAATTCCAATGAGTTTCATTTAAACGCGCCGACTACGACGGGGGAGAAGAGATGTTAAGTCGATTTTCGTTGAGAAATCGCAGCCGAGTATTTTGATTTGCCCCCCCCCCCCCCTCCCCACCCCCCCCTCACCCCACCGCCAGCCACTCCATCCTGTCTCACCCCTCTCCTCACAAACAGCCTTAATCCTGAGAAAATCAAGTATAAAAAGAAAGGCTATCTTAAAATTGAAGTAAGTGTTCAGTCCTTTTCTTTCTTTATTTGGTGTTTAACGTCGTTTTCAACCACGAAGGTTATATCGCGACGGGGAAAGGGGGGGGGGGAGATGGGATAGAGCCACTTGTTAATTGTTTCTTGTTCACAAAAGCACTAATCAAAAATTTGCTCCAGGGGCTTGCAACGTAGTACAATGTATGACCTCACTGGGAGAATGCAAGTTTCCAGTACAAAGGACTTAACATTTCTTACATACTGCTTGAGTAAAAATCTGTACAAAAATGGACTATATTCTATACAAGAAACACTTAACAAGGGTAAAAGGAGAAACAGAATCCGTTAGTCGCCTCTTACGACATGCTGGGGAGCATCGGGTAAATTCTTCCCCCTAACCCGCGGGGGGTAAGTGTTCAGTCTCTGTGAGCAGAAAGTCTGAGAAGAGTCTCAAAACGACGAGAACTCATATCGAGGAATTTAAAAAGGCGCTCCACTGAAATAAAGCCCAACCCTTTTAGGTCCCGGGGTAAATATTTCGTTTGGTGTTTCAGTACTGGAAGGAATTTCTACCTGTTCGCGAGGACCAACGACAATGCTTGACTTTTGCAAGCAATGGACGCCTCAGATCTGTTGGTGTTTTTTTTTTTTTTTTTTCTAGATGCAGGCCCGGACAAGAATTTTAAGTTTTTGAAAAGGATATAGATTTGTAACAAGATTTAAACTACCGGCGGTCAAAGAATCTGAGTCTCAACGACCCTTCTTCCAGTTACTGGAATACGCCTTAAATGTGAATAGTGTATGGGCCAGAACAAAACAGGTGATACTATCGATGTCGCATGACCACCTGGATTCTCGAGACAAAAAACAAAGAAAGAGACAAACAAACTAACAAACACACGAACACAAACAAACAAAGAAACAAACAAACAAGCAAATAAAAACCAAACAAACCAATCCGTTAGATAAGTCTGTCAAGGGGTTTTCGTTACCTGTCTGTTGCCAGTCAAACAGCCGCCATTATGAATAGTAACATTTAAGATTGCCTTATTCAACATCCACACACAATCAATTAAAATTGACGGGCGCAAATGGCCTAGTAGATAACACGCCGGCCTCTCACGTGAAAGGTTGTGTGATCGAATCCCGCAGCGCCTGATGGGTTAAAATGCGGAGATTTGTCCGATCTACCTGGTGAACTTATGTGCCGGCCTTCCTTATGTGTGTGCACGCAAGCACACGACTAAGTACGCACGGGGGGCGTTTTTGTCAAGTCGGAGTTTGGTGGGTTAAAGCAACACGCAACATACCAAACATGCATCTCTGAAAACGGAGTATGGCTGTCCTTCTTCTTATTCTTCAGCGTTCGACGATGGCTGTGTCCAGATTCTTTGGCCCGTGATGTTGACGAAGTGGGCTGTCATTTCCAGGTTCTGAGTGCTGCCCCCCAGCTTGGTGTGCAGCAATGTCCCTGTGGGCCAGACTCGTTTCCTCTCACTGCAGTGGAGTTGGCAGGTCTGCAGGAAGTGGTCCGGTGTCTGGTCCGCCTCTCCACAATGCCGATCCTTTTTAGATGGATGTTCAGTTCGCAGTAGCCTGTCCGGAGGCGGAAGACAATGGTCTGCTCGTGACGAGTGAGCAGATGGAGGGCATCTTCGTGTGGATTGTATCCATTGTTTTTCTTTTTGAAGGTGGATTTTGAATGCTGTCCAAATGGCAGGGGAAAATCGACCATACACGCAACAACTCTCTCATGCAAAAACACGAGTGCACTTGGTAGTTTCAGCCCATGAACACGTAAGAACGAACGAACGAACAAACAAAGTAATTATTATTACTCAAAGATGGTGAATTTAGGCTGACGCCTAGTCTTACAATCTGTCCCTGCCAAAACTAAGACATAAAGATGGAGACCAAAAAAAGGACAATCATAAACTGACATTAGAACAAATTGAAAAATAGTATACATGTCAACACTAATCATACAGTATTGAAAACTAGAAAGAAGAACAAGTCGCGTAAGGCGAAAATACAATATTTAGTCAAGTAGCTGCCATTTTTCAGCAAGACCGTATACTCGTAGCATCGTCAGTCCACCGCTCATGGCAAAGGTAGTGAAATTGACAAGAAGAGCGGGGTAGTAGTTGCGCTAAGAAGGATAGCACGCTTTTCTGTACCTCTCTTTGTTTTAACTTTCTGAGCGTGTTTTTAATCCAAACATATCATATCTATATGTTTTTGGAATCAGGAACCGACAAGGAATAAGATGAAAGTGTTTTTAAATTGATTTGGAACATTTAATTTTGATAATAATTTTTATATATTTAATTTTCAGAGCTTGTTTTTAATCCGAATATAACATATTTATATGTTTTTGGAATCAGCAAATGATGGAGAAGAAGATAAACGTAAATTTGGATCGTTTTATAAATTTTTATTTTTTTTTACAATTTTCCGATTTTTAATGACCAAAGTCATTAATTAATTTTTAAGCCACCAAGCTGAAATGCAATACCGAACCCCGGGCTTCGTCGAAGAATACTTGACCAAAATTTGAACCAATTTGGTTGAAAAATGAGGGCGTGACAGTGCCGCCTCAACTTTCACGAAAAGCCGGATATGACGTCATCAAAGACATTTATCAAAAAAATGAAAAAAACGTTCGGGGATTTCATACCCAGGAACTCTCATGTCAAATTTCATAAAGATCGGTCCAGTAGTTTAGTCTGAATCGCTCTACACACACACACACACACACGCACGCACGCACATACACCACGACCCTCGTTTCGATTCCCCCTCGATGTTAAAATATTTAGTCAAAACTTGACTAAATATAAAAATGACCCAAAAAATGAGTTTCCATTGTTTTGCTTTTTTCTTGCCCAGGGAAAACGACGGCTGAAAGAGAGAGACAAATGTCGTAAAGGTATACATTTGACCTGCTACATTTGACTCAAAAAGAGTGAGTCAATTTCATTTAATTCCGTATACGCTGACCACAATATTTTCAAGCTAGCACTACTGCACAGAATCCTACAAGTGTGGAGGGTGCTTTACTGAGTAATCGGGGTCGCGTATAATTGTGCCTGACAAAAGGTCGCGACCAAGCCACTGTGATGTTGTTACGTGACACACGGAAATGTCAGTAATTGCTTGGCAGCAAAATGACCACTCTGACTTATACCCCCATTCCACACATCCGTTCTAGCTGCCACTACGATCAGACGCTGCGCAAACGGCCGTTTTTGGCATCTTTGCGCAGCGTCTGATCGTAGTGGCAGCCGTCCTCTGGACGGCTTGGACGGCTTGGAACGGAAGCTAGAACGGATGTGTGGAATGGGGGTATGACAACGCAGTGTGTGAGAGCGCTAGGGTTGCGTTACCATTGCGTTAAGTTCCATTAACGATCCATGAGTTCCGTTACCGATGTGTTAAGGTTCCATTACTGTTCATTTGGAACGGGCGGGGAATAGCTAAAATGTTCAACATGCAGCCCAAACTCACCCGTCCCAACCGTTTAAAGGAGTTCCGTTAACGTCCATTGGCGTTCCATTGAGGTCCCCTCCCGATCCCTCCCATTCCCGTGCCGTTCCTTGGTCGATACGGGAACGGGAACCGGAACGGATGTGTGGAATGGGGGTATTATGCTCACTGACCAATGCTTAACCAAGAAGATGCAATACTGAGATCAAACAAAAGAACAATAGGCCCGACAGTGCCGCTTCATTTTACGCTGAAAATCTTGCAAAAGTACACACACAGCAACGATGATTCTTCTTCAACATCTTCTTAACTTCTTCTTCTTCAATATCTTGTTGTTGTTGTTGTTGTTGTTGTTGTTGTTGTTGTTGTTGTTGTTGTTGTTGTTGTTGTTGTTGTTGTTGTTGTTGTTGTTGTTTCTTCTTCTTCTTCTTCTTCTTCTTCTTCTTCTTCTTCTTCTTCTTCTTCTTCTTCTTCTTCTTCTTCTTCTTCTTCTTCTTCTTCTTTATCGTCGTTGTCGTCGTCGTCCACGTTGTCTCTTTAGTTGTGTTCTTTATCTTCTTCTTATCCTTCTCTTGCTTGGATTAATCCGATTTAAAATGTCGATGATCGTTCATTAACTCATTCTGCTTTGAAAGTTCCAATAATTTTAGCTGGAAGTCTGTCAAATGATCCCCACGATTTCTGTCGTACCCGATCAACAGTGAAACAGAATAATGATTTAATTTTGAGAATGACACATTGATTTACTAAGGAATCGGTCAAACTATTGATTTCCTTTTAACTTAAGTTTGGCATCGTTTCTTCGCTGACTAGCATCAGGCAAGCAAGGATGGCCAAATCGTCCGCCTGATTGCAAGGGGCGAGTAAAAAATCTGTCGGGCTAGTAGAAACCGCCTGGGAACTCGCCCGGCTGGCCAGTGAAAATTCTGATCAAATGCAATAACAAAGACGCATGGTTCCGGTTTCTTCCACGTGTATAAAGTACACGCATACCTCGCTAGGTTTGTTTCTGTGACTAGTCGACAGACGAGGCCATTTGCTTTGTGTGTGTGTTTTTTTGTTTGTTTACTGTACATCACGTGTAAAATCCAGTTCTTTCACAGGCAACAAACCTTGCACCGTTCAAGTCTTAGAAGCTGCACACCTAGGGGAAGGGCTCCTAATATGGACCGGCTCCTAATATGGACCACCTCCTGTTCTGACAAACTAACGGCGCTAGAGCGCTCAAAACAGTTTTATTCGCTGTATTCACCCTCTCTGAATAACTTGCACATGTCAAAACAGTTGCAGAAACACACATATCAAAACCGTTAGGCTTTTTCTCTTTTTTTCACTTTTGGCAGCGTTCACTCTAAATTTACCGCCTAAAACGGACTCGTTTCTGTCCACAGCCAAAGGTTTTATCACACAAAAATTGCTATATATATATATATGACAGCTAAAACCGTATTTGTTACATTTTAGCAGTGTTGACCCCGAGTTTCTACTGCAAACACAAAATAATAGCAAAATCTCAAAGTATGTGCGAGTCCCCTAATATGGACCACCTTCAACAAATCGAAGAAAATAAAAGCTAACGGCTATTTTCATTAATTCATTAAGAAGCTTGCTGGAAATAACCTATAACTAGCCCTCGAGATTTAAAAAAAAATGCAACAAAAAGTCTTCTTTTCGTGGAAATTGATAATTTCCCTTATTTTCACGCTGTTTTTGATCAGCTTCTTTAGTTTCCTGGTGTGCTTCAAATAATGCTCTCATCAACCTGAAACAAATAAATCTAGAGCATATTTTAATTAGGCTGACTTGTACACTAAGTTGTATCATGTTATTTTGAAATATAGTGGGGCTTTTTACAGTGATTCGTGAAGGCCGCTTCACTGGTCCATATTAGGCGCCCAGGCTCCTAATATGGACCCTTTGTGATTTTTTCTGTATTTAATTTTTGCTGAATGGCTATCAAAGCTATTTCACTCTAATTAGGCCTAACGGTTAACCTAAGAGAGAAGGACTACCAAACACAAAATGAAACTTCTTCGCAAGAAAACAAGCAAGTTATCAGCATGAAACAAAAAGTGGTCCATATTAGGAGCCCTTCCCCTATCTCTGATTCTAGCAGACGATCTTTCCTATGTTTAACACAAAATCAGCAGACTCTCCTGTCACATGGAACGTCTATTGTATAGTGCAATGTTGAAATGAAGTTCCTGGTCTGAAACATTTAGTCGTTTCTTCTGAGACAATCCTTGTTCTCGTATCATCTACAGATGTACCGCAGTCTTCATCACGCAAATCCCCAACAGGTCAGACTTTCGAACATACAATATACGTAAGCAAGCGTGATACGTCATGACGTAATGCTAAACATCCGGTTATCTCGAGTCTTCTCCGTAATACAAAGCTGTGGAAGGTGTTGCAAAGCAAAGGAATAAAAGGTAAAATGTACCAAGCCATACTTAGTATGTACAACGTTGTTAAAGCAAAAGTTAGGGCAGGAGCCGAGGTCACTGACCTTTTCATGTGTCCGAGAGGCCTGAAACAGGGAGAAATAAATAGCCCAATTTTGTTCTCACTTTTCATTAACGAATTGGCGGACGAAATTAAGCGAAAAGGACGACACGGTATACAACTTATCCCAGATTTTATTGAGATATTGATTCTCATGTTCGCAGATGACGTTATTTTGATTTCCCACACTGTGTGTGGGTTACAGAACCAGATAAACGTGCTATACCAAACTGCTTGTAATCTTGGCTTGACTGTTAATTTAGACAAATCTAACATAGTTATCTTCAGAAATGGTGGTCACATTGCAGCTATTGAAAAATGGACGTATGGCAATAACGTAATGGAAACTGTGAACATGTATAAATACTTAGGAATTTACTTTTCTACAAGGTTGACCTTTTTTCACACGCTGAACGATTTAGCGCTGCGTGCAAGAAAGGGTGTGATTGGTATTTTTAAGGTACTGTGGACTCTAGGAGAAAGATCACCAAACATATTCTATAAACTTCGACTCCCAGATCCAGCCCATGCTCAATTATGCGGCAGAAGTCTGGGGCCTAGATGCAGACCATTCACCTATTGAAAAGGTCCATCTGTTTGCCCTTAAGAGGTTTCTGAACACAAGCATGAAAACACCAAACACACTTGTGTATGGAGAAACTGGCAGACACCCGTTATTTGTCAACACGTTTGTTAAGTCCATACGATTTTGGTTGCGCATCCTGAAAATGCCTAGTCATCGATTGCCACAGAAAGCTTATAACATGCTGCTTTATTTACACGAACAAAATAAAAGAACATGGGCGTCATCAGTTTGCTATGTGCTTTACAAATACGGCTTTGACCAAGTTTGGATTCAACAAGGCGTTGGAAATGAAAATGCGTTCATAACGGAATTCAAGAACAGACAAGTCACATTATACAAGCAAGAGTGGATAGAAACCGTACAAAGTAAAGAACGATTCCTTTTCTATAGCACTTTCAAGTCAGCCTTATCTATGTCTTCATACTTAAATGACCTGAAGCACGTCAAAGCAAGAAACTGCGTGATTAGGCTAAGACTTGGTGTCTCGCCACCCAAAGTGCATCGATTACGACACACTCGTTCGTCAACAGCTGTAGATTACTTGTGTCCATTCTGCGCAAACGAGACCGAAGATGAAATTCATTTTGTTTTGAAATGTCCAAAATATGCTGGTATTCGTGAGTACTACATACCTGCAAAATATTACAACCGTCCATCAAGCTTTAAACTGGCGCTACTTCTAGCGACACCAAACAGATCAATATTACTTAGACTTGCAACCTTCATCATGAACGCGTTTAAAATACGCAGTGAGTGGGGACAGTGAATATGAGATATTATAAGATGTTTGATGGGTTGTTGACAGACCAGCTTTTTTTGTCTGTCCGAGGGGGAGCATATCGTCTTTTGTTTCATATTTATTCACCAAGGCCGAAGGCCGCGGTCAATAAATATGAAACAAAAGTCGATATGCCCCCCGAGGACCGACAAAAAAGCTGGTCTGTCAACAAACCATCAAACATCGTTTTTGTCATCATTTTGGTAGTGAGAAAACAAGTGCACAATCAACCCAGGGAGCCATGCTTTGAAACACGGGTCCCGTTCTGATAACCACACGGGTCCCTGTTTGATAACCACTGGCAATCAAAGATGGCGTGTGAAAGCAACTTTCTGTGTTTTTGAGTTCATTAAATGAGTTGGGATGAATATGTCAGGTTTGAGGATGCACAGTTCTGTAGGTTCATCTCGGTATTCCACCCCCTCGGCTTTCTGTTGTAAATATTAAGCTGAGTGATCGAATGTGGAAGCTACGTTTGGTCAAAGCTCACAGAAGATTTGCGTCGTGCAGCGAAGGAAAGAATCGCGATCTTGTTTCCGACTCGGTACCTCTTTGTTTTTCATTAGACCTGTCATTCTGCTTGCCGGCTCGGCTTTGTTAGATGTTTGCATATCGTGTTGCTATTTTCTTTGCTTTTATTATTGTTTCTTATTTGTGCTTCGTTTATCGATACAACGTCTTGTGCACGGGTCAAAATGTGTGTGTCAGGTGTCGTTTTACTTGAACTTGACGTTCGTGTTTCTCCGAACGTCTGTGTAGCGAAACACAGATACACGCACTCCATGACTTTGTAAGAAGACATAACATATCGGTAAGTTTCATTTGTTTGTGACGAATTTATTGAAGTAGTTTTGTTTTTTTGTTTACTTTTTCCAGTTTGCCAGTTGGTTTTTGGAACTTTGCAAAGCAGTGTCTTGTCGTCTGTTTAGGTCTGGGGAAACGCCAATGAAAAGAGCCGAAGAATCCTCGAGCGTTTCTATTGGGTTTGCTTTTGATTATCCATGTAATAGGGCTTCCTGCAACTATGGTACGTAACCGGGGATTTATTCCCCGGGGAACATGAGATTTATTTCCCAGGTGCTTGTGAATGAAAACTCGTGAAAATGATGACAATGCACGATCTTGTTTTATGTGTATGCTATTTTTGTTGTTTTTGTCGATTGCTTAAAACATAGTAACAATGTTTTGTTGTTTTGAAAACGTTAATGTGATGCTATGTACCAGAGATGCAACGATCATGCATATAACTGCTTGCAGATTTGCGTGTGGAAGGGCATGTGAAGGGATAGATGGAGGTATGAATAGAAGGATGACGGATGAATGGTTGTACAGACAGACGGATGATTAGATGGATGGAGGACAGAGGGACATGAGATGGATAGAAGGATGGATGGATGGATGGTTGGCTGGCTGGATGGATGGATGGATGGATGGACGGAAGGATGACGGAGAGACATGAGTGAAGTGCGACAGAGACTGGATTTTGTGCTGATGCATTACTGTCCTTTTTCAAACGTTTTGCTGTTGTAAATGCCTGTTTCCACTGTCGTCATGTCGACTGTCATTACGATGATGATGATTTGTATTATGATTAATATTACTATGATTATTTTTCATGAAGCATGAATGTTGAAACTTTGTACACCCCGAATTGAAATGGGCCCAAGGCCTAATCAATAAACCATCCAGACTCCAGACTCCAGACTCTCCGTAATACATGTCCGTGGGTTTTTCAATGTTCGGTGATTTCCGTGGCTTCATGCGCAAAGGGATATGTGCACTATAACCGTCGTCTGCAATCAACGACATGGACCATTCTGGTAGTTGTTGCCGACAAAAACATGATTTTAACACAGAATATAATGTCAGAATAGCTACAAGCCTATATAAACGCTATTGTGTTTTTAGCGTAGCAATAGGGTCCGATAATTATTTAGACTCGAACAAGTACAATGCGACTCGTCTTCGACTCGTCGGCATTATACTTGTCTCGTCTAAATATCGGACCCTATTGCTACGCTGAAAACACAATAGCTGTTAATATATACACACTGCTTATATATATGTTTATACACATACTCGCCCGGCTGGCGAGTTACAAATGTGAGATTTAGCCATCCCTGGGCAAGGAACCCTCAGTGCAATGTTCACCATCTTCCTGTTTCTCCATTCTCATTTAAACACACCCTCTCCGGTTTCCAAAACGATTGGCAATATGGGACAGTTTTTGAAAATGAATATCGAGTGAAACGGAGAGAATATCGGACATTAGAAACCCAGGGTTCTCGCTACTAAGGGCGAAGTAAGGAAGATTTATTCCGTAACAAATAATGTCTGTCAGCCAAAAATGAAAACGGATGCTGTTTAAGATTTACTGTCACATTTCGTGGGGAAATTCCTTGAACAAAAATGGATGGAGGTGTCATGGAAAGCTTCACAGTGCGAATGTCTTGTTCTACATTCTGTTATATTGCCATGCGCATTTGTTCTTGCAGTTCTTGTTAACCTTTACATTATTTTATGTGGTTGCGGGTTGTAAAATCTTAGCTTTGTGTGCCGGCATTTTATAGTGGATTGAATTCGATGTAGTAATATGTGGTGCGTTTAAAAATTGCTTGTATTCAAAGCATATGGTATATCTGTTTGTTTGCTAGTTTATTTCTTGTTTTGATACCTGTGATACCTCTTTATGCTATTTGAAATCTAAATGGTTTTATGTGGATGTTTTTGTGATCTGTGCCGTGTAATGGCCTGGGATTGTTATGTTTGATTATTGTTGAATTGTAATGTCCAATGCATTGTGTAAAGCGCCATGAGACAACCGTTCGGTACCGTACCGAAATACGCCGAAAGACAACCGTTTGGTACCGTACCGAAATACGCCGAAAGACAACCGTTTGGTACCGTACCGAAATACGCCGAAAGACAACGGCTTGGTACCGTACCGAAATACGCCGAAAGACAACGGTTTGGTACCGTACCGAAATACGCCGAAAGACAACGGTTTGGTACCGTAACGAAATACGCCGAAAGACAACCGTTTGGTCCGTACTGAACGTTTTATTATCATTATTATTTGTTCTTTCTTTTACTTCTTGTTCTTCTTATTATTGTTCTTCTTCTTCTTCTTCTTTTCGCTCTCTCTTTTTCTCCCATCATCGCATCTCATACCCATCCCCGAACCTCTTGATGGTACCACATTTATTTGTATTTTGTTTTTACTCCCTGTTCCCAAATAAAAAAATTCGTTTGATCCCCAACAGGAAAATAATTTACTCCGAATGAATCAACCTTCAAACCCACGCCTGTAAAGTTAAAGCTTTGAAAAGTTCCTCAGTTCAACTTTTGGGGGGAATTTACTGTTGAGAGCGCTTAAATCCTGACCTGGCAACCAAACCGTTTTTGCTATTTGGAGATGAGCCTGAGGGAATAGCAGAAGCTTAGCGGCGGGACAGTGTTTTTCTATACCACTGTTTTTCTCTTTGTAACTTCGAAATGTGTTTTTGTGGAGAAATGCAAATGCAAAACGCCCTTTTAATAGCGAATTGATAGAGAATGATTCAAATGGATCAAACACGCACGAACGCACATACGCACGCACGCACGAACGCACATACGCACGCACACAAACACACACACACACACACACACACACACACACACACACACACACACTTAAACACACACACATACACACACACACACACACATATATACACCCACACACACACACTTAAACACACACACATACACACACACACACACACACACACCCACACACACACACTTAAACACACACACACACACACACACACACACACACACACACACACACACACACACACACACACACACATATATACACACACATACACAGTTTTTTTTAAAGGGGTGGAGAGAAAAGGCAGAAGAATGAAATTAAGAATAAACCTTGTTTGGTATCGATGACAGTTTCAATAATTAGTGGACATCGTGTACATTATTAAGAATAAGAATAAGAATAAGAATACTTTATTATCTCATAGAGAAATTCAGGCGTGGTACATAACAATAGTACAAACAAGACATTGATTTTACATAAAACATATAGCACTATATAACAGGGCAGGTTATAGAAACACATACCTCTCTGGACATTCCTTGCATTGTTCTTACGCATTCAGACATGAACACATCCATATGTCTCATTTACACATCGCACACATGGACATTCTTATACGCTCAATTTACCCATTCACACATGGACATTGATCAACTCCTTCCTGGCCCTCATCAATAGTGTCCCATGTAAAATCCTGGAAAGATCCGTGGCGATGCTGTTGTTGGCACAGCGAAGTCTCGAAAGACTATGCTAGATGCGCCCCGTGTCAATCCGTGGATTCGCTGCAACATCTTGTGTTAAGCCCGCTACAGCCGAACCAAGCCGAACTTGGTCGGCGAACGTTCGGCGAATGTTACACCGTGCCTTGTTCGGTGTACTAACTAGCGGCGAAATGTATCGATGACACCGCTCACATGATCAAGAGATATCACGTGAGAAGACTCGTGATCGGTTGACAGCGTTATAGCCTTCAGTATTGTCACTCTTCAAGGATGAAGATAATAATTATAAAATTATTCAACCAATGAAAAGTCAGTTCGCCGATGATTCGCCGAATGTTTGCAGGATTGTATCGGCGAACAGCAAAGGTTAAAAGCCCGCTACCAACTACAGCCGAACCACGCCGGACTAGTTCGGCGACGTCATCAAATCAGGGGATTCCCCTATTTTTTTTGGTTGCAGCTGTAACCTTCGCGGTTCGCCGATACAATCCTGCAAACATTCGGCGCGTCATCGGCTTGGTTCGGCTGTAGTTAGTAGCGGGCTTTACAGGTGGAACCCAAAAATAGGGAAATCCCCTGATTTTATGACGTCGCCGAACGTTCTCGGCTGTAGTTAGTAGCGGGCTTTAAACGAAGAGCCCGATCCTGGAACGACAGTCTCTGCTGCAGACAAGACATGCGAAGCTGGAGGGTTGGGAAGATCTGTGCATGTCATAACAAGCAGAGCAGATGGAAAAACTGTCGTCATTGAAAATGAATGTCATTGAATCTTTCCTCTTCAATCAAGACACAAATTATTCCCCACCGTTTCCTGTCCCTTCCCCTACACTCCTTAAACTCACTGCTTCCTTCCGTTTAACCCCCACGCTTTTATTGCAAAAATAACTCAAATTGCTAAAATTAATGACTATGGGCCCTATAAGATGAGTTTCTTTAAAGGATTTTCTACCGCTACCGTTCATTTGGTTTGAGCAATATTTAGGAATGACCACACCTACGCTCCGCCCTGATATGGCCCTTCGTGGTCGACTGGGCGTTAAGCAAACAAACAAACAAACAAACAAACAAACAAACCACACCTACGCTCAGAAAGGGCGATTGGCAGAAGGATTCTATTTTTAGGGTTACGGTTACGGCACACCGTAAACACGGTCTCTTTCTTTATTTCTTTTTGTATGTCTCTTTTTCTTGTGAAATTGACCCTTCATTCATTTAGTTTTTGACACCCACACACACACACACACACACACACACTAACACTAACACACACACACACACACACACACACACACACAAATACACACGCACGCGCGCACACATATATACACACACACACAAATACACTAACACTGGCACGCACGCACACATACACGCGCACACACACTGGCACGCACGCACACACACACACACACACACACACACACACACACTGGCACACACACACACACACATACACGCATACACACACACACACACACACACACACACACACACACACACACACACACACACACACACGGTCGACAAGACTGAGGTATATTTCACGTTAGACATCAGAGAACTTCTTTGGAGTCTTTGTATTTGTTTGAGTTGACAGATTCTCATATCGAAGGTAAAAATCATGGACACGGTTGTTGTCATTTACGGCAAAGTCTGCGTACGCGGAAAGATCGAAATTTCTTAAGAAACTTTGATATACTTTTGTTAAGGTATCTCATTCACGATTATCAGAAATATGCAGCAACCTGTACTTTCTCTTCAAGTTATAAAGTGCTTTATAAAATGCAACAAAATATCAGTTCAAATCAAAACGTCGAAGACGTAATAGCATAGTTTCTAACATAAACAAGATATGAAAAGACAAAAAAAGCTTTTGTTCTGCACCAAAGATAGGGTATCAGATATAATTACTTCTACCTTGCTTGTTTTTTTACATTTAGTCAAGTTATGACTAAATGTTTTAACATAGAGGGGGGAATCGAGACGAGGGTCGTGGTGTATGTGTGTGTGTGTGTGTGTATACGTGTGTCTGTGTGTCTGTGCGTGTGTGTGTGTGTGTGTGTGTAGAGCGATTCAGAGTAAACTACTGGACCGATCTTTATGAAATTTTACATGAGAGTTTCTGGGTATGATATCCCCAGAAGTTTATTTTCATTTTTTCGATAAATTTCTTTTATGACGTCATATCCGGCTTTTTGTAAAAGTTGAGGCGGCACTGTCACACCTTCATTTTTCAATCAAATTGATTGAAATTTTGGCCAAGCAATCTTCGACGAAGGCCGGACTTCGGTATTGCATTTGAGCATGTTGGCTTAAAAATTAATTAATGACTTTGGTCATTAAAAATCTGAAAATTGTAATTAAAATTATTTTTTTTATGAAACGATCCAAAATTACTTTTATTATATTCTTCATCATGTTCTGATTCCAAAAACATATAAATATGTTATATTCGGATTTAAAACAAACTCTGAAAATTAAAAATATAAGAATTATGATTAAAATTAAATGTCCGAAATCGTTTTAAAAACAATTTCATCTTATTCCTTGTCGGTTCCTGATTTCAAAATATGATATGTTTGGATTAAAAACACGCTCAGAAAGTTAAAACGAAGAGAGGTACAGTAAAGCGTGCTATTCAGCACAGCGCAACTGCTACCGCGCTAAACATGTACAGGCTCGTCACTTTCACTGCCTTTTGCACTAGCGGCGGACTACGGTCATTGTGAAAAAATGCAGTCCGTTCAGTTTCATTCTGTGAGTTCCACAGCATGAACACTCCGCGCACTTTCCCAATTTTGAAGCTTCCGCGCATGTGAAACTCCCGCGCGTGGTGTATATGTAAGATGCGCGCGTGTTTTAGCAAAATGTGATGTGAAACTAGCGCGCGTGTCTTTGCTCGGTCAAATGTGAGACATTGAGACATTAACAACTGACACTTGTATATCCATGAAAACTGACACTGTATATCTATATATTGAACACGTCTTTATTACACAGACAAGTCGATAAAAACGAATGAAGACTTAAACCATGCGTATAAGAATATTTTGTTCACTTATTATATAACAGAAATTACAGAAATTTCGGGTGTCTGGTATCACAGTCACAGAGACTGCAGCAAAGGTACAAGAGGGGGGAAGTCACAGCATGGCCGGCAAATTTTTCCAGGCCATGGACTTGACGTATTCCTTCCTGTCGGTGCACGCGCGCAAGTTGTATGAGCCGAACCAGTAATTCGTGCGCGGAAGTTACAACCCGATATTGCGCGGAGCATACATGTATTTTACAAGCGCGGAATTTACATATGCGCGGAAATTACCGGCTGCGCCAAATACTACATTCCTTTACGTTTAAGTGAATACCCCGTTTAAACAAAAGTACTGTTTTTGGGTCTGATTTGGTACCAAATTAGCCCTGCATAAACTATTTAAATTAACACTTATTTGATACCAAATCGACACCTCGGAAGAAAATGGGTGTTAAATGGGTACAATAGAGTTACTGTTGGGGTGTCTTTTAGTTGCCTAATTAGTGTCGTTTTGGTGTAGCCAGATCCATACCATATAAGGGAGCTGAGGTGTATGTAAACTGAGTTATTTCCCTTTACTCATTTGATGCTTTGTTTGAGTGTTTGACGTGACAGTGCTGACAGCCTAAGTTAATGTATTTACAATTCTGTCTATACGCGGTCATAACTGATAGTATTATCTTTCATCTTTGTTGTTCTCTGGTCTTCCTGAAATGAAAACAAGTCGCGTAAGGCGAAAATACAATATTTAGTCAAGTAGCTGTCGAACTCACAGAATGAAACTGAACGCAATGCCATTTTTCAGCAAGACCGTATACTCGTAGCATCGTCAGTCCACCGCTCATGGCAAAGGCAGTGAAATTGACAAGAAGAGCGGGGTAGTAGTTGCGCTAAGAAGGATAGCACGCTTTTCTGTACCTCTCTTTGTTTTAACTTTCTGAGCGTGTTTTTAATCCAAACATATCATATCTATATGTTTTTGGAATCAGGAACCGACAAGGAATAAGATGAAAGTGTTTTTAAATTGATTTGGACAATTTAATTTTGATAATAATTTTTATATATTTAATTTTCAGAGCTTGTTTTTAATCCGAATATAACATATTTATATGTTTTTGGAATCAGCAAATGATGGAAAATAAGATAAACGTAAATTTGGATCGTTTTATAAATTGTTATTTTTTTTTACAATTTTCAGATTTTTAATGACCAAAGTCATTAATTAATTTTTAAGCCACCAAGCTGAAATGCAATACCGAAGTCCGGGCTTCGTCGAAGATTACTTGACCAAAATTTCAACCAATTTGGTTGAAAAATGAGGGCGTGACAGTGCCGCCTCAACTTTCACGAAAAGCCGGATATGACGTCATCAAAGACATTTATCCAAAAAATGAAAAAAACGTTCGGGGATTTCATACCCAGGAACTCTCATGTCAAATTTCATAAAGATCGGTCCAGTAGTTTAGTCTGAATCGCCCTACACACACACACACACACAGACACACAGACACACAGACACACGCACATACACCACGACCCTCGTTTCGATTCCCCCTCGATGTTAAAATATTTAGTCAAAACTTGACTAAATATAAAAAGCTAGAAGGTAGGCAGACATTTCTATGGGACAGCCCTCTTTTCACTGTGCTGAGTTTTACAGCAGTATATTTAAGCATTCAGCACATTTACTTCTTTTTGTTCTTGAATGGAAAGAAAAACCAATTCTCTCTCCAAAACAAACAAGTCGCGTAAGGCGAAAATACAATATTTAGTCAAGTAGCTGTCGAACTCACAGAATGAAACTGAACGCAATGCCATTTTTCAGCAAGACCGTATACTCGTAGCATCGTCAGTCCACCGCTCATGGCAAAGGCAGTGAAATTGACAAGAAGAGCGGGGTAGTAGTTGCGCTAAGAAGGATAGCACGCTTTTCTGTACCTCTCTTTGTTTTAACTTTCTGAGCGTGTTTTTAATCCAAACATATCATATCTATATGTTTTTGGAATCAGGAACCGACAAGGAATAAGATGAAAGTGTTTTTAAATTGATTTGGACAATTTAATTTTGATAATAATTTTTATATATTTAATTTTCAGAGCTTGTTTTTAATCCGAATATAACATATTTATATGTTTTTGGAATCAGCAAATGATGGAGAATAAGATAAACGTAAATTTGGATCGTTTTATAAATTTTTATTTTTTTTTACAATTTTCAGATTTTTAATGACCAAAGTCATTAATTAATTTTTAAGCCACCAAGCTGAAATGCAATACCGAAGTCCGGGCTTCGTCGAAGATTACTTGACCAAAATTTCAACCAATTTGGTTGAAAAATGAGGGCGTGACAGTGCCGCCTCAACTTTCACGAAAAGCCGGATATGACGTCATCAAAGACATTTATCAAAAAAATGAAAAAAACGTATGGAGATTTCATACCCAGGAACTCTCATGTCAAATTTCATAAAGATCGGTCCAGTAGTTTAGTCTGAATCGCTCTACACACACACACAGACACACACACACACGCACACACGCACACACGCACACACGCACATACACCACGACCCTCGTTTCGATTCCCCCTCGATGTTAAAATATTTAGTCAAAACTTGACTAAATATAAAAAGGACCCAATTGTTACTTTTTGCACAACTCCACCTTTTTTGGACTGCTCGTGAAAAAAAAACATACACTGTGCGGTATGCCATTGACATTTTGTTTTGGGGAATAGCTGAAAGTGATATTTAACTTTTGAATAAAACAAAGTAATTGTTCTTTTTATATTTAATGACGTACAAAATGTTGCTCAGCTTAAAGGGAATCAGGGACATTATTGATTTGACCCTTTGGGAGAAGTTTCTGGCACATTTGGCGAATCTGAAGAATATGGAGAATCCACTGTTCCTTTATCTAGACGCACACGGTACGATCTGCTCGAAAGCGCACCCCAAGTATGGTATTTGATTGAATCAAAGTGGGTGAATACGCTTCAGGGCGCTGCTTCTCTCCGGTTTTGGAGAAAAAAAGTAGTCGATCACGGTTTTTGCATTCTGTCATAATGTTATCTGCCAACATTTTGAAGTAGAACATGCCTTCATTATTGTCTGTTGTGTATATGTCTCGTCCACTTTAAAAATTGGTAGATCGAGGTCCTATTGAATGTTTTGTTTTGTCTATGACTAAACGTTGTACAACGAACATTTTCTGATTCTTGATTTTGTACGCAGTATAAATGTATCCGGTCTTTTTTATGTGCACTTTCTTCATTCGTTTATAAACTAATTTCAGGCTTCCAGAAACTGCATCAGCCAGCTTCTATCTTCACAAGCAAAAATAACATTCATAATTAAAGCTGTTATCTCGTATAAGAAAACAAGAAAACAGAGACATTTCTGTACATTACTATCATCTTACAAGATTTGTTTTCTCCGCACAAAGCCTTCAAACGAGAGATTTCGAGACTGATTCGAATTCATTTTAAACATGTAAGCCTTCTGCAAATACGTCAACGACGAACAAAAACGTTGCACTGACGCTTGTAACCTTGTGATGAAAAAATGTGTCTATAGATTACGTCCCCGCCCATGGCTCATATTAGCATTATTTCCATGTTGAGACAGTAGGATAGAAAGAGAATTTGATCACTCGAGACTTTGCCAAGGGTGACGTCATTCTTATTTTTACGCACTATCGAGACATGGATTTAACCGAGTTCTTTTTAAAACAAAAATTAATAATAATAATAAAAGAACAATATTCCAAAAGTATTTTTGTTCACAATTAAGGCACCAGCATTTTCAAATTATTTGCTTTAGTAAATTTGAATTTTGGGGGTGTCTGTGTTGCTTGTTCCATTGTATTGGCACGTGTAGTAACTGTGTGCTGAATGTGGTGGGGAAATGCATGTCCTTTCCAGTCATCTAACCGGTTTTAACATAAACCGCCTAAATCGCACAGATCTGTTCAAAAACGCATCTGCCTAGGTTTTTTTGTTTTTTTAATGGCGGGTAGTATAGTTTGCAATTTTAAACATTGAAAAACAAGTTTTTGAAAAACGTCATACCGATCTATCTGGACCGTGTTTCATTGACAGTAGATATTTCTAAACGGATCGTTATAATCAATAACCCCCGGGATACACAAAAACAAACAGACAATAAGCTTCTGCAGAATGTATAATATATCGACTAGGAAGTTACAAGTAAATAACGTCATCCATTTATTTATTAATAATTCTGCCAAAAGGGTTGACGAACACATCTTAATTGGGTAATAGCCTAATGCTTCATCTAGTTCCACTTCATCACAGCACAATACGACATGTTGTATGGATAAACTAGCTGGAATATCCAACTTTGCCAATATCCCGAATGAAAGATAACATAAGCCTACTTACACAATCACATTCAATGATGTAAGATAGAAAAACATCGCCCGCTTGGACACAATGAAAAGCAAATATGTAAGATGAGAATATTTCCCACTCGAACACAACCACGATATCTACCCACTTAGTGGCAAACACACACACACACATACACACACACACACACACTCACACACACACACACACACGCGCGCGCGTGCGCACGCGATCACACGTACAGTTTTTGCTTTCGCAGGAGATCACGTTTGCCAATTCCCTTTAAAAAAAAAAAAAAATTAAAAGCTGCTGAATTTTTTTATTTTTTTTTTTAAATAATCAAATAATCTGTGATGGCATTTTCATCTTCCAGGAATAATTATATGTTTCGGAATGACATTTTTCGTCTTTGATCTGTTTAAAGAAACCAAAATGTGAACTTGCTGCACTGTTTGTTGGCACGGAAAATTTAAAATGAAATCCATCGCAACTTGTTTATTTTAATGTAAATTTACCTATATTGATAACGAAAACGATTCCTGAAATGTATAATGAAATCTTTTTGTTAACAAGCATAGGATGGCAAATTGTATATTGTTCTGTAAGTCCTGCTGCAGTCTGTTTCTTGTTTCTCTCTCTCTCTCTCTCTCTCTCTCTCTCTCTCTCTCTCTCTCTCTCTCTCTCTCTCTCTCTCTCTCTCTCTCTCTCTCTCTCTCTCTCTCTCTCTCTCTCTCTCTCTATGTTGCGATTTTACATCATCATCATCAACATCATCATCATCATTATCATCATCATCATCATCATCTTCATCATCATCATCATCACTTGATCATCATCATCATCATCATCATCATCATCATCAACATCTTCATCATCATCATTTACACCATATAATCATTATTAGCATTAGTGTAAACGTTGGTATCGTGTGAATTTTACCGTCGATCACTTTACATGTGAAACCTCAATTAACATGTTGCATGTTTCGCTTTCGATTTGAATGTTGCTTACTTTGTCATTTTGTTGTTTATGTTTATTTGCTTGTTTGCTTACTTGTCGATTGTTCGTGCTGGTTCGTTCGTTTACTTTGTTTATTTGTCATGTTGCTTTACTTGTTTCTCATTTATTAGACATTTGTATTAGAAGTAAGGACCGCTTGTAAGAAAAGGCGTCACCTTAAACCTCTATCCTTAAAAAATAAAGTTCCATCATCTCTCTCTCTCTCTCTCTCTCTCTCTCTCTCTCTCTCTCTCTCTCTCTCTCTCTCTCTCTCTCTCTCTCTCTCTCTAAAAAAACTTAAGATTTTGCCCTTAAAAAAAAGTTAAATCAAATAAAGGCGTGCTCCTTCACAAAATCCTTTCCGGCCATGCACCGAGTGCTTTCATTACAAAATTTAAAGCCAAACCAAGCCGAACATTCAACGTCCCCATTCCGCGGATAGATCTCTTTAAATCAAGTTTAGCTTATTCTGGCAGCGTTTTGTGGAATTCTCTCCCGGAATCAATTCGAGTCCCAAAAAGTCTCAATACTTTCAAAAAACACCTCTCATTACATTCAATGTCAAATTACGAAAAGTCACAGTGATGGAAGACTTCGTTCTGATTATTTTCATATTGATCATATCTGTCCATAAAGCATCAGTGTTTCATAACGCAAGAATGTATGTATAGCCTACAACGTGTATATAGCCATGTGAATAGTTTTTCTGCCTTTTTGTTTCATTTTTTTTCTCATTTTTTTCATTTTTTTTGTACTGTCATGCTTATCTTTTGTAATTGTTTTACGTTTGTATATATATATATATGTATTAAAGATTAGAATAGTTCCTCTCTGGGCGAGGGCTGGTTGAAAAGAAGCTCGTTTATATTGCTTATGCCACAACCCTCGTAAAATAAAATTGATTTGATTTGATTTGATTTGATTTGATTTGATCTCTCTCTCTCTCTCTCTCTCTCTCTCTCTCTCTCTCTCTCTCTCTCTCTCTCTCTCTCTCTCTCACACACACACACACACACACACACACACACACACACACACACACACACACACACACACACACACACACACACACACACACACTAACCTGATGCACTGGCACATTCGCATGTCATCATATGGCACCAAATAGAACTATTTTGCATCTTTCGACAAAAGCATTTTCGGACCGCCTAGCCTGCTTTGCGCTTTTTGCTTTCGACTATGTAATGTGCCATGCATCAGAATTTGGTCGAGGGGGACAAATGTTCCATTCTCTTTTTCTTCCAGGCTAAACCCTGTGCAGATCTGTATGACCGTACACATGTACTTAGTTGCACGTGCATAATGTTCGTGTGTCGAGAATAGCACGTGGTATCTGAGCGATCCGTCAAATTGCTTACACAAGCAATTTAATAACTAACGAAACCGTGATTGGTTTTTGAAAAGGTCAGGACTGAATAACCACGAAAGGTCGATCACTACGGGGGCTGGACTGGATGAAAGCAAGTATAGTCCGGCCGAGGGGCTCGCGGAGGACGTTTTGAACTAGGGCCTATGTAAAAAAAAAATTAAAAAAAATACGAACCCGTAATAGATGTCTCTTATTGCAGTTCTCGGTTTGACGTTGACTGACTAGTGTCTTTCTTTCTTTCTTTATTTGGTGTTTAACGTCGTTTTCAACCGTTCAAGGTTATATCGCGACGGGAAAAGGGGGGAGATGGGATAGAGCCACTTGTTAGCCTAATTGTTTCTTGTTCACAAAAGCACTAATCAAAAAATTGCTCCATGGGGCTTGCAACGTAGTACAATATATTACCTTTCTGTGAGAATGCAAGTTTCCAGTACAAAGGACTTAACATTTCTTACATACTGCTTGTCTAAAATCTTTACAAACATTGACTATATTCTATACAAGAAACACTTAACAAGGGTAAAAGGAGAAACAGAATCCGTTAGTCGCCTCTTACGACATGCTGGGGAGCATCGGGTAAATTCTTCCCCCTAACCCGCGGGGGGTACTGACTAGTGTCAATATCCCATAATGAATACTTTTCAGACTAAAGTTTCCGCCTCTGTACGTGATACCAGTTTGCTGATAGCATCGTTATGGGAGGTTTCAACAGAAGGAAAGCATTATTTACCCACTCAACTCACAATTACTTTTCACATTCTTTGATTTGTTTTGTGGTTCTTGATGGGTTCTTGTGTGTGTTTGTGTGTGCGTGTGTGTGTGTGCGTGTGTGTGTGTGCGTGTGTGTGTGTGTGTGTGTGTGTGTGTGGATGTGTGTGTGTGTGTGTGTGTGTGTGTGTGTGTGTGTGTGTGTGTATGTGTGTGTGTGTTTACGAGCGTGTATTGTATGTTGTGTGTGCGTGTATGTGTGTGTGTTTGTATGTTGTGTGTGCGTGTATGTGTGTGTCTGTGTCTGTGTCTGTCTGTGGAAATGCAGCAGAATTTACTCTGACAAACGGTTTTCGTCGCTTCTGAGACAGCCTGAATTTGTCTAATCGAATTTCAAAGGCTGAACCTTCTTCAAATTGCCAAACAGACTGAGGAAGGATCCACGTGGAATGCAGAGAGATTTGCTGAGACTGTAAAATAAAATCGTATTGATCGAGGAAAGAGTTGATGACGCAGAGCTGTTCTTCTCCCTTCAATCTACCAGCACGGTTGGCCTAGTGGTAAGGCGTCCGCCCCGTGATCGGGAGGTCGTGGGTTCGAACCCCGGCCGGGTCATACCTAAGACTTTAAAATTGGCAATCTAGTGGCTGCTCCGCCTAGCGTCTGGCATTATGGGGTAAGTGCTAGGACTGGTTGGTCCGGTGTCAGAATAATGTGACTGGGTGAGACATGAAGCCTGTGCTGCGACTTCTGTCTTGTGTGTGGCGCACGTTATATGTCAAAGCAGCACCGCCCTGATATGGCCCTTCGTGGTCGGCTGGGCGTTTAGCAAACAAACAAAGTCCCTTCAATCTTTTTCTGACAGTATTACTTACGTTTTGAAATATGTTAGCATTATCAACTTTTTTTGTATACGGAAACGTGCTGTTTTCAGATCAATGATGTGGATATAACCATGACAGCTGTAATTCACTAAAGCATCATAATTGATTATTGTCTGTCGTGAAGCGTTTGTAACTCTGTACATGTACACACTGGTTAGCAAAATAATAGAATTAATATTGCCATATTCTAAGCGACTCACACTGGTCTAAATGTATGGTTTATTTTGTTTTAATTTCTTTTCATACATTTGTTTCTTTGTTTATCTTTTTCTCTTGCGATTTCCTTGCCAAGAATCGCTCTTAATCTCAGTTGTTGTTTTTCAACGTGGATCCGGAATGCAATACTTGTTTCTATTGCAAATGCCAAACAGGCACAACAAAAAACGTCTGTTGATATCTTTCAGCATACGAATACGTAAAGCTATTTCAAGCCAGAAAATAAAAACACAGAGAAGAGATATTATCATGAAAACGGTTTTGGGGAATTCTCAGAAAAGCTGCCTTCACGCTTCAGGGGCATTTCAAAGTTGAGCACAAAACAGCTGCACAGGGGACGTGACCACGTGACTAAATGAGGGGACCTTTTCTCTCCTCTCCCCGCAAAAGAGCCGTTGAAAGGAAGGGAGGGCACCCTCGGGAGTGTGAGCCTCATTACGTACTTGGAAGAAAGAGACAGCTGAAGATGGCACCGCTGATCACTGGGAAAGGTTCCTGGATGTTCTTTTGTTTCTCTTTTCTTTCATGAACTAATATAGAAGAAAAAACCTCGTGTGAGATCTCCTGAGTGATCGTTTTGGGCAGGTGGTCGCTTTCAAGAGGTGATCGCAGGGACAGGTTCGACTCTATTTCACATCCGTCCAGGATAAAAAAAAACAAGAAAGGTATGTTGTTGGAACGTTTAGTTATTGACAAAACAAAACGTTACCTTGACAGATATTTCGACCCAGCTGTCCAGGGGTTTCCATGGCAAAGGCATTATCCTTCCCGTGCAAAAGAAATCGGGGTCACAATCTGAAATCTGACTCAGTAGGATTCTTCTAGATGTAAGACCATTCCTACACTTCAACACAATAGTCATGCAAACGTGTTGACTCAGTGCTACCTGTGCAGAATTAGACTTCTTTAATGAATTCATTTCTTTAAAGCCACCATTAATTCATGAAGAAATTCCCAATCTGGAAATAAAGCATCCAGGCTGCTGGTTTTGGGCACGTACGTCGCACGTTGGAGGGAAGGCCCTACATCTAAGAAAAATCCTACTGACTCAGATTTGAGATTCTGACCCCGAATCATTTATTTTGCACAGGAAGGACATTGCCCTTAAAGGATGCTGTTATCTCGCGTGGACGCCTGGAAGGTTCTACGGTGATGTACACTTGAAGATTGTACCTTTCTACTTCCCTCACTCAGCGCAATCGTCGCGATATAACCTTCGTGGTTGAAAACGACGTTAAACACCAAATAAAGAAAGAAACACAGCGCAATTTCCCTTCTGCTTCGTCGTCGTACGGGTCAGCACCCTCCCCTGAGGAGGCCCAGGGAGCGCTCTCCAAGTTTAATTAATCCCGTTTCGTTCCGAGCAAACTATGCGGTACCATTAATAAGACTTTTTCAAGAGACAGAAGCATCATCTATAAGGGTATTATATTCTCTTCGTACGCTGCTTCGTTGACATTCCAGTGCGCGGGTTTCTACTCCGCACTGCCATAGAGTGAGAGATGGAGTGGGGACACTGTAGGTAACAGGCGTTTCCTTGCCACCAGCAGTGTGTGTCTGTGTGTACGTGTCGGTGTATGTGTGAGCGTGTCAGTGTGCGTGTGTGTGTCGGTGTGTGTGTAGGCCTATGTGTTTTTGTGACGTCAGTACGTGTGTGTGTGTGTAAACATCTGTTTGTGTATGTGTGTGCGTGTCATTGTGTGTAAATGTGTCTGTGACGGTCTATTTTTGAGACCTTTTCATGCCCTTGTAGTGCAATTATTGTGCTACTATGTTGAACATTTATTTTTCCATCTGGTTAATCAGGCGCACTTTATATCCACCGACCTCTATTCCAAGTGTGTTTCTAGTTTAGCTCCAATTACCCCCTGGCTCTATTAACATGCTGAACTGTGCAGAATGTCTACAGTTAAAGCTGAAAATGATGATGAAAGATTTCAACCTCGTTTCCATTTCTAAATGGATGCGTTTCCTCTTCTTGTCAGGTTGAATATTTCTATCCCTTTCTCTTTTGGTGAAACAGTTTCTGCTGCCTTTTTTTACATCATTTTTATCGATCTGTCCATTTCCCTACACGAACTCACGCACGCATACACACACACACACACACACACACACACACACAAACAAACACACACACACACACGCACACACACACACACACGAACAACAGCAACAACAACAACACACGCGCTCGCGCATGCATGCACACACATACCGTGACACGCATACACACACACGCGCACACACACACACACACACACGTACACACACACACACACACACACACACGCGCGCGCTTGATTGATTGTATGTGTGTGTGCGCGCGCGTGTGTGTGTGTGTGTGTCTCTCTCTCTCTCTATCTCTCTCTCTCTCTCTCTCTCTCTCTCTCTCTCTCTCTCTCTCTCTCTCTCTCTCTCTCTCTCTATGCGAGAAATTGACAGAAACAGTGTCTGTGTATATGTGTGTGCGTTTGTGTTTGCATGTATGTGTGTCTGTGTTTGTGTTCCTGCCATTGTGTTCGCTTGGAAACATTTATATGTAAAAGACGGAAACAAAACAGAAAAAGCTTTAATGACCTTCACATACACCCTAACACATACACACAAACAACATAAGCACAAAGAGACTGTATATAAGCAGACTGACGGATGAACACACCGACCAGGTAACAGAGATAGTTCAACGGTCCATCGTCCGCCATTAATCGTAAATTGCGCTAAAAAAAAAACAAGATGCATGAGATAATATAATAAAGTAAACATAAACATTCGGCTTATGTACACACACACATACACACACAAACATACATCCCCCGCCAACCCAAACCCACCATCACCACGACCACCACCAAAACCGACGATCAGCCAGACAGCGAGAGAGTTGGAGAGACGAGACATCCAGGGCAAAGCTGGGACGGCGGTGACACTAATAGCCACAGAGTGTCAGGAGCGGAGCATAATGTGGTCCGACACGCGATCCTGCTCTGGTTCCACTTCACAGCTACTGAAATCTCGGCCACGGGGCGTCACGCTCATTCTTGACTAGGCCTGTGACTCTTGGTGGCAGAAAGGGTCGGCTTTGACCAGTTGACCAACAGGATTTCAAACGGGTTTGAGCCAATGTTGAGTCGGGTTTGAGTCAACCTTTGGCATTGAGAAGTAACCAGTGTCAGAACCGGTTCCGACTTTAATCCTAGATATGTGAGAGAGACCTAATTTTATCCTACATACGTGAGAGAGACACTCGTGAGATAATAATCGTTCAAATCACACGTGTGTATATCATGTAAATGAGGTCATGTCAGGCAAGTCTGACAGGGACCTGTTTTTCCACTGCTCATGATGCCAAAGTCACCGAGACAAACGTGATTATAGAAAAAAAAATTGAGCTCGCTAATTACCCTCGATGATTATTTAGAACTAACACGTCACGCCACACTTTCAGAGTGACGTTTCTTTGCTTTGACGTAATAGATTGCACGAGGCTTTAGAAGAGATCGAGGTTCCAAAACAAGCGTCTTCAATTTAGCTGCCTCGACTGCAGGACATTTTCAGTGAAATACACGTAAGTACAGTATGCAGGATAAACAGAATACTACATGGCTTGCTGTTTCGTACCAGATTTACACTCGTTGCTTGTTCAAATTGTGAACAGCTCGCTTTCGCTCGCAGTTCAATATTTTAAAAAACAACTCGTGTAAATCTGGTACGACACAGCAAGCCATGTAGTATTCTCTATTTCCACTGCTCATGATGTCAAAGTTACCGAGACAAACGTCATTGTGGGAACACTTTTGCGCTTGCTGTTTCCTCTGGACGAATTTTGAGAGTCTGTGTTTTGTGTATGCGCAGGGCAGACGTGCTTGAAACTGCCTTAGAATAGAGGTTTTCAGGTATTAACTCTCAGGATTGTCAGTGGCCTAGAAGAGTAAGAGCTCCTATACCTCGGGCAAGGTTTTCACTACATCCGGAGCATGTTCCACGCTTCCAATCGGCTGTATCCTGCGATCGGGACGAACAATTGAATATGATATGCATGTTATGCAGCGTGCGCTAAATATGATACCAATTTTTTTTCACAAATATAATCATCGGAGCCATGAATTGCCACCGATGGCTTGCTGATCACTGGAAGTGTTCGCTAAGCGCATGTGTTTTCCTAAACTCACGTGACCTCAAGCCAAACCCACGTGACCTCGAACAAAACACGTTGTGATACGTGCCAGAGATCACTTTCGCGACAAATTCTTAACTCCGATGATCTCGTGAACGCTGATATTGAAAAGAAAAGGTTATAGTGTGCGCGCGCTGCATAACATAAACATCAGAGTTAGTAGTTTGTCCCGATCGCAGGATCGGAAGCGTGGAACACATGCTCCGGATGTTGTGAAAACCTTGTCCGAGGTAAAGGGGCTCTTACTCTTCGAGACATAATGCTCCCAGATTGATGCCAAACGTAATAGAATTCTATTTTTGATAGATTTGTCGTGATGTTCTTCGTCAGGGTCACACCTATTTCGAAAACTAAGCGTCGCACAGAACCAGCGCCCTTCCATTAACCGCTGAATATCCTGAAAAAGTTATTTTTCTCATTACTTGAAAAATTGCACAATTTACATGGACTTAAACGTGCGTTGAATCCTTTTCTCTTCCGTGCGAATAAATACACCAACATTCGACTTTTAATCCCCGGAAACAGCACATACAATTCCAGTATTGCTTACCCTACGCCTCAAGACAATTAACTATTCTGTAATCGTGCAGAAGAAAAACAGGGATGGCCAAATCTCAAACATTTTACTCGCCCGGCTTCAAGAAAGTCACTAGTCCGGTGTCACGAACTGAAAACTCTGCCTGAACAATAATTCTTCTCATTGCGGTCAATGGTACGGTTGGCCTAGTGGTCGGGAGGTCGTGGGTTCGAACCCCGGTCATACCTAAGACTTTAAAATTGGCAATCTAGTGGCTGCTCCGCCTGGCGTCTGGCATTATGGAGTTAGTGCTAGGACTGGTTGGTCCGGTGTCAGAATAATGTGACTGGGTGAGACATGAAGCCTGTGCTGCGACTTCTGTCTTGTGTGTGGCGCACGTTATATGTCAAAGCAGCACCGCCCTGATATGGCCCTTCGTGGTCGGCTGGGCGTTAAGCAAACAAACAAACAAATTGCGGTCAATGCGCATGCGCTAACATGGGGAGATTAATCAGGTCGTGAACAACCTAACCCTAACCCTTACCCTAACCCTAATCCTAACCCTAATCCTAACCCTAACCCATGGTTCGTTCGGTCAAAGGATCGCATTTTTTTAAGTCCAAGCTTGGCGCATGCGCATTGACCGCAATGAGAAGGGTTGTTCAGCAGAGGTTTCAGTTCGTGTCACCGGCAGAAATGTCACTGGCTCATGACATACCACAGTTGATCTGCAGTGTTTATATGGCTTGAAAACTCGATATTAAAACCAAAATTGTTGCATTTGCCAGAATTGTCATTGGCCAGCCGGGCGAGTTGCCAGGCGGTTTCTACTAGCCCGGCAGATTTTTTACTCTCCCCTGGCGATCGGGCGGACGATTTGGCCATCTCTGGAAAACATAGGGTACATAAACGCGTCCATCGTCAACACAGTCTTGTTGTAGAATCCATTTCACACGTGGTGTTGGCCAGTATGGCGTGTAGGACTAGGCAAACATGTGACGTAAAACTTACATTTGATGACGTTACCCGGACACGTATAGTATTAGTTAAAGTAAATAAAAGTGTACTAAAAAAAATACATATTGTTAAATAGTGTAACTCACGTTGAGAATCCCTCGCGACTTTCTTTGTTGAGGGGATTTTTTTTTTTTTATTAAGTGAAATACAACATAATATAAGAACAATGATTCGCTGAAAGTGTTAAGAATTAGAGGAGAGAATATATTGCGGGTAGAAGTGATCGAAGCCGACCCCTTCAGCCAAAGTAGCTACCGATTTTAGTACTAGTACCAATGGTGTTGCTAGCGACAACGCCTCATAAATCTATTTGATTTGTTGCCTGGTATTTCGTGGAATGGCTTTGAGGGGGACAGGGGTTTGTGAGGCAAGCCCCAACTGTTGTTTGACTAGTCTGAGTTATGTTGATGGGGTTTGGTTTGGATTTGGTCGACGGGGTTTTGATTTGTTTTGGTTTTAATTGATGTGGTTTGGGTTTGGTTTGGATTTGGTTGATTGGGTTCATATAATATAAGATCAGATAAGAAAACTTTAATGTCCATTTTCTCTTTACACAAACATGGAAATGTTAATTTTGGCACAACATCGCATTTCTAATAACACACAAAAACACGATCAAAAAGTGAATGTCATTTGATGACACTGAAGGCCGTGAGGTCCAGTCACGCGTGAAGGTTTGTCTTGCATTTTATTAAACAAAGTTGAGTTTGGTTTGGGGTTTGTGCAGGCGTGGGTTAGGTTTGGCTGGGTTGTGTTCAGTTTGGTTTTTGGTTATAGTTTTGGTGTTGGTTTCGTTTTGTTAATTTTGTGCTTGGCTGAAATTTGCTTTTGTTTAGCTTTTGTTTTGCTTTGGTCTGATTTTGCATTTGGATTGAGTTTTGGTTTAGCTTTGGTCTGATTATGCATTTGGATTGAGTTTTGGGTTAGCTTTGGTCTGATTTTGTATTTGGATTGAGTTTTGGTTTAGCTTTGGTCTGATTTTGTATTTGGATTGAGTTTTGTTTTGCTTTGGTCTGATTATGCATTTGGATTGAGTTTTGGTTTAGCTTTGGTCTGATTTTGTATTTGGTTGGTTGGTCAGTTTATTGACCTTTTTCTAGTCAGCCTACTCTGTGAAGGTATGGGTGCACAGACCAACGGGACGAGGAGCGGATGGACCTCGGGGCTGACGGACAAACAGGTGACAGACTGACAGATCCGCTAATTGTCTGAGTTGTGTTTTTTTCACAATGAGATACCTATGGACGAAGCAAAGCAAGAGGTCTCTTCTTGGGCCCCTCTGCGAAAGTATAACATCTCTGACGTCACAAGCAAAGCAAAGTTCGAGAATGATAATAAGTATAACGCCGTCACGTAAAAGATCTGTCCCTGCTGGTGAATGTCACCTCAGAAAACGACAAAATAGTTCAAAAATGAAGTTGGTCTCGGTGACTTAGTCACATAATAATAATAATAATAATAATTGTCAGTAAGTACTTGTGTCACATGACTGATGTGAACCAGTTGATTGGCTTATGGCGATGCGCTTAAATCTGTTAGCGCACTCTTGGAGTGCACTAACTTTTCCACAGAGCGTATTCTTACGCCCTTTGCCAAAGCGAGACTGTACTCTCATCCTCAGAATTAATTAATGACATGTAGCTTATATTCTCCACAATACCAAATGACCATAAATTCCCTGCTTCTCAATTAAAGCAGAAGTGGGTTTTTTTCTGACAGATTGCATGTGCCTGTGCCACAGTGGCACTGATCTAAAAATAGAAGCCGCTGTGTTTCATCTCATTTTCGCCGACTTGCATAGATTCTTCTCATAATATGCCGTGTTAGTGGCATGTAGCTTATCATCCACATTACCAAATGATGAGTTAGTATACAATTCCCAGCGGCTAACAGAAAACACAAGTGTTATTCCGATAACGTACACAGCATTTGGAAGACTGATTCGATCGATTCTAGCAGACTACACTGAAATACGACTGCATCAGTTCAGTAAATGAATGGTTTCCGAATTATTATTTCAAGGCAAGAACAATCGTAATCGAAAACGTGTAGGGTTCAGAACGTTCTTACCATATAATTATAAGACTTATTACCAACCCCCAGCCTGCCTTATTCGTGCAGACTCAGTGACAGTGCAGACTGCAGTGGTTCGATTGTTCTAGCCTAGCAGTATCCTAGCAGACGACATAAACCCCGCTCAGCAAATTAACATGTTGGGCAAATGTGAACGAAAAACCGATGGGGATATAATACGTGTAGGGTTCAGAGCATTCTTACCGTTCATATTTAGTATCAGACTCCCCGATGAGTGAAGATACAACACGAGATATAGTCTATGCCACATTTATTTTGAAAATGTGTGCGAACCGTCGAGTCCTTCGTGGGGTAGTCAATTCAAGGGGAGTCACTCCGCACAGTCAATCCATCGACGCTCGACTGAAGGTTTCGAATCGCAAATAATGAAGAGCACAGTCCTTTCTCCGAGTTCAAATGAGGTCTCTCTGAAAGACCATCACTGTTCAGCTTTAACGCTACACTGGAATTTACCAACAGAAATTAAAATGCGTGTGACGAAAGCACGACACACTTGAGACACCGGCCCACACAAAAGTAGATCTTACTGTACACGACCTGACCACACAGTTATGCCTATTCAAATGCGCGTAGCAAAGTGTGCGTTTGGAATCTTCTTTTTTCTATGGCGGTACTGACAATATCGTTATTGAAACAATCCCAGTGCACTAAGGGATTTATAGAGCAAATCTCGAAAATGATTATTGAACTCAGCGCTATGCGCTTCGTTCAATAATGAATTTTCTCGATTTGCTCTATAAATCCCTTTGTGCACTGGGATGTCTCAATAACTTAAATAATAATAATAATAATAATAATAATAATAATAATAATAATAATAATAATAATAATAATAATAATAATAATAATTGTCAGTAAGTACTGGTGTCACATGACTGATGTGAACCAGTTGATTGGCTAATGGCGATGCGCTAAAACTGTTAGCGCACTCTTGGAGTGCGCTAACTTTTCCACAGAGCGTATTCTTCCGCCCTTTGCCTAAGCGAGACTGTGCTCTCATCCTCAGAATTAATTAATGACATGTAGCTTATATTCTCCACAATACCAAATGACCATAAATTCCCTGCTTCTCAATTAAAGCAGAAGTGGGTTTTTTTCTGACAGATTGCATGTGCCTGTGCCAGTGCCAGTGATCTAAAAAATAGAAGCCGCTGTGTTTCATCTAATTTTCGCCGACTTGCATAGATTCTACTCATATGCCGCGTTAGTGGCATGTAGCTTATCATCCACATTACCAAATGATGAGTTAGTATACAATTCCCAGCGGCTAACAGAAAACACAAGTGTTATTCCGATAACGTACCAGCTAGACCAGTTTGGAAGACTGACTCGATCGACTCTGTAGCAGACTACACAGAAATACGACTACATCAGTTCAGTAAATGAATGGTTTCCGAATTATTATTTCAAAGCAAGAACAATCGTAATCGAAAACGTGTAAGGTTCAGGACGTTCTTACCATATATAAGATTTATTACCAGCCTGCCTCATGCGTGCAGACTCAGTGCAGACTGCAGTGGTTCCATTGCCCAGGTTGGCAGGTAGCCTAGCAGACGACATTAACCCCGCTCATGTTGGGCAAATGTGAACGAAAAAACGATGGGGATATAATACGTGTAGGGTTCAGAGCATTCTTATCGTTCATATTTAGTATCAGACTCCCCGATGAGTGAAGATACAACACGAGAAATATGCCACATTTGTTTTGAAAATGTGCGAACCGTCGAGTCCCGCTTCGAGTCAATTCAAGGGGAGTCACTCCGCACAGTCAATCCGTCGAAGCTCGACTTGAGGTTTCGAATCGCAAATAATGAAGAGCACAGTCCTTTCTCCGAGTTCAAATGAGGTCTCTCTGAAAGATCATCACTGTTCAGATTAACGCTACACTGGAATTTACCAACAGAAATTAAAATGCGTGTGACGAAAGCACGACACACTTTAGACACCCCACACAAAAGTAGATCTTTACTGTACACGACCTGACCACATAGTTATGCCTATTCAAATGCGCGTTGCAAAATGTGCGTTTGGAATCTTCTTTTTTCTATGGCGGTACTGACAATATCGTTATTGAAACAATCCCAGTGCACTAAGGGATTTATAGAGCAAATCTCGAAAATAATTATTGAACTCAGCGCTATGCGCTTCGTTCAATAATGAATTTTCTCGATTTGCTCTATAAATCCCTTAGTGCACTGGGATGTCTCAATAACTTAAATAATAATAATAATGGACATTTATATAGCGCTTCTCCACAGCTCGAAGCGCTTTACAAGTTCAATTTACAAGTTCAACCCAAAACACAACACGATATATACAACTAATACAATTTGTCTCAAATGAAAAGGAAAATACTCATCAAAGAGCACATATACATGCTTGCATAAAATACAAAGAATCACATTTTTTTCGCAGCGCAGCACAGTGCACAGTCAAAACACACAAACAAACACATCCAACAGACAAAATGCTCACAACACATATCAGCAGTGGAACATTACGCGTAAGATCACCGCCAGGTTGTGCATGTATCGGTACTCCCTGATCCTGACCACTAGCTTTATTCAAGCTACAAAACTTGAAGTCTGACCTGAGGCCAAAAATCCTGGAACGCCGAAGAAGAAGAAGAAGACATCGACTCTGTAAAATGTACTAAGCTCACTGCTCTCAGTGTCGCAAGACGCAAACATAACTAAACATGTCACAGCGTCTGTCAGGAAGCAGCTCTAATAAAGCACACCAGGCTAATACTACCGGGGTGCACAAGATGTAAGTACACCCTAAGCTACTGCAGAAGTTTTCCTTTTCTCCATAATTGCAAGGTTGTTAAGTATCTAGATCCACGATCTAGCAGGACGGAGTTTCTTGCTTCATATTAAAAGGTAGTGTGCGTCTTGGGACAAAAAGGGGAACCATGCTGTAATATTCCCATTCCACACATCCGTTCTAGCTTATACCATATACCCCCATTACCGGCACGGTTGGCCTAGTGGTAAGGCGTCCGCCCCGTGATCGGGAGGTCGTGGGTTCGAACCCCGGCCGTGTCATACCAAAGACTTCAAAATTGGCAATCTAGTGGCTGCTCCGCCTGGCGTCTGGCATTATGGGGTTAGTGCTAGGACTGGTTGGTCCGGTGTCAGAATAATGTGACTGGGTGAGACATGAAGCCTGTGCTGCGACTTCTGTCTTGTGTGTGGCGCACGTTATATATCAAAGCAGCACCGCCCTGATATGGCCCTTCGTGGTCGGCTGGGCGTTAAGCAAACAAACAAAAAAATACCCCCATTCCACACATCCGTTCTAGCTTCCGTTCCCAGCAACAATTATCCCACTCTAGCAGGGGTTGCGGCAGGATTTGTATTGTATACTTATTGATTTTGTCGCCACTCTGTTCCCCGGTGATGATGCTCGACTGATGGGCAGAACCCGTATGATCAGTCGTTCTGTATATTGTGCTGTTATGCTCAAACTGTTATGGTCTGTGGTTAGGAACTCAGGGCTCTTTAGAAAAACAAGAGAGGGGGGGGGGGAGACAAGAAGAGAAGGGATCAAAACTGCATCAACGACTGCTTATTATTACCAAAAAAATTCAATTTTGTAACCATGATCTGAAAGTAACTGTATGGTTCCCCTTTTTCCCCATGACTCACACTACCCTTTACCTAATATGGAATTCAGAAGACGCGATTGACGACGTGAGGAACACACACTGATTTTAGTCAAAGATTGTACTAAATCTTTTGCAAAAAACTGTCTCGCTTTGTGCGGCTTCCTTTTTGATGTATTTTTCCCATCCGACTGTTCTCTTTTTGTCGCGACAGGGACAGTGTGCGGCACCGTGTTGGTTGTGCATGACGTGCAAGCTGTGCTTACATCTTCTGCCCCTTTTTTGTGTTCGATGTGTCTTGATCTTTTCGCCATTTCTTTTTCTATATCTTTTCTCAGCATCTTATAGGAGGATGTTCGTGTTTCATAATATCCACCGACCTCAGCTGTCAGACGACAAAAACTGCGGCCGCAGGAACTTCAAAGAAGTGAATAATTAATGAAGAGGGGTTTCCGCGTGCATGTTTATCCCATCAATCACCCTCCCGTGTGCAAATAGGGCGGGGTTAGGGGGGGGAGGGGGGAGGGGGGAGGGGGGGATGCCGTGCGCACGTGCTCTTTGATTCTCTTGTTTTGCTGTCCATGTTCCTCCCTTTGGGTTTGTCTTCTTTCCTGTCATGTTTGTCTCGTTTGGGCATTTATTCGTTTATGTTTGTTTCCCCCTTTTTATATTTAGTCAAGTTTTGACTAAATATTTTAACATCGAGGGGGAATCGAAACGAGGGTCGTGGTGTATGTGCGTGTGTGTGTGCGTGTGTGCGTGTGTGTGTGTGTGTGTGTGTCTGTGTGTGTGTGTAGAGCGATTCAGACTAAACTACTGGACCGATCTTTATGAAATTTGACATGAGAGTTCCTGGGTATGAAATCCCCATACGTTTTTTTCATTTTTTGATAAATGTCTTTGATAACGTCATATCCGGCTTTTCGTGAAAGTTGAGGCGGCACTGTCACGCCCTCATTTTTCAACCAAATTGGTTGAAATTTTGGTCAAGTAATCTTCGACGAAGCCCGGACTTCGGTATTGCATTTCAGCGTGGTGGCTTAAAAATTAATTAATGACTTTGGTCATTAAAAATCTGAAAATTGTAAAAAAAAATAAAAATTTATAAAACGATCCAAATTTACGTTTATCTTATTCTCCATCATTTGCTGATTCCAAAAACATATAAATATGTTATATTCGGATTAAAAACAAGCTCTGAAAATTAAATATATAAAAATTATTATCAAAATTAAATTGTCCAAATCAATTTAAAAACACTTTCATTTTATTCCTTGTCGGTTCCTGATTTCAAAAACATATAGATATGATATGTTTCGATTAAAAACACGCTCAGAAAGTTAAAACAAAGAGAGGTACAGAAAAGCGTGCTATCCTTCTTAGCGCAACTACTACCCCGCTCTTCTTGTCAATTTCACTGCCTTTGCCATGAGCGGTGGACTGACGATGCTACGAGTATACGGTCTTGCTGAAAAATGGCATTGCGTTCAGTTTCATTCTGTGAGTTCGACAGCTACTTGACTAAATATTGTATTTTCGCCTTACGCGACTTGTTCTTCTTAAATTTACCCCCCTTCGATGTCTTTTTCACTTTGTCCCCTCCACACATCCCCCCCCCCCCCCATATCTTCTTCTCTTACTCCTCCGGCTCCCCCCCCCCACCCCCATTTCTTGTCCTGTTTGTATACTCTTAGTCTGTCCCCGTGTCTTTTTCTCTTCTTTTCTTTCCATTCCACAAGAAATATTCTTTCCTTCTTTTCCCTCTATTTTCCCCAGCCTTTTTCTCTCAATTTTTACTCACCTCATGTCTTATTTTCCCTCCGTTTCTCCCAATTCTTTCACGTCCATCCATTCTTTCTCTCTTCGTCTCCTTTCACCGCCCCCCCCCCCCCCCCCCCCCCCTCCCCCCTCTCCCCTCCCCCCTCTCCCCCCCCCCCCCCCCCCCCCCTTGTCCTCTTTTCTCCTTTCTCTCCATTCCTCCATGTACAATCTTGAAGAGGTCCACGAAAAATTAAAATGCATCTAAACTCACATTTTACAAGTTTGTGGAACGTATAAATATAGATAAGAGGAATCATCGACGAGCATATCACCAACATATCAGATGAAAATGTTAGCCATTATATTTTTTGCTTGATGGTTATATACGCATCTATCTATATATACGACTTGTGTCTGTGTGTCTGTGTGTGTGTCTGTGTACGTGTGTGAGTTCGCGATGCACGGCCAAAGTTCTCGATGGATCTGCTTCAAATTTGGTGGGCATATTCAGGTAGAACCGGGACAGGACACAACCTGGTCGATATTTCAACACGTGCTCTCAGCGCGCAGCGCTGAACCGATTTTGGTTCCACCTCAGCTATTTTGGTTCCACCTCAGCTACCCGGGCCCCCATACCGACACACCAAAGCCAAAGTTCTCGGTGGATCTTTTTCAAATTTGGACACCGTATTCAGCTACACCCCGGACACAATATCATCGATGAGATATTTCAACACGTGCTCTCAGCGCGCAGCGCTGAACCGATTTTGGTTTTTGTGTTCATTTCACCATTATAAGTAACTCTTCCTTATCTTCTCATCTTCTCCAGGTTTTCAGCGTTTACCTCCCTTCCTTCGTATGGTGCACTATAGCATGAGTGGGGCGTCTTCGGATATTCCCGGCGTTCTGTTACTATTTTTAGAAGGTCACCGCAGTGTCCAGAACGTAAATTGGACCCGTAAATTATCCTCACTGTAAAAGTGCAAAGGTCGAATCAATTTATAGCCACGCGAAAAATACACTGTCATCTATCTCTCTATAGATACGGCTTCTCTGTGTTTGTGTGTGTGTGTGTGTGTGTGTGTGTGTGTGTGTGTGTGTGTGTGTGTGTGTGTGTGTGTGTGTGTGTGTGTGTGTGTGTGTGTGTGTGTGTGTGTGTCTCTCTATGTGAGCAACACCTGGGGATTGTTCAGTTCTGTTTGTGATGTGGTCTGGCGGCTTTTGTGTATTTGTATGTACTGGCCTTCCTTTGAGAAGCCGTAACAGTTCAAAAGGGCTTAGAGATAAGCTATAAATTGCTCAATCCTGTTTGAGTGGAGTTCGCCTCCAAAGGTGATTATCACGGATACATTCGTCGACAAGGATGGGACTCGATATAGTCAGGAATGGCATTATGGCCACTGAATCATTTTCGTGCTGTTCCCATTCCACGAATCTGGGAGGGACCTAAGCTTGGCGGGTCCATTGTTCGGAACCGGCGAAGCCGGCGTACGGCTCTAAGTACTTCTTCCCGGCGAAGCCGGCTACCCGGCGAAGCGGGTATTCATTCTAGTATTTTATGTCTCACCAACACATATTCCAACAACACATACATATATAAAAGGAGATTAACGATTTAAAAAAAAGTAAAAAGAACAAGAAAAAGAGGTATTGTACATGAAAATGTCAATGTCCATTGTAGCTCAAACACATTTATAAGGAATATTGTAACTATCAGTGGTATTTATTAAACGCCCAACATGATAAGAATAAAAGGAAAACAAAGAAATCATCTACTAGCACGTCGACCTAATAGTCTTTGTAATAGACAGACATATAAATATTAATAAGCTAAAGAAATGAACATTAAAGACATACGATATGTTTCTTTTTTTTAAACAAAAAAAACCAAGACCTCTCTTATTGACCCTCTCTTGAAATCTGTGATACACCAGTGCAGTGTCGAAGGCGAATGCTGATATCATTTTTGAAACATGTCTGTTATCATTTGCTAACAGTCAGCATATTAGAAATAACAGTTTTATTACCGTTTATTTCGACCAAAAGAAGTTTCGACGCGACACCGCGAATATGACAGAACAGCCGCCATGAGAACTGGATCGCTCTTATCTGAGCCTGTCAGTCTAAGCATTCTCGTGACGTGAGTCGGCCAATCAGAGTCACTCACCTGACGTGATCAATATTAACATGCGTTCACACAACAATCTTACAAGATAAACCGTGTTAATTTTGAACATGCGTGTCAGTTGCTTCAATATCTCTAGTTTTACTGAGAGCGACAGATTTCGAAACGACGCCAGAGAGAAAGGAAATGTGGTAAAGATATATTTGACGTAAATTAAGTGACGCACTTTCACTTGAATCGTCAGAACTTTCATAATGACATTTTGAAGTGAGTGGGGCCGGTAGTGCAAACGGAGAGGGTGGGTGGTGCCCATTGACAAAACTCGCTTTTCGGTATTTATTTTAGATAAAGAGTGT
>NC_090258.1:38945637-38968724 GCF_037325665.1 Littorina saxatilis
CACTCTTCAAAAAAGTTAAGGATCACTTTTTTACAAGCACGCCACAAAAAACAGACAAGACCGAATTCTTTCATTTTTTACATTTAGTCAAGTTTTGACTAAATGTTTTAACGTAGAGGGGGGAATCGAGACGAGGGTGTGATGTGTGTGTGTGTGTCTGTCTGTGTGTCTGTCTGTCTGTCTGTCTGTGCGTGTGTGTGTGTAGAGCGATTCAGGCTAAACTACTGGACCAATCTTTATGAACTTTTACATGAGAGTACCTGGGAATGATATCCCCGTTTTTTTCTTTTTTTTCGATAAATGTCTTTGATGACGTCATATCCGGCTTTTTGCAAAAGTTGAGGCGGCACTGTCACACCCTCATTTTTCAATCAAATTGATTAAAATTTTGGCCAAGCAATCTTCGACGAAGGGCGGACTTCGGTATTGAATTTCAGTTTGGTGGCTTAAAAATTAATTAATGACTTTGGTCATTAAATATCTCAAATAGTAAAAAAATAAAAATAATTATAAAACGATCCAAATTTACGTTCATCTTATTCTTTATTATGTTCTGATTCCAAAAACATATAAATATGTTATATTTGGATTAAAAACAACCTCTGAAAATTAAAAATATAAAAATTATGATCAAAAATAAATTTCCGAAATCGATTTAAAAACAATTCCATCTTATTCCTTGTCGGTTCCTGATTCCAAAAACATATAGATATGATATGTTTGGATTAAAAACACGCTCAAAAAGTTCAAACGAAGAGAGGTACAGTAAAGCGTGCTATGAAGCACAGCGCAACCGCTACCGCGCCAAACAGGCTCGTCACTTTCACTGCCTTTTGCACTAGCGGCGGACTACGTTCAGTTTCATTCTGTGAGTTCCACAGCTTGACTAAATGTAGTAATTTCGCCTTACGCGACTTGTTTAACATTATATAATTGAACCACCAAGGAGTAATGACAAACAAAGCAAAGATCGAACGCGGCAGCGACAATTTAGCTAGAGTGTGTCAAACGTGACAACCCTCGAAAATGGAATTCACAACAATGTGAATCAGTGTCAATAACGCGTGTGCCCTCCGTTGTGTGCCAGGCACTCAACACATCTTTCTTTCTTTCTTTATTTGGTGTTTAACGTCGTTTTCAAACTCAACACATCGATGGCGCATGGAGTGGATCAGGTTGCATATGAATGCTCTGGGAACTCCTATCCACTCCTGCTGGAGCCATTGCAGCAGTTGACCCAGATTGGCAGGAGGAGGGTAATGTTGTTGTACCCGACGACAAAGCTCGTCCCACATGTGCTCTGTGGGGTTCAGGTCCGGGCTGTTGGCTGGCCACAGCATCCTGTTGACCCTGGCCTGCTGGATGAAGATGTTTACAGCTGCAGAGCGATGGGGAGGTGCGTTGTCATCTTGAAGAATCGCACGAGGGCCGATTGCTTGGAGGGCTGGAACAACCAGGGGTTGCAGGATCTCATTCTGGTAGCAGACTCCGGTCAAGTAGCCCACTACATGGTACAGAGGTGTCTTTAGACGTGTGCTGATCCCTCCCCAGATCATCACAGAGCCTCCGCCAAAACGCTGTCGTTCCAGAACAGCGCCTTCTGCGAAGCGCTCTCCGCGACGCCTCCACACTCGAATGCGACCATCAGCAGGTTCCAAGCAAAAGCGGGACTCATCTGTAAACAACACCTGAACCCACTGCTGACGTTGCCACCTCACATGTTGAGTGCACCAGGCTCGGCGAGCTGCTCGGTGATTAGCAGTCAGGGTTGTTCCTCGGATTGGACGCCTTGCACGCAAGCCAAAGTTGTGTAAGCGGTTTCGGATTGTCACGTCTGACCACTAACAACAGTGTTGGTGGTAGCTTGTTGGCGTTGCCTAATGTTGTTTGCCTTAGCCATTCTTTGTTGCATGGCCTGCCTCTGAATGAAGCGATCCTCTCTTTGTGTGGTGACTCTGGGCCGGCCAGAACGTTGTCGCTCCTGCACTTTTCCAGTTGCTTGGAATCTCTGTTTTAGTCTGATGATGACAGAGGGAGCCACTGCAAGCCTCTGGGCCACTTGCCTGGCAGCAACACCGTCTTGTAGCCATCCTATTGCCCTTCCTCTATCCAAATCGCTCAGTTTTCTTTGTGGGGGCATGTTGCTACTGTGCATAATTGTGTCAGCGTGTCAACCTTTAAACACAAGCTGGTGAGCGATGTTCATAGCCAGGACCCTGTTGTAGCACGTGCATCACAACCTTTTGCCCTGGCATGCGTTCCGCAAATTTCATGGGGCTATAAAAAACACCCTTTTTCTTCCAAAATGCAGAAGCTTTTGAGAAGTCCCACAAAGGAAAATAACTCTGCCTGCCAAACAAAATTCTAGGTCAAGACTCATTGTTCATTTGTTAATTCAAACACATTAATCTTTTAATTATTATGTCGATGTTTAATTTGTTGGCAATTTTTTATAATTCGATCCGTTTTTTCAACCGATCCTTAACTTTTTTGAAGAGTGTAGGTGGAGAGAGAGAGAAGGGGGGAGGGGTGTAGGGAAAGGTGGCCAGTTAATGCAGTTTGCCGAAAAATGTTTATCTTTTTCAAGAGACGTAGTTTTCTTGGGCTGGCAACATCTAGGGAAAATGGATAACAGGCTCGCTTAAACTGGATTTTGGCTATTGGAAAATGGCACAAGCAGTGTGTAGAGTTCACGGAAGCTCTTTTTTCTTTGCTTCATTGCAGAACATTAGCCCTTGTTTGTTTCTGGGGAAGATGTGAAATCGGTTGTTTTGTTTTTGTTGTTCTTCTTCTATTTCTTCTCCTTGCTGTTGTTGTTGTTGTTGTTGCTGTTGCTGTTGTTGTTATTGTTGTTCTTCTTCTTCTTTTTCTTCTATTTCTTCTTCTTCTTCTACTTCTTCCTGCTGTTTTTGTTGTTGTTGTTGTTGTTGTTGTTGTTGTTCTTCTTCTTCTTCTTCTTCTTCTTCTTCTTCTTCCATTTCTTCTTCTTCTTCTATTTCTTCTTGCTGTTGTTATTGTGGTTGTGGTGGTGGTGGTGTTGTTGTTGCTGTTGTTGTTGTTGGTGGTGGTGGTGGTGGTGGTGGTGTTTTTGTTGTTGTTGTTGCTGTGCGCCTGAATAAACATTTATGATCAGTTTATTTCGCAGTTAATCTCAGCAATACTTCATGTTTTTTTCCCCGTTCTTTGAACGCCGCGTTCGCCCTACAAAATATCCGTCCTTCCGTCCGTAGAGGGTGTGTGTCCGCTACATCGGTGACACAGGATTGCGCGTTCACACATGCTGACACTTGTGTACACTTGTAAATAACACACACACACACACACACACACACACACTCACACACACACACACACACACACACACACACTCAAAATGACAATACATGTAGCCTAGACCAAACAAATGAACAAAGGTTTCCGTGAAATCGGTACAAAGCATGACCTCAATAAATAAATGAGCGGAGAAATTGTATACAAAACATGGAGTTAACAAGGTAAGATTGCCATAAGATGGATAAGACGTTCACCTGTCGCTGCTTCGGCGTGAGGTCGTACTGCCTGGGTGCGGTGAGAGATTTATTTTCAACTTTGTGCAAACCCCTTTCGGTGTTCGATCACCTCTGTGTTGCATGCATGCTCACAATACAGATCCCACTGTTGCACCACACTTTGAAGTAGTCCCACACTTTGAAGTAAATTACTTCAAAGTGTGGGGATGTGCCCCACACTTTGAAGTAAACCCATTTTTTACTTCAAAGTGTGGGGGGATCTTCCCACACTTTGAAGTAAACTCAGTTTTTACTTCAAAGTGTGGGGGGATCTTCCCACACTTTGAAGTAACTTACTTCAAAGCGTGGGACTTTTGCATCGCCTGTTTGAGCCTGATGATTTTTTTAAAAAATGGCAAAGTCTTTTGGATGAGTGAACAGAAAAAGTGAGCGAGCCAAGAAACATAGTGATGTTTGTTATTAGGCTTTAAGCAATGTCCCATTGTTGAGTGTGACGAAAACTCGTGGTGACGATTTTAAACATGATGTTGGGTCATGCGGAGACTATCTGGGAACAATTGGGCTAATTCGGCACGATTTTACAAGTATGGGCTCCCTGTAAACCCCCCCCCCCCCCTACGACATTTCTCCACAAAATGTCCACACTGTCACAATTTCCCGCCAAATGTCGGCAACTGCGATAATTTCCCGCCAAATATTCCAACTGCGACAACTCCCCGCCAGATGTCCCAGCTACGATAATTCCCACCAAAATGTCCCCACTACGACATTTCCCCGCAAAATGGCCTCCACTGCGACAATTCCCCGCCAAACAGCCCATCTACGACGATTCGTCGCCAAATGTCCCCACTACGACAATTCCCCGGCCAGTGTTCCCCACTGCGACAATTCCCCGCCAAATGTCCCCACTACGACAATTCCCCGCATAGTGTCCCCCACTGCGACAATTCCCCGCCAAATGTCCCCACTACGCCAAACTCCCTGGAAAATGTCCCCACTGCGACAATTCCCTGCCAAACGGCCCCACTGAGATAATTCCCCGCCAAATGTCCCCATTACGCCAATTCTCCCTGGAAAATGTCCCCACTGCGACAATTCCCCGCCAAACTGACCCACTACGACAATTCCCCGCCAAGTGTCCCCCACTGCGACAATTCCCCGCCAAATGTCCACACTACGACAATTCTCCCTGGAAAATGTCCCCACTACGACAATTTCCCGCCAAGTGTCCCCCACTGCGACAATTCCCCGACAAATGTCTCCACTAAGACAATTCTCCCTGTAAAATGTCCCCACTACGACAATTCGTCGCCAAATGTCCCCACTACGACAATTCCTCGCCAAATGTCCCCACTTCGGCAATTCCCCACCAAGTGTCCCCCACTGCGACAATTCCCCGCCAAATGTCCACACTACGCCAATTCTCCCTGGAAAATGTCCTCACTACGACAATTCCCCGCCAAACGGCCCCACTACGACAGTTCGTCGCCAAATGTCCCCACTACGACAATTCCCCGCCAAATGTCTCCACTACGACAGTTCCCGCCAAATGTATCCCACTTCGACAATTACTCGCCAAATATCCCCACTGCGACAATTCCCCAACAAGTGTCTCCCACTGCGACAATTCCCCGCCAAATGTTCCCTCTGCGACAATTATCCCTGGAAATATCCCCACAACGACAATTCCCCGCAAAAAGAACTCCACTGCGACAAAACACGTTTCCCTGCATTTCCGGGTGTTCTTGATTCGTTCCCGCGTGTTCTATATACATCCTAAAGCTTTCTTAAAGGGCCAACACCAATAGAAAATGGTCTCAAATCTGCATCAGATTTATAAAATCAGATGTGGGAGCTCAAATAATGTGGTTGATAATAAACTTCACTGTGTTTCTTGGCTCGCTCACTTTTTCTGTTCACTCATCCAAAAGACTTTGCCATTTTTTTGACAAAATCATCAGGCTCAAACAGGCGATGCAAAAGTCCCACGCTTTGAAGTAAGTTACTTCAAAGTGTGGGAAGATCCCCCCACACTTTGAAGTAAAAACTGAGTTTACTTCAAAGTGTGGGAAGATCCCCCCACACTTTGAAGTAAAAAATGGGTTTACTTCAAAGTGTGGGGCACATCCCCACACTTTGAAGTAATTTACTTCAAAGTGTGGGATTACTTCAAAGTGTGGTGCAACATCCCACGCTCATAGCAACATTCCCAGTCTCAAAAGAGTAAAGTCTCACACGCATACATCTTAAACTCTCCTCATCTCATTATCATCGTATTTCGTTGCTTGGGTGAGAGAAGCCGATGGAATGCCGGCGAGTCAAAAATACAGACAAATTGGGCCAGTCTAAAAACAAAGAGACTGCCATCGTTCCAAAATTCAAAATCAAAAAACAAGAAAGGTAGGTTGTTGGAACGTTTGTTATTGACAAAACAATACATTCACAAATATATCGACCCAACGGTCTTTAATTTCATTCGCTTGTAGGGACTTTTTCAACAAGCGGCTGACACATTGGATCAAGCTTAGTTCTCGTTACTCATTGTGTGTCTGTGCACTGTAAAGACCGTTGGGTCGATATATATGTGAATGTATTGGTTTGTCAATAACAAAAGTTCCAACAACCTACCTTTCTTGTTTTTTGATACAGACAAATTGGGTTTGTTCGAGCCAAAAATATCAGACCCTATAGAGAGCGTATAACTATTACAGGCTTCCTCCGAAAGCGGCGTATGGCTGCCTAAATGGCGGGGTAAAAACGGTCATATACACGTAAAAGTCCACTCGTGCAAAAACACGAGTGTACGAGGGAGTTTCAGCCCACGAACGCAGAAGAAGAAGACTACTACTGGCCATCTGGTCAAAAAAAAGACTTAGTTTCACAGCCATTTCCCGCGGGTTTAGCTTGGTCTAAGCTTGTAATATATACGAGTAGTATAGATGTACGACGTATGTCTCTCGAAGAGCCCTGAAGGACTTACGCAACGCACGGATAATTGCAAATAGATTGTGGATGACAATAAGGTTGGTGCCCATGTCTGAATGAGATAAATTATACTATAAAATATGATAAAAACAATTAGCAGCATTTATTAACCTACTTGTAACTTAAGCACTAAATGACATATACTGACACACACACATACACACACACACACACATACACACACACACACACACACACACACACACACCACACACACACACACACACACACACACTTTACTAACTTCACCATCATCTCTCTTGTGAATTTTCACGCACAAGTAGGCGACACCCTTAATTCACTTGTGAAATAATTATCTGGGGGTGATGGTTTCCTTGTGGTCATTGTCTTCGCTGGACAGGCTATCAACACCAAACAGAGGGCACAGGGTCAACTGCCTTCTTGAGATTGGGGTTTGGAGAGACGACAGCGAGCGTGGCCGAGGGAGGAGGGGGGGTCTGGGGTCGAGGAGGGAGGAGGGGATTTTGGCAGTTACTCGAAAGTCATCGGTCATCCTACAGAGTTGTAACATTTTGTGACATGAGTTTTCAGTCCTGCCCTTGCTACCAACTCTCCAAAGCGACCAACTGCCATCAACAACTATCCCAAGGAAGTTTTTGTTCTACATAATTCACCTTTCCCTAGCGACCATCTGTCTATGGGGACAACTTTTGGTCGGTCCCTTTAAAGGCTGACATGGTCTTATTTAATTAGTTTAATTACTTCCAGGGCTTTTCCCATCGTTGCGGGGATGTATAAATTAAGCTTCCTGCAAAGTTTTAGGTTTGAAGTCCAAGCTTACCAATTACGAGAAATAATTAATTCTTTATTGCATTGTTTAGCAACAGTTCTCCAGGACTTGGGCTATTTTTAGACCGTTGACGTCACTTCGTGACGTTTCGTAAACCAAAGATGGCGTTTGAGACTGTTCTGTTTACATTCGACACTCTCAACACCACTTTGCAATACTGAAATAATGTTTTCTGTGTTCGAAAGCTACAGCCAATCGTTATTATATCCCCTTAGGTACAGTTTTATAACATTATTGGCACATGTAAACAATATGAATTAATTAATGAACGCTACGAATATGGCAGCCTTTAATGATCTTTATGGACACGATTGACTGAATATGATGTTTATCAAATCACGCATAGAGTGTGTTAAATAGGTTTCTATCATTAACACTCAAATTAATCAATGATACCATAGTATACAGTTAGTCGTTGTAAATGTTCTTATCCTATTGAAACCCATGGCACATCGTCTGGTTTCCAATTTACGCCAGTGAAAATGTATTTAGAAATGCGGGTTACGGACTCAATGTAGACAATCAATGTCTGCAAGTGTTTCGAAGTCTTTCTCTTCGGACCAGGGAAATATTTAGAAACATTTACATGTCGGTTACACACTTGCGTTTGAGATGTTTTCCGAATGGACCATTTTCGGGTGTGGTCCAGACTGAAAATATTTACCCTGGACGAGGTGGTATAACCTATTTAATCGGTGTGTGTGTGTGTGTGTGTGTGTGTGTGTGTGTGTGTGTGTGTGTGTGTGTGTGTGTGTGTTGTTGTTGTTGTTGTTGCTGTTGCTGTTGCTGTTGCTGTTGTTGTTGCGGGTTTGTTTTGGGGTTTTATTGAAGAAAACACAACAACAAACGTTTTCGACAAAAAAACACCTGCTGATGTCTTTTTTTCTCCATCAGCCATGACTGAGCTACCAAAGGCGAACACCACAACGGTCACCGATGATCTAGGGGGTGAAAGGGACGTTTGTTCGACTATAGTCAGACATTCAGATAATCCAAAAGGTAAAAGTCTGAAGGGTTTAAATTAGGTAAGTATTGCTACCGCTCAATTTCAAAACTCGTACTGTTGAGTCGAAACCCGAATTTGGCATGCTTTTTTGAAATTGCACCAAAGTTAGACCATTTGCTCTACAACATTGCCACCCTGTGGAAGGGTCATGCATCGGCTGAAGTGTGTGTCTCCCACATATAAAGTGATTCGGTCAACAGATGGAGAAGTTATTAGGGTTGCATTATTTTTGGGTCACCCTGTATCTTGAAAGCGTCCACCCCCTTGTGCACCAATTCCGCCTCATGGGCGTTTACTAGGAATAACAACCTCTGAAGGAACAGTTTTTCACTTGAATGACCACATGTGGTTCTGGATTGGTATGAACATGTTAAAGGAGCGGATTTGTTTGTGTTCGTGTGTGTGTGAATGCCTAGATGTAGCGACAATAAAACAATGGAATCATTATGTTAAATGGTTTAAAACACATTATTCATAATTAGGATGAAAGTCGCTTGTTATTCTCTCAGGTGCCAGGAGAAAAGGTTCCGTACAACTCTCGCTTACTCTATTACACATGTCGTATGCATAAAGAGCGATTATTTCCCTTTGGTTATTTGATATCATAATTAAAGACAAAACTGAAAAGACAACTGAAAAGAAAAATAAAGATCTAATTTGTACCTATCGCATTAATAGTCTTGGCAATCGATCGAAAATCATGAATGACTGCAAAGTCGGATGTCGTATTTGTAGTTAATTCACTTGAACTAATTCAATTCATCCAGCGAAAAAGGTAGTCGGTGTTTGTTTGTCCGTTCATTGGCTGAAACTCCCACTGTTTTTACGTGTATGACCGTTTTTACCCAGCCATTTAGGCAGCCATACGCCGCTTTCGGGGGAAGCATGCTGGGTATTTTCGTGTTTCTATAACCCACCAAAATCTGACATGGATTACAGGATCTGTTCCGTGCGCACTTGGTCTTGTGCTTGCGTGTACACACACAGGGGGATAAGGCACTAGCAGGTCTGCACATTAGATGACCTGGGAGATCGGAAAAATCTCCATCCTTAACCCACCTGGCGGCCGCGGCCGGGATTTAAGCTAGCAACCTTCCCATTAGGAGGCCGATGTCTTATCCACTAAGCCACTGCGCCCGTCTAGGTAGTCGGTGTAATTAAGCAGGACACAACAAAATCCAATGTATCATTTTCGATAACTGATTCCCCCAAAAGCCGACCTCTACAGCCTGAGACAATTCTCCAAGCTTTTCATTCGGTGTTTTTGTTGCTGTTCAGAAATAGTGTGGTATGACATGTCGTATAAACAGCTCCCGTGGGATTTGAATGCCAAAATTGATTTTATTGGTTTAATTGGTTCATTTGGGGTAAAGCTATTGGAAAATGATGGGGTTCAAATTCATCTCGGGCCCCCCCCCCCCCCCCCCAAACTGTAAATGTTGCTAAATGTGACGATTTTACCAGTTGGTCTAGGGTATAGACGTTTAGTTGAGATGCACACAATCTCCTTCTGCGCTTACACTGTTTTCTCTTTCCCAAAGAATTCACAACAGCGTTAATTTAGTTTGAACAATTTCTTTTATAATTAGCTAACTAGATATTGTTTAACATTTACAACATCCTCTATTTACTACAGGTTAAAACACAAAGTCATTCTTCTTCAAAAGTTTCTGGTGACAAACACAGTTTCTAGGACATATGATGACGATGGGTTATAATGTTAGTCGCTTAGCTTGAGGTCGAAGAAATAATGAAGACAGGATGACGAACGGCAAATGTGGGGTCGACGAGGATCCAGTGACGAACAGGTCGACGACGCCAACAGTTACAGCAGGTTACACCAAGTGGTTATTCTTCGTCGACGTACAGGTTAGCGAATTCAGTGTAGATATAGGTATACAAATAAAACAGCTGATCCAATCCTCGGTGAAGAGAATTCAGTGTCTGCACACAAAGTGTAGCATACCGTTAACAAATCGTTCATCTAGTAACATGTAAAATGAAACAGAACATGTTTCAGCATCTTGAGAAATGGAACACAAATTACCTATTCGTGTCATCTAATTTCTCCAAACGAACAGACAAATGATTACATGAACACACACTAGGATTGGCTTCATCAGAAAGTTACTGATTATGAATCGTTTACTGACCTGTCTAGAATCTTTCGTACAGGACTTCTTCGGGTCTTGACGAACAGACTGGAACTGATCGTTGGTTTCACGTTACGATAAATGTTGTCTGTTGCCAAGCAATTCCTAGGTTACATTGCTCTCGAGTGAACGAGAAGGTTATTAAACATGAAGCAATTCTACACATTGACATTGCTTCATGCCACTATCGTTGGTCTTAGCAATAATATTATGTTTTTAAGAAATACTTTCCACACCTTCGTGTTTCCTAGACAAGAGACAAGGTTACGAAAATAACGTCATAGACATTTACATTGTGACGTCACTATGACGAATACAGTCTCGGCTTACTATCTAGAGAATCTGTGGAGATTCACTGTCTCGGTTAGCTTATGCTGACTGCCGCACAAAGTAAATCATCACACAAAAGTTATCATTTATCTTTATTAGTAGTAGTAGTATTGATATTATTATAAGTATCATTATTATTATCCGTATTATTATCAGTATTATTATGTTTATACCTTTGATGTGTACACTACATTGGGTGTGCACGTTAAAGATCCCACGATTGACAAAAGGGTCTTTCCTGGCAAAATTGCTTAGGCACAGTTAATAATTGTCTACCTATACCCGTGTGACTTGGAATAATAGGCCGTGAAAGGTAAATATGCGCCGAAATGGCTGCAATCTACTGGCCGTATAAAATTTCATCTCACACGGCATCACTGCAGAGCGCCTAGAACTGTACCCACGGAATATGCGCGATATAAGACTCATTGATTGATTGATTGATTGAAATGTGTAATTATCATGCAATTTATTGATACAATTCTTCTATTTTAAACGTTTTTTTTTAACTATACATGTATCATATGCATTGATATACAGTTTTGTTGAGAATCGTATTTGTGATGGTAATAAATGATTGTGTATTTTGAAATGTCAATCTTATTTATATGCAATGAAACTTATAATATTATTCACACTACGGATACAAATAGTGTATGGGCTAAATTCGAGCAATTACACGTACACCAATGTTCATCACACTTGGGTAGTCTTGGCATACCTACCTTTTACCAGAACATTTTTAATGCAAAATAGAGTGCACCAATCGTTTTATCGTGCCTCATAAACATGAAAAAGAGGTATTTCATGCATAGGTGAATTTCTCCGAAAAATGACGATACTAACTAACCCTGAATTTGCCATTGCCATAACCGGAAGTCGATGAAAGGCGCTTCCGATCGCCTCGAAAACATGACAAATGGACCCAGCATCAGCTAAATACCCCTAAACCACCTTAAAGGTCCTTGTCTACATTTTTATACCGAAATCGCCGTTTGATCATTAAAATGCAGAGTTTATTATCTACAAATATCAACAATACACCCCCTTTCGATCAGGAAAAGCCAGTGCAGCCGTTTGAAAATTCATTGTAGTATTCCAGCGTAGTACTCATAGTAGGATATCCTTATTTGGAAAATGCCAAGCGCAAAACTCCTCTCAAATCCCGTGCATTTCGTGCGTTTAAAAAAAAGCGTGGACAGCGCTCCAGTGTCAAACTGTTGCTGCACTTGTTTGGGCGTGGCTATAAGCATAGTGACATGAATTTGATTGATCAGTATTTTTAGGCAAAGCACATGTTCTCAGCAAACAGAAAACAAAATATTGGAAGCGTGAGTCACGCTACCCAAAAACTACCCAAAAATAAAATCTTTTTTTTACATATATTTTTTTTTCTATAACTTTTTTCCCCATTTAACATCTGACATAACTTTTTAGCGAAATCTAACCATAAGATTATTGAAACAAGTCGCGTAAGGCGAAATTACTACATTTAGTCAAGCTGTCGAACTCACAGAATGAAACTGAACGCACTGCATTTTTTCAGCAAGACCGTATACTCGTAGCATCGTCAGTCCACCGCTCGTGGCAAAGGCAGTGTAACGCTCGTGGCAAAGGCAGTGAAATTGACAAGAAGAGCGGGGTAGTAGTTTCGCTGTGCTGCATAGCACGCTTTTCTGTACCTCTCTTCGTTTTAACTTTCTGAGCGTGTTTTTAATCCAAACATATCATATCTATATGTTTTTGGAATCAGGAACCGACAAGCAATAAGATGAAAATGTTTTTAAATCGATTTCGGAAATTTAATTGTAATCATAATTTTTATATTTTTAATTTTCAGAGCTTGTTTTTAATCGGAATATAACATATGTATATGTTTTTGGAATCAGAAAATGCTGACAAATAAGATGAACGTAATTTTGGATCATTTTATAACAAAACAAATTTAATTACAATTTTCAGATTTTTAATGACCAAAGTCATAAATTAATTTTTAAGCCACCAAACTGAAATGCAATACCAAAGTCCGGCCTTCGTCGAAGATTGCTTGGCCAAAATGTCAATCAATTTTATTTAAATAAAATGAGGGTGTGACAGTGACGCCTTAACTTATACAAAAAGCCGGATATGACGTCATCAAAGACATTTATCCGAAAATTGAAAAAAACTTCTGGGGATATCATACCCAGGAACTCTCATGTAAAATTTCATAAAGATCGGTTCAGTAGTTTACTCTGAATCGCTCTACACACATACACGCACAGACACACAGACACACACACACACACACACACACACACACACACACACACACACACACACACACACACACACATACACCACGACCCTCGTCTCGATTCCCCCTCTATGTTAAAACATTTAGTCAAAACTTTACTAAATGTAAAAAAGCAAAAATGTAGACGACCACCTTTAAGATCATAGAAATCTGTTTAATATTACAGGAGTTAGGAATTCAGTCGGTTCTGGGGGAGGGGGGGGGCCAAAATGGGGGGCCCCCCGGAGGGGGGTTGAGGGGTGGGAAAATTTGAACCCCATCATTTTCCAATATCTTTACCCCAAATGAACCAGTTAAACCAATAAAATCAATTTTGGCATTCAAATCCCACGGAAATACACTTCATACCACACTAAAAGGCTTGTGGTGAGACTGAGTGGGAACTAAACTTACACTAAACTAAACTAAAGCTCAATATTAACAGCTATTGTGTTTTCAGCGTAGCAATAGGGTCCGATATTTAGACGAGACAAGTATAATGCCGACGAGTCGAAGACGAGTCGCATTATACTTGTTCGAGTCTAAATATCGGAGCCTATTGCTACGGTGAAAATACAATAGCGATTATATAGCTGTTCTGACCTTGATTTGTTGTTCCAAACTTACAAAATGACAGTTTTTGCGTCGATGCGTTGATCTCAGGTTTTGATAGCAGACGCCGTTTCTTATGCGCATTAGTTTTGCGCAGGCGCCACACTGACTTTGGAGAAAAAAACCTCGATTTAACAACACAGCTGTTAAACAGCTTTTTATTAGTTCATTCGTATACAACAAAAAGAAGTTAGAGTTTTTTTTAATTTTGAACAAGACTACTTATGAAGAAGACCAAAACACAACATCAACGGAAAACTAGAAACAACTGAAGAATTAGGATGCAACAAGGGGAGGAGAAGAGAACAGCTAATCCGTTCAACGCGAGCAGACGGCAGCAAAGTTTTCAGTTTGGTGAATGGCATTTATATTTGTCTCGTCATGAAGCGAATTTTTCAACCTCAGTTATAAACGACTACATGAATGTTAGTGCCATGGGTTGTACATACTTCAGAGGGGAAGTGGGGTATTTAGTGTGGAGTTACGAGATAAGAAAAACCGAATGCGAAAGTTTGTGTCAGTCGGCAACTGAGCTCACACAGGCACACAAAAACGGCTGTTCCGTTTTACTCCCCTGTTTGTACTACATCTTTCGACTTTGGGCATTTTGTGGTGTTTAGGGACAGAAAATAATTGGTTTAGTCCTGTTTCATCGGGAAGTTAGCAAAAAAGGGTATGCTATCGACATTTGTAAAGCTGAAAAACATTCCAGAGAAGAATGTCAAGTTGTCAGTGTATGCTGTTGTCGATTGACATGGGAGTGAGATCATCTCACGAAGGGAATGACTTCCTTGAGTGATGCTCACGTCAAGTATGGTTTCCACTACCAGGAAGGTGCTGTGTCCTGTGTCGTGACTTCTGATTGTTCTGCACTGACACAGGAAACAGACAGGGCCCGGTGTAACACGAGAAAATGACTCCCACAAGATTTTTACTCCGGAGTAAATATTTCGTACGAACATTTTACTCCCATTACGAAAATATTACTTCCCCACAACACGAGAGAATTACTCCCCACGACGGGTGTGTTCAAGGTAAAAATGTCGGACAAAAATGTTACTCCCCTGACGAATAAATAATGAATAAATTAGTCCACCCTAACACGAGCAATTTAACTGCCCACGCCAGGTGTACGACACTTTTACTCCCTTGTCCCCTGTTAGTCTTGGTGTTGAAGGGGTGGAGGGAGGGTAGCGCGACATTCATTTGTGCGAGATCACATATTGGCATTATCTCTTCGCCCGCATCCCATTTTCGCGTACGAGATTTTTACTGGAAGTAAAAAAAATGTAACGAAAAATTTTTACTCCGGAGTAAATTTTTTGTGGAGTAACAATTTCGTGTTACACCTTGACATATAACAGTGAGAAATAAAACAAGAAGAGCAAACGCTCGATCGAGTCACTTTCGCAGTTCTGAATATTATATGAGGCATCAGATGGACAGGAAGAAATTGCTATTCACAACACAATGAGTCACGTTCACATAAAATTTGAGCCCGGTCACTTTTATAGTTTCGGAGAAAAGCCCAACGTTAAGTTGTGTGTTGCCGAACAGAAAAGGCTAGTTATCTCCCTTGTTTTTCTGATAACGTTCGTAAAAGGCTACAGATGTAAATACTTTGATGTAAAGAATAATCCTACAAAGTTTCAATCACATCCGATGAACTTTGTCAAAGATATAAAATGTCTAATTTTTCCTTTGACGCTGACCTGTGACCTTGAAAAAGGTCAAAGGTCAACGAAACCATCGTTAAAGTGTAGAGGTCATTGGAGGTCACGACTAAACAAAATATGAGCCCGATCGCTTTGATAGTTTCCGAGAAAAGTCCAACGTTAAGGTGGTGTCTACGGACGGCCGGCCGGCCGGACGGCCGGCCGGACAGACTAACACTGACCGATTACATAGAGTCACATTTTCTCAAGTGACTCAAAAAGGGACGTTGACAACGAACCAAATTAACTTCGTAACTCGATGTCTCTGTGTCTCTTTCTCCGTCGTACTGCATGTCTCTCACGTTTTCTTTGAACAATTACCGAACAAAACCGACTTCGTAACTCGATGTCTGTCTGTCCATTTCTCCGTCTTTGTTCTCTCTCTGTTTTGTCAGTCTCTTTGTTTCTTTGAACTTATGTCCCACTCTGTCTCTCTGTCTCTCTGTCTCTGTCTCTCTGTCTCTCTCTGTCTCTGTCTCTGTCTCTCTGTCTCTCTGTCTCTCTCTCTGTCTATCTCTCTCTCTCTGTCTCTCTTCGTGCGTCTACCTGTGACTGTGTTCAACTCCATCAATGAATTTTATCACCCCAGGAAAAGCCAACCTTATACGCGATAGGACATTACCTTTTCCTTAGCGTATCGTTGAAAATGCCGCACTAAATCAGGCCTTCAATTGCTTTTTCTTTCAATACGCACGGCCAGTTATGTTCCTCTGCGTGAGTGGGTATACACTTGTGAGTGAAGAAGTGAATCGTGTAATGAGGACATTAGCAAAATAGATAGGTTGGCTATAGATGCTCAGAGCAATCGATAGGCTCTGCGATGGTTGAGGGAATGAGGGATGGGGGGATGTTGTTTAGATGGCCACTTTTTCCCCTCATGCTTTTGTGCGTCCATGCATGCTTTCGTGCGCGCGCGCACGTGTGTGTGTGTGTGTGTGCGCGTGTGTGTGCGTGTGCATGTGTGTGACTTGTCTTCCAATATTTGTACGGGGTTTAGCAAGAAAAGGTCACTCCCCCACAACCCTTACAAACCCGACAGAATGAGCGGTTCTGGTGAGGTTATGCCCCCTTTTTCTTTCGGCTGGTAACTGGCGCCACCTCGCGGATCGCTTCCTCCCAGTGAAAAGCTAGCAGCAACAGAGTCGCGCTTGTGGTCCAAGTTGTGGTATGTGTCCAAGATGTGGTATGTGTCCAAGACGTGGTAATGTGTCGAAGTTGTGGTATGTGTCCAAGTTGTGGAATGTGATGGGACAATAAAGAAAATTAAAAAAATCCCATAGATCCCTTGACTTTGGGGTAGCGTGACTCTGTTGCTGCTAGCTTTCCACTGGGAGGAAGTGACCCGAATTTCCCAGCGACGGGACAATCTAGTAATGAAACAAAAATGGAAAAAAATCTAAACATAAACAGTCGCGCTACCCCAAAAGTCAAGGGATTTTGTTTTTGTGCCTTGACTTTGGAGATGACAAGAAAATATCGGGAGCATTAACGTGATTTGTAACAAACAAATTACTAATCACGGGGCGCGCAGACACTTGATTTTAACCCCCAGGCTCAAAACTGTAAGGTTCAGCAGCTAAAGTCACTGCTTGTGACGTCATTGGAATTTTACCCAGAATTCACCACTTCCGTACTCTCGCGGACGTTCGCGATCCAATGGCCACCAGATCGGAACGCGAAAACGCTTCGCTTCAGCCAGGCCCAAAACGATTCTGAAATAAACTAAACCCTGTGAGGGAAGGTGAGAAAACAATTTCCTACGGCATGCATATGTCTGGTTAACCTAAGTCACGCCAAAACGCAAATGAAGTACGCGTTTTTGACGTGCCAAAAAAAGCCTGTTGTGGTCCTTTAAAGGCCCGGCAGGAGTATATAAGGAGCCTGACCTTCTGCGTTGGCAAATCATTTCAAACCTCTTGCAGGCAACGGACAAATACTGCTCCTACATTTTCTTTAATATCTCGGTTAAGCATGAGTTACGGTGTCAGATTTTTTGTTCACACAGCTGGTTGTCACACATTTACCGCCCTATGCGCTTAGATAAGGTTAATTCTCCATAATAAAGAAGATATTTGTAAACAAACATTTCAATGGGGATCTTGTTCAAAGAAAAGGGCGGAGTCAACACTCTCCGACGTCACAGATTTACACCATGCGTTCCAAAAATAGCAAAACACGTGGCATGCGGCAATTTGGTTCCAGAACATGCTGTCTCAGGTGCATGTGTATTTGTTACATCGGATATGAAGAAAGAAATGCAACTAACCTTTACCACCAGTTGTGGCCTTGATAGGGTATTCCTGTGGGGTTGGGATAAAGCTCTCTCACTAATTTGAGCACACAGTCGGGCATCATTTCTCGGTTAATGTTTACCCGTGTTGGATTGTCTTGATGTAAGGAAGACGTCTTTTTCGCCAAGTACAATGCACAATTCCAAGCACCGCGTCGGTCTAGCATGGACCAATACTTCTTGTAGAGTACTTTTCTAACGCCGGAATTCCTGCGGTGTGGCAATTGGCCTGTACCTAGCCACCTCTGGCGATGATTTGTCACACAAGGGCTGCAAAAACAAAAGGCACACTGGCCTACCCCAGAGGAGAGCCCTGTACTAGGACCCAGTGTCTCCGCTTTCACCATCGCCTCCACTGAGGATCAGATAACCACGTCTGTACCCTAACGGTACTACACACACTGACGAGAGACAGCCTCTGTATCGAGGTCACACGATGATGGCCCAGCACCTCTTGGTACACAAGTCGAATCTTTTATTACACACCTTCGAGTTTCAAATGGCCACTGATTCTCAGTAAATAGTCTCCTTATTGCGTTCTCCTGGTCACTGTTAATGTTGAGAAGTGTTAAATCAAATTTCGCCATTTATTTCCACAGACAGAAAGAGATGTCATAGTGCAATACAGCTTACAGATTCCGCAGCCTAGCCCTTACAAAGTTACTATCACCATCGGATGTTGGAATGTGAAACACTCAGGTTTTCCCGCTTTACCCCCTTCATCTGTCGACAACACTGATTGTGTTAGAGGCTCTCGCTGGGTGGCATAACAGACCGTGTTCGGTATGCGTATACACTACGCAGATTATCACCGTTGACTTTGTCTACATGGTCCCGCTAAATCGGTCTACTGCCCCTGACAGTGCCTCACAGGATGGGCAAGTTTACTTTCAAAACAGAAAGGGGTAATCTAACTCGGTTTGTTCTAAGTGGACATGGGAAATAACGGGACTCGGATCTTGGGTCGCCCCTGGCAACACAAATGGAAGAATCCAGGATATGCAAATGGTCTTCTGCAGTTTATTCCAAGGTGGTAGGGGGTTGAAAGGGGGAACGAACGGGAGGGGGGAGGGGACAGTGGTCGGTGGAGCTACTATACTAAGACTGCAGCAATGGACTGCTGATGTGAAATCATCACCCACACATTTCGAGGTACCCTCCCCCCTCACCATTCCGGTTCACAAGCCTGTTTTTGTCCTTGGTCAGTTTGAAAATGATTGGTTTGTTCAAGTATTCCGCCAAAAAAAATGCGCCAAGATTTCCCTCCTCATTTTAGTGGTGTTTGACGCTTGCCCCACTCACTTAGTCAGAGTCTGATGCAAAAATTGACTCGAGAATTCTGTTCATTGACGTTGTGACGTACTAAACTTGTTTATTGTTCGCGGTTTTGGCTGATTCTGTGTTGTTTTTCTGCAATATCAGCGAAAGTACCATCATAGCGGTGACTGAGTTACAGCAACCAAGACTAAGTTTCATTTTGTCCGTTTGACTAGCCTGACATCTACAGCCTTGACATTGTTATTTTGTTTCTCTCTGTGTGACTGATTTCTTTGACACAAAGGTTCTCTGTGTGAAAGTTCAATTGTATTGTAAATATAAACAAAATACGCAATCAATATGCAAGCTATCACAAATGTTCAGAAACGAAAATGTGTGAAAAACTCTGAAGAAGCTGTTAAAAGAAGAAATGCTGCTCGCACAGACAGAAAGCCAGATGGTAAATTCAGTTTAGCGGTGAGAGAGAGGAAATTGATCTTATTTACGCCCAAGTTCAAAAGGTTAAAACATTTTTGGGAGAAGGAAATCCAAACAAAGAGCTTGTGGACACTATCTTGCGCTTTTTTTATTGACAAAAACATTGAAGCTGATTTATTAGAGCGCCCTGATGCCCCCGCGTCCCCAGTGCACTTTGGCCTGTTCGTGTTTACATCGCGTGCCACGCGTTGTGCTATTTTTGCTAAGCCCCGCCCCTTTTTCTGTTGCATTATGGGAGAGGCCGGATTGGCCGTGACGTGTTTAAGCTTAGCTTCGGTACTGTTACATTGTCATTAGCGTTTGTAGAGGGTCCCTGATTCCTTTTGTCTACCTTCAAGCCAGGCACAAATGCTAGGATTAACCTCGTTAGACTACTGTTGTGTTCAATATCAATGAAGGGATTTCTGCAATTACTGAGAAAGCGGGAAAAGGTTTTTCGTGTGCTTTCCTTACTGCATGCTTTTGATGAAAGACGGGGGGGGGGGGGGGGGTGAAAAGCAATGAAGCAACCAAATGTCCAAGTGTGTGTTCGCAAATCCTAGGTCAATGTATTGTCAGACTACCTTTTGTGTTTTTCTTTCTTTCTAAAGCTACTTGTGGGTTGTGTGTGTGCGTGCGTGTGTGTGTGTGTATGTGTGTGTGTGTGTGTGTGTGTGTGTGTGTGTGTGCGTCCGTGCGCGTGCGTGTGTGCGTGCGTGCATGCGTGCGTGTGTGTTTAATGTTTTCATAATACTCCGACGGTATTTCACCTTGTCTCTCTTTTTAATATAGTTATTACCCAGACAACAAGCTGACACAACCCAAACTAATGTGAATCCAAATATCCAATTTCAGCGGCTATCTGAAATGCGCTATAAACTGGAAGTGGCAACTCTCCCCAGTCTAGGAATCGTGTGCATATTCTGAGCTCTACCCAGGGCGACAATCTATGTTGCTCCACCAAAACACACCATTCTGTGAGCAAAGGGGGGGGGGGGAGAGAGAGAGAATTGGGGGGGGGGGGATAGGGGGCACAGCTCATCTTTCAAGTGTGCAACAACTTTTGTTTCTTTTACAAAAATAGGCAAGTCTAGACGGAAAAGAATAATAATTGTTTATAAACTTGTAGAGACACAAAGTCTTGTGTTTCTGTTACGAAAATAACAAAAAAAGGGCTTTGGAGTAGAGAGAACGATACCTGAGCTATGACGTACATCCTCTGTTTATTTGCCTCACATGTCCTTTGAGAGTCGCCAGCTCTGTTTCAAAGGGTGTCTTATAGTATACGGACAGATATAAAGGGAATTTGTTTGACAAGTCTACTGCTTTTTCACATCACCGGTAGCGTAGATTCGATTTTCTTTCTTGCTAGGACATGAGCACTTACAACGTTACTGTTGCTTCCTTTGTCTCTTTCTGTATATATATGTGTGTGTGTGTGTGTGTGTGTATGCGTGTGTGTGTGTATGCGTGTGTGTGTGTGTGTGTGTGTGTGTGCGTGTGTGCGTGTGTGTGTTTTGTTTAGTTTTGTTTTGTTTTGCTTTTTATTTTTCTCTCGCTATTTCTTTGTCAGCTATTCTCCCTGTATCGCTGTTGCTTCCATGGTGATGTCTCACCTGCTTCCCGAATTCTACGCAAGGACAGCAAGTGCATTCGAACAAGAGCTAAATAAAAACAAAACAATCGAGGCTATGGATGTGAAGACATTGTCACTGAAACAGATGCGACGAACATGAAGCTCAAAACGGATTTAGACAAAACAAATTTACAGAAGCAGCCTGCAGATAAAAAAAAAACCTAACAAAAGTTTTGTTTTTTAAATCACGCTTTGAGGATTACAGCAAACACGAAAACACACACAAAAACAGACAGAAGGGAAAACGAACATGGGACCAGTGAAAATAGGAAACGGAGAGGGTAAGAATGTAAGACTTAGAAGCAAAAGTCAAACGAGAAAGAAACAAAAGACTAACAAGTCGCGTAAGGCGAAAATACAACATTTAGTCAAGCTGTCGAACTCACAGAATGAAACTGAACGCACTGCAATTTTTCAGCAAGACCGTATACTCGTAGCATCGTCAGTCCACCGCTCGTGACAAAGGCAGTGAAATTGACAAGAAGAGCGGGGTAGTAGTTGCGCTGAGACGGATAGCACGCTTTTCTGTACCTCTCTTCGTTTTAACTTTCTGAGCGTGTTTTTAATCCAAACATATCATATCTATATGTTTTTGGAATCAGGAACCGACAAGGAATAAGATGAAAGTGTTTTTAAAATTGATTTCGAAAATTTAATTTTGATCATAATTTTTATATTTTTAATTTTCAGAGCTTGTTTTTAATCCAAATATAACATATGTATATGTTTTTGGAATCAGAAAATGATGAAGAATAAGATGAACGTAAATTTGGATCGTTTTATAACAAAATATTTTTTTGTACAATTTTCAGATTTTTAATGACCAAAGTCATTAATTAATTTTTAAGCCACCAAGCTGAAATGAAATACCGAAGTCCGGCCTTCGTCGAAGATTGCTTGGCCAAAATTTCAATCAATTTGATTGAAAAATGAGGGTGTGACAGTGCCGCCTCAACTTTTACAAAATGCCTTATATGACGTCATCAAAGATATTTATCGAGAAAAAGAAAAAAAACGTCCGGGGATATCATTCCCAGGAACTCTCATGTAAAATTTCATAAAGATCGGTCCAGTAGTTTAGTCTGAATCGCTCTACACACACACGCACAGACAGACAGACACACACACACACACACACACACACACACACACACACACACACACACACACACACACACACACACACACACACACACACATACACCACGACCCTCGTCTCGATTCCCCCTCTATGTTAAAACATTTAGTCAAAACTTGACTAAATGTAAAAAAGAAAGAGAGAAAATAATCAAAACTTGACTAAATGTAAAAAGCAAAAAGTCTGGATGACAAGAAGCAGAACAAGGACTCAGCTCAAGATTGTGCAAGGCGAAGAAGGGTGCAACAAAACATTCTCCACAATTGATTGTGGACGTCTGTCGATGACGCGAAGGAGGTCTGTGTCTGTTTCGAGAGCTCCTCAAATCACAAGGATCTTGACCCAGCCCTGTCTCCAGGTTTGTGACCTCTTCTTGTGACCCACTGTGTCACACACCCTTTAAAGACGCCTTCCTTTCAGTTGGAACCATCGTGTGAGCACTATGAATGTTAGATCATTTCTGTCTAACAACCATTACCTTCATTTCAGTTTAAATTATCGTGTGACTTCTGTGAATATATGTACTTTCTGTCTAACAACCATTACCTTCATTTCAGTTTAAATGATCGTGTGACTTCTGTGAATATAATCTGTCTAACAACCTTTACCTTCATTTCAGTTTAAACCATCGTGTGACCACTGTGAATTTTTGTTCATTTCTGTCTTACAACTTTAACCTTCATTCCAGTTTAAACCATCGTGAGACCCCTTTAAATATTTTTACTTTCTGTCAAACAACCTTTTAAAACGCCTTTGTTTCAGTTTAATCCATCGTGTGCACATGTTTGCACAATTGTTGTCTTACAAACTTTAACCTTGTCTTTGCCTGTGGGACGTGCATCAGCTGACGTCCTGCATAACCTGTTTTAACAGGCAACTAACCCTTCAATAAA
>NC_090258.1:38968924-38995314 GCF_037325665.1 Littorina saxatilis
ACTCCGGAGTAAATATTTCGTACGAACATTTTACTCCCTTTACGAAAACATTACTCCCCCATAACACAAAAGAAAATTACTCCCCTCGACAGGTGTGTTCAAATATTTCGTACACAAATGTTACTCCCCTGACGAATAAATAATGAATAAATTACTCCACCCTAACACGAGCAATTTAACTGCCCACGCCAGGTGTACAAAACTTTTACTCCCTTGTCCCGTGTTAGTCCTGGTGTGGAAGGGGTGGAGGGAGGAGTAGCGCGACATTCGTGTGCGCGAGATCACATAATATTATTGGCATTATCTCTTCGCCAGAATCCCATTTTCGCTTACGAGAATTTTAGTGGAAGTAAAAAAAATGTAACGACATTTGTACTCCGGAGTAAATTTTTCGTGGAGTAACAATTTCGTGTAACACCGGTCACCATTACCACGTTGACATATTAGTGAGAAATAAAAAAGGGACGTTGACAAGGAACCAAACTAACTTCGTAACTCGATGTCTCTGTGTCTCTTTCTCCGTCGTACTGCATGTCTCTCACGTTTTCTTTGAACAATTACCGAACAAAACCGACTTCGTAACTCGATGTCTGTCTGTCCATTTCTCCGTCTTTGTTCTCTCTCTGTTTTGTCAGTCTCTTTGTTTCTTTTAACTTATGTCCCACTCTGTCTCTCTGTCTCTCTGTCTCTGTCTCTGTCTCTGTCTCTGTCTCTCTGTCTCTCTGTCTCTCTCTCTCTCTCTCTGTCTCTCTCTCTCTCTCTCTCTCTCTCTCTCTCTCTCTCTCTTCGTGCGTCTACCTGTGACTGTGTTCAACTCCATCAATGAATTTTATCACCCCAGGAAAAGCCAACCTTATACGCGATAGGACATTACCTTTTCCTTAGCGTATCGTTGAAAATGCCGCACTAAATCAGGCCTTCAATTGCTTTTTCTTTCAATACGCACGGCCAGTTATGTTCCTCTGCGTGAGTGGGTATACACTTGTGAGTGAAGAAGTGAATCGTGTAATGAGGACATTAGCAAAATAGATAGGTTGGCTATAGATGCTCAGAGCAATCGATAGGCTCTGCGATGGTTGAGGGAATGAGGGATGGGGGGATGTTGTTTAGATGGCCACTTTTTCCCCTCATGCTTTTGTGCGTCCATGCATGCTTTCGTGCGCGCGCGCACGTGTGTGTGTGTGTGTGCGCGCGTGTGTGTGCGTGTGCATGTGTGTGACTTGTCTTCCAATATTTGTACGGGGTTTAGCAAGAAAAGGTCACTCCCCCACAACCCTTACAAACCCGACAGAATGAGCGGTTCTGGTGAGGTTATGCCCCCTTTTTCTTTCGGCTGGTAACTGGCGCCACCTCGCGGATCGCTTCCTCCCAGTGAAAAGCTAGCATCAACAGATTCGCGCTTGTGGTCCAAGTTGTGGTATGTGTCCAAGATGTGGTATGTGTCCAAGACGTGGTAATGTGTCGAAGTTGTGGTATGTGTCCAAGTTGTGGAATGTGATGGGACAATAAAGAAAAGAAGAAAAAATTCCAATAGATTCCTTGACTTTGGGGTAGCGCGACTCTGTTGCTGCTAGCTTTCCACTGGGAGGAAGTGACCCGAATTTCCCAGCGACTGGACAATCTAGTAATGAAAAATGAAGAAAGGAAACAAAATCTAAACATAAACAGTCGCGCTACCCCAAAAGTCAAGGGATTTTGTTTTTGTGCCTTGACTTTGGAGATGACAAGAAAATATCGGGAGCATTAACGTGATTTGTAAAAAAAAAATTGCTTATCACGGGGCGCGCAGACCCTTGATTTTAACCCCCAGGCTCAAAACTGTAAGGTTCAGCAGCTAAAGTTGCTCTGCCATGAATACTGCTTGTGACGTCATCGGAATGTTTACCCAGAATTCACCACTTCCGTACTCGCGCGGACGTTCGCGATACAATGGCCGCCAGATCGGAACGCAAAAACGCTTCGCTTCAGCCACAAAATTTGTCGGATTATGGCCCAAAACGATTCTGAAATAAACTAAACCCTGTGAGGGAAGGTGAGAAAACAATTTCCTACGGCATGCATATGTCTGGTTAACCTAAGTCACGCCAAAACGCAAATGAAGTACGCGTTTTTGACGTGCCAAAAAAAGCCTGTTGTGGTCCTTTAAGCTTAGCTTCGGTACTGTTACATTGTCATTAGCGTCTGTAGAGGGTCCCTGATTCCTTTTGTCTACCTTCAAGCCAGGCACAAATGCTAGGATTAACCTCGTTAGACTACTGTTGTGTTCAATATCAATGAAGGGATTTCTGCAATTACTGAGAAAGCGGGAAAAGGTTTTTCGTGTGCTTTCCTTACTGCATGCTTTTGATGAAAGACGGGGGGGGGGGGGGGGGGGTGAAAAGCAATGAAGCAACCAAATGTCCAAATGTGTGTGTTCGCAAATCCTAGGTCAATGTATTGTCAGACTACCTTTTGTGTTTTTCTTTCTTTCTAAAGCTACTTGTGGGTTGTGTGTGTGCGTGCGTGTGTGTGTGTATGTGTGTGTGTGTGTGTGTGTGTGTGTGTGTGTGTGTGTGTGTGCGTCCGTGCGCGTGCGTGTGTGCGTGCGTGCATGCGTGCGTGTGTGTTTAATGTTTTCATAATACTCCGACGGTATTTCACCTTGTCTCTCTTTTTAATATAGTTATTACCCAGACAACAAGCTGACACAACCCAAACTAATGTGAATCCAAATATCCAATTTCAGCGGCTATCTGAAATGCGCTATAAACTGGAAGTGGCAACTCTCCCCAGTCTAGGAATCGTGTGCATCTTCTGAGCTCTACCCAGGGCGACAATCTATGTTGCTCCACCAAAACACACCATTCTGTGAGCAAAGGGGGGGGGGAGAGAGAGAGAGAGAATTGGGGGGGGGGGGATAGGGGGCACAGCTCATCTTTCAAGTGTGCAACAACTTTTGTTTCTTTTACAAAAATAGGCAAGTCTAGACGGAAAAGAATAATAATTGTTTATAAACTTGTAGAGACACAAAGTCTTGTGTTTCTGTTACGAAAATAACACAAAAAAAGGGCTTTGGAGTAGAGAGAACGATACCTGAGCTATGACGTACATCCTCTGTTTATTTGCCTCACATGTCCTTTGAGAGTCGCCAGCTCTGTTTCAAAGGGTGTCTTATTGTATACGGACAGATATAAAGGGAATTTGTTTGACAAGTCTACTGCTTTTCTTTCACATCACCGGTAGCGTAGATTCGATTTTCTTTCTTGCTAGGACATGAGCACTTACAACGTTACTGTTGCTTCCTTTGTCTCTTTCTGTATATGGCCAGGAATCTGTCAGTGTGTCCAAAAAGTGTTACACAAACACCATTTTTTAGACTTGCTTTATCTTATTAATGTTGTTGTGGGTAAGAAAGGAGATGTGGTTTTTAGCAGAATAAAACTGTTCTTATTGGTATGGGCCACCTGGGGCAGTTAAAAACCCGTTATAAACCGTTATTTTCTAATTTTTCACCGATCTTTATGAAATGTTGTGGTTAGGTTGGTTGTCCCTAACTGAATTTCAACAAGAATAAAAAGTTGATTTTTGGCAGTTAAAAAACCGTTAAATCCCGTTTTTTCACCAATCTTTATGAAATTTTGTGAGTAGGTCCGTTGTCCATAACTGAGTTTCAATACGTACTTTTCAGAAGAAAAACAAGCTTTTGTCAGTTATAAACCGTTATTTTCTAATTTTTCACCGATCTTTATGAAATGTTGTGAATTTCAACAAGAATAAAAAGTAAAATTTTGGCAGTTAAAAAAACGTTAAATCCCGTTTTTTCAGGAATCTGTCAGTGTGTCCAAAAAGTGTTACACAAACACCATTTTTTAGACTTGCTTTATCTTATTAATGTTGTTGTGGGTAAAGAAGGAGATGTGGTTTTTAGTAGAATAAAACTGTTTTTATTGGTATGGGCCACCTGGGGGGGGTCAGTATAGTGTCTTGAGCACTTAAGGGGAGGTTCTAGCATGGGTGAAAGCGATTTTTCCAAAAAAATGTGATTTTGGGGTTCTTGCAATAATGGGTAGATAAAACATTGTATAGTATTGTGGTGGAAGAAATTTCACCAAATCATTGAACTGTTAAAATGACAGTTTAACCGCCAAAAAACACTCTGCTCCTTGTTTCTTGGTCCCTAATCGTCGGATTTACACCAACATTGGCACAGTGATCCATTGTCCCTAACTGATCTCCAATACAAACTTTTCAAGAAGAAAAAGTTAATTATTGGCAGTTAAAAAAAACTTTATAAACCGTTATTTTCTAATTTTTCACCGATCTTTATGAAATGTTGTGGTTAGGTTGGTTGTCCCTAACTGAATTTCAACAAGAATAAAAAGTTGATTTTTGGCAGTTAAATCCCGTTTTTTCACCAATCTTTATGAAATTTTGTGAGTAGGTCCGTTGTCCATAACTGAGTTTCAATACGTACTTTTCAGAAGAAAACCAAGCAAAAGCTTATAAACCGTTATTTTCGAATTTTTCACCGATCTTTATGAAATGTTGTGAATTTCAACAAGAATAAAAAGTAAAATTTTGGCAGTTAAAAAAACGTTAAATCCCGTAAGATCTACTTTATTCATAGGTTTGTGTGTGTTCGTTTGTAAGAGCAGTGAGTGATAATAGCATGACGTTAGGCTTTTTGAGCTAGCATCGTGGCTTACGCGCTTAGGACGAGGATGTTAATGACAAAACCAGGAAATCCCAACAAAGTGTCTGTGCATCAGTCATTCCTGTCCCTTTTCTAAGTTACACACACACACATACACACACACACACACACACACACACACACACACACACACACACACACACACACACACACACACGCACGCACACACACACACACACACAAAAAACATATGCAAGCATCAACATTTCAACGAGACAAACCCAATGCTGGTGTGTCGAAGGAGACAGCCACAGCGGGCTTGTTCGAATCAAAGTATCACACCATATCTTCAGCGTATTACCAATACTTGTCCCAATATAGACCAGTTGGTCTAAGAGGACGTTAAACCCTAATAGTCAGTCAGTCTCTCTCTCTCTCTCTCTCTCTCTCTCTCTCTCTCTCTCTCTCTCTCTCTCTCTCTATTCCTGTCACCGCCCTCAATCTGTGCCTTGTACAATGATCTGGTAATTTTATTTAAGTTTATTTTATTTGATTAATTTTATTTAAGTTTTTACCTTGTGTTTTGTGTTGAAAAATAAATACATACTCCAGAATTGACAAAAAGTGTCTTGTACATTTTACGTGTTCTTTGTAAAATATTGCCCCAGCCCCTCCACCTGTGAAGAAAGGACACCTGTCTAATAGGGACACCATTACCATACCCCAAGGGTGTCCTTTAGAGACAGGTTTTACTGTACTGCCGAACAACACTTTTCTTCCAAGTTCCATTGTAACGAAACACTTGCCTGGAATTGTAATGTCTTTAATACACTTAAATGCCTGCCCACAGATAAAATGGAGCCACAACCCCAAACCAAATATAATAATTATCCCATCTAAAAAAAAAAAGTCACATCCCCAAACGCAAGATAATTAACCCTGACTGCCGGATGCAAATTGAAACACATTTTTTTCATTAGTTTTAATTATATTTTGCCTGAGGAAAACAAAACAGCCTGAAATGGACTGGGTGGTCGAGTGGTAACGCACTTGCGCTCGGAAGCGAGAGGTTGCGAGTTCGAACCTGGGTCAGGGCGTTAGCAATTTTCTCCCCCCTTTCCTAACCTAGGTGGTGGGTTCAAGTGCTAGTCTTTCGGATGAGACGAAAAACCGAGGTCCCTTCGTGTACACTACATTGGGGTGTGCACGTTAAAGATCCCATGATTGACAAAAGGGTCTTTCCTGGCAAAATTGTATAGGCATAGATAAACAATGTCCACCAAATACCCGTTTGACTTGGAATAATAGGCCGCGAAAAGTAAATATTCGCCGTAATGGCTTGAGGTTTACTGGCCGATGTGAATGCGTTATATATTGTGTGTAAAAAATGTCTGTTTGTCTGTAAAAAAATTCAATTTCAAACGGCAGAAATTAATATGTAAAGCGCGGAGAGCAACGGTTAATTGTGGTTCGCGCTATATAAGCTCTCATGATAATAATAATAATAATAATAACAAGTCGCGTAAGGCGAAAATACAACATTTAGTCAAGTAGCTGTCGAACTTACAGAATGAAACTGAACGCGATGCAATTTTTCAGCAAGACCGTATACTCGTCGCATCGTCAGTCCACCGCTCATGCTCGTGGCAAAGGCAGTGAATTTGACAAGAAGAGCGGTTTAGTAGTTGCGCTGAGAAAGATAGCACGCTATTCTATACCTCTCTTCGTTTTAACTTTCTGAGCGTGTTTTAATCGAAACATATCATATCTATATGTTTTTGGAATCAGGAACCGACAAGGAATAAGATGAAAGTGTTTTTAAATTGATTTCGAAAATTTAATTTTGATCATAATTTTTATATTTTTAATTTTCAGAGCTTGTTTTTAATCCAAATATAACATATTTATATGTTTTTGGAATCAGAAAATGATGGAGAATAAGATAAACGTAAATTTGGATCGTTTTATAATTTTTTTATTTTTTTTTACAATTTTCAGATTTTTAATGACCAAAGTCATTAATTAATTTTTAAGCCACCACGCTGAAATGCAATACCGAAGTCCGGGCTTCGTCGAAGACTACTTGACCAAAATTTCAACCAATTTGGTTGAAAAATGAGAGCGTGACAGTGCCGCCTCAACTTTCACGAAAAGCCGGATATGACGTCATCAAAGACATTTATCGAAAAAACGGAGAAAAAAAATCGGGGATATCAATCCAAGGAACTCTCATGTAAAATGTCATTAAGATCGGTTCAGTAGTTTGGTCTGAATCGCTCTACACGCACGCACGCACGCACACACACACACACACACACACACACACACACACACACACACACACATACACCACGACCCTCTTTTCGATTCCCCCTCTATGTTAAAACATTTAGTCAAAACTTGACTAAATGTAAAAATTAGATAGCATGACTAACCTACCTCCCTAAGAATATTTGCAATTGCCAATGAGCTTTGATCATATAAACTAAGAATGTCACAGACCTATGGGTAACCAAGCACCACTAACACCTACACAAAACCACCACCCCCCCAAAAAAATATTCAACAACATTCGATTTTCGACTGAATCATTCAGGTACGAATACTTTTTCCTTTCAAACATTGTTTTTATCATGTTTCGTAAGAAATCACTCGATTTATAGCAGTTTCATTCTCAAAAGTGATGTACGTTACTATTTGGATGACGACCATGCACACTTTACCCGTGGGGCTGGGCTCGTCCATCTCGCACGTAGGTGTGAAAGTCCTGTTGTCATTGATAGATCATATGCAAATGACCAAGGGAGACTAGTTAGGTCACGCTTGTCACAACATCTCGGCAAAACGAGAACGTTTTATTTTGGTTATAAGTAATTTTTCTTTACACAAAATCAACAAATCGTGTCGATTTTCACGAATCACAGACAAAGCATGCATTGCAAGCAATTTTTAAAATATTATTTTAGACTTAGTAGACTGTGTGAACCTCGAAATCGATCTTTGGCGGCCATCTTACATTTACCGCGGACTGTACGACCGTTTGACTGACCGATACCGAATTTACACAAGGATAATAACGTACATCTCGCATCACTTTTCCAAGCGAAATGAACGAAGTTGGCAGCTCCGTCGAGCTCATTTTTGGTCTCATTAAACACTGCATTCATTTCCTGTCTGGTTTGTATGAAGGATTTACCGGTCGCGCACGTGTTCGGAGTACAGTTCTTACAAAACTGAAAGCACCCAAAATCGCGTAACGCTTTTTTCTCCAGAATGACTAGGTAAGGTTGGAATCACAAGTCCGTTATTCATTGCTTACGGCATAAATTTGCCACCATGTTATACCAAAACGTTCGTCCATTCATCCTCTTTCATCCAACACAAAAATGTTCTTTGCAAAAAAAGTTTATTAGAAGCAGGAGCCTGCCAAATAATTCAAGCGGGCTCTTTCCTTCTTTCGATGCCATGACAGATTCTTGGCCATATATATGTGTGTGTGTGTGTGTGTGTGTGTGTGTGTGTGTGTGTGTGTGTGTGTGTGTGTGTATGCGTGTGTGTGTGTGTGCGTGTATGTGTGTGTGTGTGTGTGTGTGTTCGTGTGTGTGCGTGTGTGTGTGTGTGTGCGTGTGTGTGTTTTGTTTAGTTTTGTTTTGTTTTGCTTTTTATTTTTCTCTCGCTATTTCTTTGTCAGCTATTCTCCCTGTATCGCTGTTGCTTCCATGGTGATGTCTCACCTGGTTTCCGAATTCTACGCAAGGACAGCAAGTGCATTCAAACAAGAGCTAAATAAAAACAAAACAATCGAGGCTATGGATGTGAAGACATTGTCACTGAAACAGATGCGACGAACATGAAGCTCAAAACGGATTTAGACAAAACAAATTTACAGAAACAGCCTGCAGATAAAAAAAAATCTAACAAAAGTTTTGTTTTTTAAATCACGCTTTGAGGATTACAGCAAACAGACGAATACACACAAAAAACAGACAGAAGGGAAAACGAACATGGGACGAGTGAAAATAGGAAACGGAGAGGGTAAGAATGTAAGACTTAGAATCAGAAGTCAAACGAGAAAGAAACAAAAGAAAGAGAGAAAATAAAAAGCAAAAAGTCTGGATGACAAGAAGCAGAACAAGGACTCAGCTCAAGATTGTGCAAGGCGAAGAAGGGTGCAACAAAACATTCTCCACAATTGATTGTGGACGTCTGTCGATGACGCGAAGGAGGTCTGTGTCTGTTTCGAGAGCTCCTCAAATCACAAGGATCTTGACCCAGCCCTGTCTCCCGGTTTGTGACCTCTTCTTGTGACCCACTGTGTCACACACCCTTTAAAGACGCCTTCCTTTCAGTTGGAACCATCGTGTGACCACTATGAATGTTAGATCATTTCTGTCTAACAACCATTACCTTCATTTCAGTTTAAATTATCGTGTGACTTCTGTGCATATATGTACTTTCTGTCTAACAACCATTACCTTCATTTCAGTTTAAATTATCGTGTGACTTCTGTGAATATATGTACTTTCTGTCTAACAACCTTTACCTTCATTTCAGTTTAAACCATCGTGTGACTTCTGTGAATATATATACTTTCTGTCTAACAACCTTTACCTTCATTTCAGTTTAAACCATCGTGTGACCACTGTCAATTTTTGCTCATTTCTGTCTTACAACTTTAACCTTCATTCCAGTTTAAACCATCGTGAGACCCCTTTAAATATTTTTACTTTCTGTCAAACAACCTTTTAAAACGCCTTTCTTTCAGTTTAATCCATCGTGTGCACATGTTTGCACAATTGTTGTCTTACAAACTTTAACCTTGTCATTGCCTGTGGGACGTGCATCAGCTGACGTCCTGCATAACCTGTTTTAACAGGCAACTAACCCTTCAATAAACAACAACAGAAGAAAACAACAAAAAACAAAAACAATGTGTGTGTGTGTTTGTATGTGTGTGTGTGTGTGTGTGTGTGGGTGTGTGTGGGTGTGTGTGTGTATGCGTGGGCGTGTGTGTGTGTGTGTGTGTGTGTGCGTGTGTGTGTGTGTGTGTGTATTTTCTCAGTACGTGCACAGGTGATTCCTTGTAAAAGCATGAGGCAAATCGAACGTTTCCACACGAGGAAGGAGACTTTAAATACGCTAAAGATTGTGTGACCGCCAATCCCTTGGGGAATTACTCCCCAAACTATTTTACTCAAGATCGAATTTCAGACAAAAGAGTGTAACCAAAAAAAGTCGCGTAAGGCGAAATTACTACATTTAGTCAAGCTGTGGAACTCACAGAATGAAATTGAACGTAGTCCGCCGCTAGTGCAAAAGGCAGTGAAAGTGACGAGCCTGTTTGGCGCGGTAGCGATTGCGCTCTGCTTCATAGCACGCTTTACTGTACCTCTCTTCGTTTTAACTTTCTGAGCGTGTTTTGAATCCAAACATATCATATCTATATGTTTTTGGAATCAGGAACCGACAAGGAATAAGATGAAAATGTTTTTAAATTGATTTCGAAAATTTAATTTTGATCATAATTTTTAATTTTTTTAATTTTCAGAGCTTGTTTTTAATTCAAATATAACATATTTATATGTTTTTGGAATCAGAAAATGATGAAAAATAAGATGAACGTAAATTTGGATCGTTTTATAAAAATAATATTTTTTTTACAATTTTCAGATTTTTAATGACCAAAGTCATTAATTAATTTTTAAGCCACCAAGCTGAAATGCAATACCGAAGTCCGGCCTTCGTCGAAGATTGCTTGGCCAAAATTTCAATCAATTTGCTTGAAAAATGAGGGTGTGACAACTTTTACAAAAAGCCGGATATGACGTCATCAAAGACATTTATCGAAAAAAAGAAAAAAACGTCCGGGGATATCATACCCAGGAACTCTCATGTCAAATTTCATAAAGATCGGTCCAGTAGTTTACTCTGAATCGCTCTACACACACACACACACACACACACACACACACACACACACACATACACACATACACACATACACCATGACCCTCTTCTCGATTCCCCCTCTATGTTAAAACATTTAGTCAAAACTTTTTTAAGAACGCGTGTTTTAAACTTTGGCAGTTTATCTGTTTCGGATTTCTACATTTTAGACTAAAGTCCGAGTTGTCTCCATTTAAAGTCAGCGGACAGTTGAAAATAGGCTGTCACTAGCCACTGCTAAATGAGTTTAATCAGTCTGGTTTTCTCTTGTTTTCATCTTATGAACATTCTAAATGTTAGACTAACTTATTGTCTTGTACAGAATAACAACTGTGTGAATGGTGCTATACTGAATGAAAGAGTGTGACATGAAGTTCTTGTACATCATAATCATTGTAAAGAGTGTGAATGACGTTTTAGTTTAGATGTCAAGCGCTTAGAGCAAGCCTTTTTAACGAAAGTTTTTGATTTAGCGCTATATAAATGTTCTTCTTATTATTATTATTAAATGATGTGCAGGGTTCATTTCAGGATCTACACCACCGGAATATTTTACGAATGTCATTGGGCAAGGCACTTAATAAAAAAAAATTATAATTCATTTTTACGGTTGAAAAATATTTTTGATAGGCAGATACAGATTAGAATTATATATAATACTAGATGAATACCCGCTTCGCCGGGTAGTCGGCTTCGCCAGGAAGAAATAGAGCCGAATACCCAGGGGACCAGGTGTACGCCGGCTTCGCCGGCGCACCGTGCGAAGGAAGGGAGATAAACGCGCAAAAAACTGGAGAAGATAAGGAAGAGTAATACCCGGCGTCGCCGGGATGAAAGCGTTGTGGACAGTGACCTTCTAAAAATAGTAACGGGAATATGGATTGAGCGTTGTGGACAGTGACCTTCTAAAAATAGTAACGGGAATATGGATTGACGCCACACGAAGGAAGGGAGGTAAACGCAAAACACTGGAGAAGATAAGGAAGAGTTACTGGGAATGGATGAACAGAAAAACAAAAATCGGTTCAGCGCTGCGCGCTGAGAGCACATGTTGAAAATTCTCATCGACCAGGTTGTGTCCGGGGTCTACCTAAATATGCCCACCAAATTTGAAGCAGATCCATCGAGAACTTTGGCCGTGCATCGCGAAAACACACACACACACACACACACACACACACACACACACACACACACACACACACACACACACACACACACAGACAGACACACAGACAGACAGACACAAGTCGTATATATATATAGATATAAAATTAAAATAAATTTTTAAAAAAATAAAATCATATTTGTGTACGTGTTGGGTACATTTTCACATAACACCAGTGTACATTTGTTTTCAAATGATGGTTTTAAACAAGTAAAAGCCTGGCCGGCTGGTGTGCAGTACTGTTGAAAACAATTATAATAATGTAACCGTGTGCCGAAACACTACGATCACCTCGGGAAGCGAAGTGCAATCAAACAGGATTGAAAATGTTAGGGCTAATTTCTTAGCCCTATAAAAACTGTTATGCAAACCCGAAGGTTTCCATGAACATACAGACAATCGGAAACCACCAGACCCCATCACAAACAGAACTCTACAAACCACAGGTGTTGACTTTAAAGGCCAACAACCCGGGTGCAGAGTCCGTTGCGAAAGGAGCGGTAGCCTCCCCTGTCACAATAATAATAATGAGAGCTTATATAGCCCGATCCACGAAGAATCGTGCTCCCCGCATTTGTATTGAGAAAAGGAATGTAAATGATAATAAGGGGTTTTATGTGGCGCAAATTCTAACATAGTTCTAAGCTCCTAAATGTTAACGAGTTTGTTTCAGCGTTGACTTAGTAATGGTTCCAACTGAGAGGGTGACGTTTGGGTGACCGTTGGATGACCCGGATGGTGACCCGGATGGGTGAACGCTGGGTGACCCGGATGGGTGACCGTTGGGTGACCTCAAATTCAGCAGGCATGTGGGGACGGTAGCGTTTTATAGCAGAGTATATATAGCATCACGTTCAACAGGTTCATAAATTAATTAATACGAGAATTTATATCGCGCACATATCTCACCACAAGGCGACTCAAGGCGACTCAAGGGGGCCCGGGTAGCTCAGGTGGTAGAGCACTGGACTTGTGATCGAGAGGTCGCTGGTTCGAATTCGGGCCGGGACGGACACGGGTCAACTTTATGTGCAGACCCAGAGACGGTATCCATCTCCCACCCCCCGTGTCACCACAATGGCACGTAAAAGACCTCGGTCATTCTGCCATAAGTGCAGATGGCTGATACCACCTAAACACGCATACACTTGTGTATCTCATCTAAAGTCGGGTTAAAACCCGGGAACATCAATCAATATGAAGCTTATATAGCGCGTATTCCGTGGGTACAGTTCTAAGCGCTTGTCGAAGAGTTGTCAACACAGGACTAACAAAGAAACTAACATCTACAGACGGACACGAACCCTATCACACACTAGCAAACCCTGATAAACATACAACAAACAACTGTTTAACAACAATGTACACATCAATAGCTAGGTCCAAACAAAATAATATTAAGCACAAAGAAAACACCTCTCACAGAGCACAGCACAAGAATGTCTTTTGGGGCACAACACATCACGTCGAGCATGAAAGTCGCAGCCAGCTACGGGAAGAACTGAGTCTTCAACCTACTCTTGAACGCGTCAAGAGAGGGGCTCTGGCGAAGCTCAAGCGGCAGGGAGTTCCAGACGGAGGGGCCCGCGGAGGGAAATGCACGCTGACCAGCAGATGCGAGTTTCGAGCGAGGGATGTGGAGGCGGAGAGGGTCAGCAGCAGAACGAAGGGGACGGTCGGAGGGCTGGGTGTACAGGTCCAGGGAGGATTGAAGGTACTCGGGAGCAGAGTCGTTGAGACACTTGTAGACCAGAGTGGACAGTTTGTAGGAGATTCGGGTGTTGACAGGGAGCCAGTGCAAGGAGCGAAGTAGGGGGGTGATGTGGTCTCGCTTCGTCTTCCTCAACGTCAGCCTGGCAGCGGCGTTCTGGACTCGTTGTAGGCCATGAATGGATGAGGCGGGGAGGCCAGCCAGAAGGGAGTTGCAGTAGTCCAGACGACTGAAGATGAGGGAGACAACCAGCTTGACACAGGCGTCGTGGGTGAGGTAGCGACGGATGGAGGCGATGCGTCGTAGGTGGAAAAAGCAGGTCTTGATGATGAAGGAGATGTGTGTCTGCATGGAGAGAGTGGAGTCGAGAAAGACGCCAAGGCTCTTGACAGCAGGGGAGAATGGAACAGTCGCGTCATCCAGCTGGAGGTCGGTCACAGTGAGGGAAGCAATCTTCTGTCGTGTTCCAACGAGAAGGGCCTCCGTCTTCTCACTGTTCAGCTTCAGCTTGTTCTCAGTCATCCAGTTCTTGATGTCAGTGAAACAACTGGAGATGGATCCAAGGAGATCGTCAACGTCCTCCGGCTTGGCGCTGTTCTGGAGCTGCGTGTCATCGGCAAAGGAGTTGTAGTTCAGGCCGTGGCGTTCGATGACCAGGGAGAGGGGTTGGGTGTACAGGGTGAAAAGGACAGGGCCGAGGACAGATCCTTGTGGGACGCCGAAGCGGACAGGGACAGGCTGAGAAGAGAACGAATCAGTGGTGACAGTCTGAGAGCGGTTCTGGAGGTAGTTCCTAAACCAAGAGAGGGCGGTGTCGTGAATGCCGAACGTGGAACTGAGGCGATCGACGAGTAGCTGGTGGTCGATCGTGTCGAAGGCCGCGGAAAGGTCCAGCAGCACAAGGGCAGAGACGAGACCGCTATCTGTTGCGTTCAGGAGGTCCGTGGTGATTCGCAGGAGCGCCGTCTCGGTGCTGTGGTGAGGGCGGTACGCTGACTGGTACACTGGCATCAGCGAGTTCCGAGACAGGTGGGCGCTCAACTGCTCCAGGATGATACGCTCCAGAAGCTTGGAGAGGAAGGGCAGGTTGGACACAGGACGGTAGTTCTTCAACTCGTTGACGTCAAGGCCGGGCTTCTTGATGAGTGGGCGGACAACGGCAGACTTGAAGCAGTCGGGAACGACGCCTGTGGCCAGGGATATGTTGATGATATCTGTGATAGACGGCAGGAGCTTGTCCAGACACTTGGTGAAGAGGAAGCCTGGCAGGGGATCTAGCTCGCAGGTCTTGATGGCCGTCTTGGTGATGAGTCGCTTGACGTGGTTTTGAGTGACAGGCTGAAAGCACGTGAGGGGGAGCCGGAGAAGGAAGGGGAGGGTGGGGACGGGACGAAGGGCTGCTGATCGAGTGTTTTCCGAAGCTTGTCAATTTTGTCCTTGAAGAACTCCGAGAATAACTCCGGGATATCCTGTGGTGGGTGAGCAGTGGGTAAGGGGGCAGCGGGGGAGGAGCCCAGGAGAGAGGACATGATGGAGAACAGCTCCCTGGATGATGAGGCGTTGACGATGCTGTCGTGGAAGTGCTCGATCTTGGCAGCAGTGATGGCTTGCGTGACTCGAAGCACCGCATCCCTGAGAATCTGCTTATGAACCTCCAGGCCAGAGTGTCGCCATGCACGCTCCGCTCGCCGTCTCTCGATCTTGGCGGCTGTGATGTCCTCAGAGAACCAGGGAGCCGGCTGTCGCTCAGAGACTGCGCATAAAGATGGCGGGGCGTGTTTGTCGAGGAGCTGGCGCAGAGTCAAGCTGAAGAAATGGGCGGGGTCAGTGGACGGGTCTCGCTGGGCAAGCAGCAGGGCAGCTTCGTCTCCAAAAGCATCTGTCTCAATGTCTCGTAGCTTGCGACGTGTGACCATCTTCCGCTTCTGTGCTGGCTTGGTGATGTTGACGAGGAAGTTGATGGCGGTGTGGTCGGAGACAAGATGGTCGTTGGCGACGAGGCTGGAGACCAGATTGTCCGAGGGTCGAGTGACAATCCAATCCAGGATGTGGCCACGGGAGTGGGAGGGAAAAGGAACGACCTGGTCCACACTGTAGCTGTCCAACAGCGCACGGGCCCGCTTGGTGTCAGCGTTGGCAGGGCAGTCCCAGTGGATGTTAAAGTCACCGAGGACGATGGCGCTATGGGACGTCACGTTGTAGTGGTCGAGGGCTTGGGAGAACTCGTCGAAGAAAGTAGAGTCCTTCAGCTTGTTCTTGGTGTTAGGGGGAGGGCGATATATACACAGGAAGGTGAGGGTGGTGGTGGTGGCGACCGTCATCTCCACAGCTTCGAAGGTGGTGTGGGGGAAGGGGAGGCTGTCCGAAAAGGACGCTGCAGCATGCATGTGGTCCTTGTAGACGACGGCGATGCCTCCACCACGCCCAGCCGGGCGGGGGAAGGAGACTGTCTTGTACCCTGCGGGGGTCAGCTGCTTGATCTTGGGGTCATCACCAGGTCGCAGCCACGTCTCGGTGATGAACAGGGCGTCTAACTTGTTTTCTATAATGTAGTCTGCTATCAGATCTGCTTTGCCTTCTGGATTCACTGACTGGGAGTTGATGAGGCAGAGGTGTAGGGTGTTTTTGGAATGAGTGGGTGGGTGCTGATTTTGGGTGGGCGGGTGCTGGGGAGGTGAGGGAGAGGGGTGATGGGAGGATGGGGAGGTGTGGTGAGAGAATGGGGAGGGGTGGTTTGAGAATAGGGAGGGATAGAAGGAAGCAGGGAAAGGGTGGGGGGATGCTGGGGAGGGGTAGTGGTACATTGGGTGGGGGTGGTGGGCGTGAGAGAAGTGGAGGTAGGAGACGGGTTGAGGGCAGCAAGTTGCTGTGCGGTTCGAAGACGCTGCGAGCGGCCGGCGCGACAGCCCCTTACGGTTGGTGGTCTCTGCAGGATTCCCAGCTCCTTGAGATGGAGGTATAGAGGCCGTGGCAGGCGCAGTCTAGCAGCGTCGGTGGGACGGTAGTTGAGGGGGGAACCTATCGCCATAGTGAGAGAGGGGAGTGGAAAAAGAGAGAGAGAGAGAGAGAGAGAGAGAGAGAGAGAGAGAGAGAGAGAAAGAGAGCTCACGCAATTTATGACACCTAAGAATGTACTCTGAGGGTACATCTCGGGAGACAATCCCCTACCTATTGTATAAGCGGGCAGAACAGTGGGAAAAGGGCCAACTCACTCTGTGACTCATCGCACGCAGGCGCTGGTCAGTGTAGCTACAGCTGACTGAACAACAACAATAGTCTAGCAGGCTACCAACTATGACGCCTGGGCAGAACAAAGGCCACTGTACACACTAAGGTACACGCTAACGCATAAGGCAGACTACGTTTACAGAAAGAGAAACACTCTAACCTAACAAAATAATAACAACAGTCTAAGCAATCTAGCAGCCAAAAGACTAACACACTAAGTTCACTATAATTTACGACAGGCTACGGTCTAGGATGACACGGGAAGTCCGAAAGCGCCTCAACCACAACACCACAACACAGACGGATGAGATACACACTAACACTGAGATCAAATGCAGTAAAACAACCCACAAAACGTTGACAAGGACAACAGAATAAAACCACAAGCTCTCGTTGACAAACACCAACGAACGAAAACAAGACAAAACAGCAAGTAGAGAGCAACGAAAACAAGGGAAACAAAACAGAACAAAAGCACTTAGCTGATTCACGACCGGGAAGGAAAGATGGCCGCTCTAACACGTGGACAGACGATCACACAAATTCACACCAATAGCACTCACAAATTCACTTATTCCGACAAGACAGGTTCACAATTAGCTTCAATACACTCTTATACACCACTCTGCAAACATACAACACAAGAATCCTTGGAAATCAACACGAAAATTATCCAAATATCGAGACAGGTAATGCAGCTGTAGTCAGCGCAAGGACAGACAACTCAGCTTTGCCGTGAGGGCGTAAAACTTGAATTTCTCTCAAGGCGCTCAGTACGAAATATGAGAGAGCCCTGAAATGCAGCCGCTCGGCGCAAAAGGGACAGCACTCTATATTTCGGGGGAAGCATGCTGGGTATTTTCGTGTTTCTACAACCCACCGAACTTTGACATGGATTACAGGATCTTTTCCGTGCGCACTTGGTCTTGTGCTTGCGTGTACACACGAAGGGGTTTAAGTCACTAGCAGGCCGGTCTGCACATAAGTTGACCTGGGAGATCGAAAAAATCTCCACTTTTAACCCACCAGACAAGCAAGGAGTAGATCCGTGACAAGGAATCATGCAATGAAGTGAGACAAACACAGCCTATTGATTTCCAACATCGATGTTTTCCTTTTACATTGTATTCACCACGAGAGTACTGACTGGTACTTTAGAAACTATACACCTAGAGGTGATAGTGAGAAGCATTGGTCGTGTGCGTACTTGTGTTTCTCTCTGTCTCTGTCTCTGTCTGTCTGTATGTCTGTCTGTCTGTCTGTCTGTCTGTCTGTCTGTCTGTCTCTCTCTCTCTCTCTCTCTCTCTCTCTCTCTCTCTCTCTCTCTCTCTCTCTCTCTCTCTCTCTCTCTCTCTCTCTCAGTCGGCAAAGTGCATGACCAAAAATGTCGGAGGTGACGCTGAAGGTAGAAGTACGCCCTCATGGTTTGATATTGAATGTTTGGAAAAGAAGCGATCTGCGAGACGGTTCAGGGCTGATAGGACAAGGCAGTAAAAACAACTTGTAAACGTTTACAATATTAGATATTAGGGGGAAGGGCTCCTAATATGGACCGGCTCCTAATATGGACCACCTCCAGTTCTGACAAACTAGCGGCGCTAGAGCGCTCAAAACACGTATAGGTTACACACTCCGAGTCCAGGATTACTTGGATACTTTTCCATTGGGGTTATGTTTGTGTATTACCGAGCCTGGAATGAAAGTGGGCCCGAGGGCCAGGTTATCCAAGATGTGTGTAACATAATTGTCCCCATGTTTCGTGCGACTCACCTGCGTAATCAGCGAATCTGAGTAATAAGCAGTGTCTGTCCGTATCGAATATGGTTGACCCTGTTCAAATTTCAAGGTCGCAGCAAGGTCGAGTTGGGATTAAACATTAGAAAATAATCAATTTATTCAACGTTTTTGAAACTGGAGCTTTAAAACTCAACACACTTTTCTCGTTGGATGACGCCCTGACGTTCGGAGGACAGTCGGCACACGCATTGAACTCTTAGCATGTATTTGCGCACGAGCGATCGCTTAGAGTCTGCACTCATCTTGACTCTAAAAAATATACACAAATACCCCATCGTACTTTGGTTGGAACCCATGCTGATAGCAGGGACGGAACACATCATTTTTAAGAGGGGGGGGTCCAAATTTCTTTTAGGGATAATTCGACGACGCGAAACGTTTAGTTGAGGGCGCGAAGCGTTTGAAACCCCCTTGGGGGTACGGGGGCTCCCCCCCCCCCTCCCCCGAACAATGTTGATAAAAACAAGGAAAATGGAGCAATCTGGAGCAATCTGAGCCAAGAAACTTCTCCTAACACATTTTCCAAAAAGTAAATTTAAGAAGACAAACTGATATCCCAATTAAAAATTCGGCAATTGACCGATCTGGATACCTGAGCCATCAAATTACCCAACTACTTTCCAAAACCGTCACATAGAAGACAAAGGGCGGCACCTAGGGGGTCCGGGGGCATGCCCCGCAGCATTTTGATAAAAATCAAGGAAAATGGAGCAGCTTGGTGCAATCAGTTTTTCTTTATTTTCACATTTCTTTCTTTTTTTTTCTTTTTTTTTAAGGCCGGGGGGGGGGGGGGGTCCGAAAACCTTGCACATTGTTTTAATGTTTAAAACCTTGCACGCGACACCCTGGGAGATCTGGAGAAACTACAGGAACTGTTAAATAATAGTTGTTATCATGTTACTTATTTCCGGTTTTCGGAAGCGGTGGTATTGTTTGGAGCTCAGGAAAATATGTTCACTGATAAAGCCTTAGATTTCATTATTTTACTGGCCAAATTTTATATTTACAAATGTAAATGGAACTCTGAAAGACCGATGTTTCCGATATTCTTGAAATTTTTGAAAAGTGGATTAGCAGAAGATAAGTTTGACCGCCTCTGGCAACCATATTCTAACCTGGTTTCATGAAAATTGTCCAGTACTAGGCTCTACTCCTCCCCCCTAATTCGTTAACAGTATCTTGATATATATTCTGTTGTAAACTTGAATCTTGTAGTAATCAATATTATTTAAGGGTCTATAGTAGTTGTTGTAGTCAAACAGTCCTATACAGTGCCTCTTTAACTTTCCCCCTCTCTCTCTTTACTTCTCTCTCTTTTCTAGATCATTTTTTTTATGCAGGTTGTATGTATGTAAGTGGCGATGTGAACTGTGATGTAATGTATAATGTGTTGTACAAAAAAACAAAAAACAAAAAAACCAGGAAAAAAATATTAAAGAAAAAATACAAGAAAAAAACAACAATAAGAGCGAGAGGGGGAGATGGATAGATGAAAAGAGAAAGAATGAGAGAGAGTGAAGCAGAGACAGACAGACAGATAGAATAAAAAAAATTAAAAAGTCAAAAAAAATAAAAAAATAAAAAAATTAAAATAAACTTGCACGCGACACCCTGGGAGATCTGGGCTGAGGTGCACGAAGCGAAAGTGGGTGCCTCCCAAACGGGAGAGAACAAACCACGGGTTCTGATTGGTTGAAATCACAACATATCTCAGTTTCATCCAATCCAACACTGCGGGTGGCTTCCGTTTGGGTGATAACTTTCTCGTGCACCTCGGCCCTAGGTCACTAAAAAGAGTGTAGCACGCAAAGCTCTCACCGGAACGCGACCCTCAGCGTAACATTCTCAGCGGCCCTAAAGAAGAAGGGGAAGACTCTGTGGCTTCAATCCCAACGACAGCGATCGTCCTTCACAAACTGCTTTCTTAAGAAAAGAAGAAGAAACAAGTCGCGTAAGGCGAAATTACTACATTTAGTCAAGCTGTGGAACTCACAGAATGAAACTGAACGTAGTCCGCCGCTAGTGCAAAAGGCAGTGAAAGTGACGAGCCTGTTTGGCGCGGTAGCGGTTGCGCTGTGCTTCATAGCACGCTTTACTGTACCTCTCTTCGTTTTAAGTTTCTGAGCGTGTTTGTAATCCAAACATATCATATCTATATGTTTTTGGAATCAGGAACCGACAAGGAATAAGATGAAATTGTTTTTAAATCGATTTCGGAAATTTAATTTTGATCATAATTTTTATTTTATTTTTATTATTTTCAGAGCTTGTTTTTAATCCAAATATAACATATTTATATGTTTTTGGAATCAGAACATGATAAAGAATAAGATGAACGTAAATTTGGATCGTTTTATTAAAAAACTTTTTTTTTACAATTTTCAGATTTTTAATGACCAAAGTCATTAATTAATTTTTAAACCACCAAGCTGAAATGCAATACCGAAGTCCGGCCTTTGTCGAAGATTGCTTGGCCAAAATTTCAATCAATTTGCTTGAAAAATGAGGGTGTGACAGTGCCGCCTCAACTTTTACAAAAAGCCGGATATGACGTCATCAAAGACATTTATCGAAAAAATGAAATAAACGTCCGGGGATATCATTCCCAGGAACTCTCATGTAAAATTTCATAAAGATTGGTCCAGTAGTTTAGTCTGAATCGCTCTACACACACACACGCACAGACAGACAGACAGACACACACACACACACACACACACACACACACACACACACACACACACACACACACACACACACACACACATACACCACACCCTCGTCTCGATTCCCCCCTCTACGTTAAAACATTTAGTCAAAACTTGACTAAATGTAAAAACTGTGATCCAATCTATACTTTTTTCCCTGTTTCCTTCCTGGGAGCTCTGCGAATTTGTTCACTTTATTTGCAGATACGGGCATTGGGTCAAAGGGTCCATCAGAAATTGTGTTTCCTGGCGTGAGCCCTTTTCGAGGGTTCTAAATGTTTTTAAGTGGCGCACAGTCGATCTGTCGCCACTTCTATCCCAACATTCTGTTCGTTGAAGATCCTTTTGATTGCATCGTCTTCACAAAGTGTGTGTGCGTGGAGGGGGAAGGGGGGAGAGAGTGTGTTGGGGGATGGTAAAAGAGAGAGAGAGAGAGCCACACAAACACACATACACGCCCGCGCTCGCACACACACACACACACACACACACACACACACACACACACTCACACACACACACACACTCACACACACACACACACACACACAAAGGCACAAAGGCACACATACACTCTCTCTCTCTCTCTCTCTCTCTCTCTCTCTCTCTCTCTCTCTCTCTCTCTCGCTCTGACCCTCTACAATACTCTCATTATTACTCACCCTAGCCGATCCTCCATAATGTCAAGGCCATATGCTTTGTTTTTCTCTGAAATTATCGAAGCCTCGTGTGAATGTTTCCTTGTTTTCCCATCACACAGCAAAAGGCAGATGAGATGCTATCATCCGAGCAGACATGTCGGTGCAAAAGAGTGCACTGAAAGCCCCAGTCTGCCTCAAATGGTTTACAGAACGATTTCAATCTTCTCACGAAAAAAGCAGTTCTAACCTTATGGAACACACTTGCAATAGCATTTAATAGCAGTAAATGACACAGTTCGTTTGAATGGCTATTTAGCTTGCGTAAACCACACACCAGTTTTCGTGGTTTATCTAACCCCTGAGCCATCGTGCACCCGTGTGATCCACTTTCCTTTTTTTTCACAATTTAGTCGTCAGTTTGTGATTTCAATGCAACTGGCTGTATCTGCGTACCTCTGTGTACCTCTGAATCTAAAATGCAACAAACGACTGCGACTCACACGAACTTATCGGCGGAGGTTGGCTTAAAAGACGCAAGCGCTATGCAGAAAATTCGTCTGCTTGGGCAAACACGACTTTGCGTGACCTGCTTCCGGGCTCCCTTTTTTCAAACTTTCAAAACTTCGAATTGTACTGATCTTGTCTTGATGAAAAAAAGAATTATTTTATGATTTAAGAATGTTTGTGTAACAAGCTGTTAATTTATCATTTAGATTTTAAAAGTTAGGTCTAGTACGTGCCAAAACGAGGCTTCCGATTTGTCTAATGGTAAATCCAAAAACAAAGAGACTGCCAACGTTCCAAAATTCAGAATAAAAAAACAAGAAAGGTAGGTTGTTGGAACGTTTGTTATTGACAAAACAATACATTCACAAATATATCGACCCAACGGTCTTAACGAGAACTTAGCTTGATCGAATGTGACAGCCGCTTGTTGGGAAAGTCCCAAGCAAATGAGTCAATTCAAATGAATCAATGAATAAAATGACAGAATTATTTTATTCATTTATAACTAATGAACAAATCATTCATTGGTTTAAACACACTTTTATTCAAAATACATGACATGAAACAATTGACAAAAATGCAGCTAGGACACGAACTCAAGCAGATGCTTATTTGACGTGACCATAACAATGCTAAGTTACACAGGTTTTCATGATGGTGGACAACACAATTATTAACCAGAAGAACAAAAATCATTCATTCGCTTGGGACTTTCCCAACAAGCGGCTGACACATTGGATCAAGCTAAGTTCTCGTTACTCATTGTGTGTCTGTGCACTGTAAAGACCGTTGGCTCGATATATTTGTGAATGTATTGTTTTTAATGACTCGTTAAAGTTGTCATTAAAATCGATTTTCGCAAACAGCTTTGAAATTAATTGCATCGTATTCTTCGTCAAATTCTGTATCTAAAAATAGTAATACATATGTCATGTTTACTCTACAAATGTGATCACAATTAACGAAAATAGGTTAATTAGGTACCATGATTGGAATTTTAGAAATCGATCCAATAATGATTTCATCTTATTTTTTATCATTTACTGATTCCAAAAACTTATAGATATAATATGTTTGTAAAACAACAAGCTCAGAAAGATAAAAATAATACAGAAAAGCTCGCTTTCCTGCTGAGCACAATACGCTACTTCGCTATACTGGCTTGTCAATTTCACTTCGTTTGGCACGGGAAAAGTGAGCGATTTTCTTGTCGCGGGGATTGAAGAAGCTGTATTGTCTTGGTGACAAAAATGCAGTGCGTTCAGTTTCATTCTGTGAGTTCGACAGCTTGACTAAATGTTGTAATTTCGCCTTACGCGACTTGTTTACTTCTCACGTGGATACTATATACCACGCTTTCTTCGTGTATGTATGATTCCTGGTCTATCTGAAAACATTTAGTCAAAACTTGACTGCATGTATATATCGGGAGCATCTCGTTACTCCCCCGGCTCGATCGTTACTCCCCCGGCTTGTTACTATTCCTAACCCTAACCCTAACCCTAACCCTAACCCTAACCCTAACGAGCCGGGGGAGTAACGAGCTGATCCCGTATATATATCAACATGCCGACTATTTCCATTGATCGGTGGGAATATTTTGATGATTAATTTCACAGAATGCAGTTGGTAACCGTAAAGAAATTATTCCCCAAACAGTCTGCACAAAAACGACCAAAGCTGGTATGTGTCCAAGTAAAGAGTTCTAAACTTCTTATTCCATGTAAACGTCTGGATGGGTCTAAGATGGGCAGCCGAATCGTTTACACGAGATGGACTGTGCCTTTAAATCCTTAAGCAATACCAACAGAAGACGAAGAGGAGTTAATGATATACGATATCGATGATTGCACAGCCTGGCGGTGACCTTACGAGTCATTTTCTACTACTAATATGATTAAGCCACCGAGACAGAATTCGTTCATTAAGTTCTCCGTCAGTTCCCTGGGAGACATGCACAAGAAGTGACCGAATGTGTACGTGACACATTTAGAGTTCACTTTGGAAGAGAGGTCAAGCATGGACATATTGGCAGGGTTCGTACAGTTTTTTGTTCGAAAATTCAAGGACTTTTCAAGGACTTTCAATACCTTCAGAGAAAATCAAGCACCCTCTTACCTTCAAAGCTCGCAACGAAACACTCATATACCCCGTTCCCGCACGCCGATTTAAATCATCGGATGTTCAAAAACTAATGATATCATTTTTGTCAAAGGCGACAGATTCGTAGAAAATGATGGTTTTGAAACAGACAGACACAAAAAGGACTGTAGTTTAATGTTCAACCTTTTCTTTGAGGTTATCAAATGTGACCCTCCACGACGGAATGAGTCGCATGTCACCTTTGCATGATTTTCATATTTTTATATTTTCTTAGAGAGTTTTTTTATGCTCTATCCAGTGGTGAAAACCGTTTAAGAAAAGAGCAAAAACTGTTTGAGTTATAAGCCTGTGACTAAGGTGCCCCTTACACTGTTACCAGACACTCCCCGGACTTATATTAAGCCTAGCGCAGAACCGCGCGAGGTGACATGCGACTCATTTCGTGGTGGAGGGTCACAAATAACAAATCATTGCAATAATTTATTGTGGGTGGTTGTTGTGTAATCGGTTTGCAGCATTAGAGTTTTTCAGGACTTTCAAGGATCTTACCAATATTTTAAGCACTTTCAAGACCTTGAAACCAACACCTCCAAATTCAAGCACTTTCAAGGATTTCAAGCACCCGTGCGAACCCAAGTTTGGTTTGTTTGGTCGTTGTAGTTTCTTTTGGAAACGGACAGTCAGGCAGGGCATACAACTGACTGACATTAACAGGCACCAAAAAGCTGCGGGAAAAAGGGACCAATGAAAACGCTCTACTGAGTCTCCCTTCTGTCAGCCCTCCAGCTTCGCCTGTTTAGTCTGCAGCAGAGATTGTCGCTCAAGGATAGTATCACGGCTTACTAGTGCCACAACTACATAATTGTAATTATCACGTGAAATTTACATTTATTTGTTTCACAAGAAAATTACAATTATGTCGTAATTTTCACGTGTTAATTACAAATTTTCAGTGTTGGTAGTGTTAATTACTCATTTTCACGTGATAATGGTAACCCCAGGTTTTGGCACTAGTAAGCCGTCATAGGAAAGGGCTCTACAATCACACAAGACGCTGCAGCTAATCCACAGACTGACACATGGCGCATCAAGCATCGTCTTCCGAGACTTCGCTTTGTCAATGGATGGAGTTTTTTTAATTTTTTTTTTTTTTAATTTTATTTTATGCTAGTTATATCGCGCACATATCTCAACCACGGATTCAAGGCGCAGGGATTTATTTATGCCGTGTGAGATGGAATTTTTTACACAATATATCACGCATTCACATCGGCCAGCAAACCTCAAGCCTATAAGGGCGAGCATTCACCTTTCACGGCCTGTTATTCCAAGTCACACGGGTATTTGGTGGACATTTTTATCTATGCCTATGCAATTTTGCCAGGAAAGACCCTTTTGTCAATCGTGGGATCTTTAACGTGCACACCCCAATGTAGTGTACACGAAGGGACCTCGGTTTTTCGTCTCATCCGAAAGACTAGCACTTGAACCCACCACCTAGGTTAGGAAAGGGGGGAGAAAACTGCTAACGCCCTGACCCAGGGTCGAACTCGCAACCTCTCGCTTCCGAGGCAAGTGCGTTTACCACTCGGCCACCCAGACCATATATACTTTCTCATTAATGCCACTGTGCGTATAACAATGTCTGCGTGTACTTCGTCACAATTCGCTGTGTATACTCTTCATCAGACTTTTGTTATTAGGAAACCATTCCTGCTTCAGTTGTTATACGTATGTGAAAGGCTGTTGACTGGGTAAAACTAATTTGCTTGCCTGGAATGAATTGTGTTGGTCGACTGCAGTTCAATAAACCCACTCAGAAGACTCATTAGGACGGAAGATTGACATGATAGGTAGAAGGCCCTGTATAGTATTCTCTGTCTCTGTCTGTCGTATCTCTCTCTTTCTCTCTCTCTCTCTCTCTCTCTCTCTCTCTCTCTCTCTCTCT
>NC_090258.1:38995514-39018014 GCF_037325665.1 Littorina saxatilis
TTTTGATAGGCAGATACAGATTAGAATTATATATAATACTAGATGAATACCCGCTTCGCCGGGTACGGCTTCGCCGGGAAGAAGTAGAGCCGAATACCCGGCTTTGCCGGACGTACGCCGGCTTCGCCGGCGCACCGTACGAAGGAAGGAAGATAAACGCGCAAAACACTGGAGAAGATAAGGAAGAGTAATACCCGGCTTCGCGGCCGGGATGAAAGCGTTGTGGACAGTGACCTTCTAAAAATACTAACGGGAATATGGATTGAGCGTTGTGGACAGTGACCTTCTAAAAATAGTAACGGGAATATGGATTGACGCCACACGAAGGAAGGGAGATAAACGCAAAACACTGGAGAAGATAAGGAAGAGTTACTGGGAATGGATGAACAGAAAAACCAAAATCGGTTCAGCGCTGCGCGATGAGAGCACGTATTGAAAATTTTCATCCACCAGATTGTGTCCGGGGTGTACCTGAATATGCCCACCAAATTTGAAGCAGATCCATCGAGAACTTTGGCCGTGCATCGCGAACACACATACACACAAACACAAGTCGTATATATATAAATAGACTAGAATGAATACCCGCTTCGCCGGGTACCCGGCTTCGCCGGAAAGAAGTAGAGCCGAATGCCGGGTACCCGGCTTCGCCGGGATGAAAGCGTTGTGGACAGTGACCTTCTAAAAATAGTAACGGGAATATCCGGCTTCGCCGGGATGAAAGCGTTGTGGACAGTGACCTTCTAAAAATAGTAACGGGAATATGGATTGACGCCACACAAAGGAAGGGAGATAAACGCAAAACACTGGAGAAGATAAGGAAGAGTTACTGGGAATGGATCTGGGAAGATGAACAGAAAAACCAAAATCGGTTCAGCGCTGCGCGCTGAGAGCACGTGTTGAAAATTCTCATCGACCAGGTTGTGTCCGGGGTCTACCTAAATATGCCCACCAAATTTGAAGCAGATCCATCGAGAACTTTGGCCGTGCATCGCGAACACACACACACACACACACACACACACACACACACACACACAGACAGACACACAGACACACAGACAGACAGACTCAAGTCGTATCTATATATATATACGACTAGTGTCTGTGTGTGTGTCTGTCTGTGCGCGATGCACGGCCAAAGTTCTCGATGGATCTGCTTCAAATTTGGTGGGCTTATTCAGAGAGACCCCGGACACAACCTCATCGATGAGATATTTCAACACGTGCTCTCAGCGCGCAGCGCTGAAGCGATTTTGGTTCCACCTCAGCTATTTTGGTTCCACCTCAGCTACCCGGGCCCCCATACCGACACACCATAGCCGCTACATCACATCACAACGCCAAAGTTCTCGGTGGATCTTTTTCAAATTTGGACACCGTATTCAGCTACACCCCGGACACAATATCATCGATGAGATATTTCAACACGTGCTCTCAGCGCGCAGCGCTGAACTGATTTGGGTTTTTGTGTTCATTTCACCATTATAAGTAACTCTTCCTTATCTTCTCCAGTGTTTGGCGTTTATCTCCCTTCTTTCGTGTGGCTTTCCCGTTTGTAACTTACTATTACTATTTTTAGAATGTCACTGCGCTGTCCACTGCGCTGTCCACAACGCTTCCCTTGCACCCGTAAGTTGTTCTTACTGTCAAAGTGAAAAGGTCGAATCAATTTATAGCCACGCGAAAAATACACTCTCACCTATCTCTATATATTTATAGATACAGATATGCATATATATATATACGGCTTCTCTGTGTGTGTGTGTGTGTTTGTGTGTGTGTGTGGGCAAAAACCTGTGTATTGTAGAGTTCTGTTTGTGATGTGGTCTAGCGGCTTTTGTCTGTCTGTATGTTCTGGCATGTGAGAAGCCACATCAGATAATATAGGGCTAAGAAATAAGCTCTAAAATTCTCAATCCCGTTTGACAGGACTTCGCCTTCAAAGGTGATTGTGGTGAACCGCAACGCTGTCTGTCTCTGTCTCGCGCCGTTCACCCCAAATTCCCGTTTCTGAGTTGCTATTTATAGAATGTCACTGCGCTGTCCAGAACGCTTCCCTTGCACCCGTAAGTTGTTCTTACTGTCAAAGTGAAAAGGTCGAATCAATTTATAGCCACGCGAAAAATACACTCTCACCTATCTCTATATATTTATAGATATAGATATATACATATATATATATATACGGCTTCTCTGTGTGTGTGTTTGTGTGTGTGTGTGTGTGGGCAAAAACCTGTGGATTGTAGAGTTCTGTTTGTGATGGGGTCTAGCGGCTTTTGTCTGTCTGTATGTTCTGGCATTTGAGAAGCCACAACAGATAATATAGGGCTAAGAAATAAGCTCTAAAATTCTCAATCCCGTTTGACAGGACTTCGCCTGCAAAGGTGATTGTGATGAACCGCCACGCTGTCTGTCTCTGTCTCGCGATTCACCCCGGCGAAGCCGGGTATTCCTCTAGTATATATATATACTAGATGAATACCCGCTTCGCCGGGTACGGCTGCGCCGGGAAGAAGTCGAGCCGAATACCCGGCTGCGCCTGGGAGCCGGGTGTAAAACACTGGAGACCTTCTAAAAATAGTAACGTGCAGTGACCTTCTAAAAATAGTAACGTAGTAACGGGAATATGGATTGACGCCACACGGAGGAAGGGAGATAATCGCGGCTGAAAACACTGGAGAAGATAAGGAAGAGTTACTGGTAGTGGATCCCGACAACAAAACAAACAACAACAAAAAATCGGTTCAGCGCGCACAGCGCTGCGCGCTGAGAGCACGTGTTGAAATATCTCATCGATGAGGTTGTGTCCGGGGTGTAACTGAATACGGTGTCCAAATTTGAAAAAGATCCACCGAGAACTTTGGCCGTGCATCGCGAACAGACAGACAGACAGACAGACAGACAGACACTAGTCGTATATATATATATAGATATATAGATATAACATTAAAAAAAATTTTTTTTAAATAGAATCATATTTGTGTACGTGTTGGGTACATTTTCACATAACACCAGTGTACATTTGTTTTCAAATGATGGTTTTAAACAAGTAACAGCCTGGCCGGCTGGTGTGCTGTACTGTTGAAAACAATTATAATAATAATAATGAGAGCTTATATAGCCCGATCTACGAAGAATCGTGCTCCCCGCATTTGTATTGAGAAAAGGAATGTAAATGATAATAAGGGGTTTTATGTGGCGCAAATTCTAACATAGTTCTAAGCTCCTAAATTTTAACGAGTTTGTTTCAGCGTTGACTTAGTAATGGTTCAAACAGAGAGGGTGACGTTTGGGTGACCGTTGGATGACCCGGATGGTGACCCGGATGGGTGAACGCTGGGTGACCCGGATGGGTGACCGTTGGGTGACCTCAAATTCAGCAGGCATGTGGGGACGGTAGCGTTTTATAGCAGAGTATATATAGCATCACGTTCAACAGGTTCATAAATTAATTAATACGAGTATTTATATCGCGCACATATCTCACCACAAGGCGACTCAAGGCGTTCAGTACGAAATATGAGAGAGCCCTGAAATGCAGCCGCTCGGCGCAGAAGGGACAGCACTCTATATTTCGGGGGAAGCATGCTGGGTATTTTCGTGTTTCTACAACCCACCGAACTCTGACATGAATTACAGGATCTTTTCCGTGCGCACTTGGTCTTGTGCTTGCGTGTACACACGAAGGGGTTTAAGTCACTAGCAGGCCGGTCTGCACATAAGTTGACCTGGGAGATCGAAAAAATCTCCACTTTTAACCCACCAGACAAGCAAGGAGTAGATCCGTGACAAGGAATCATGCAATGAAGTGAGACAAACACAGCCTATTGATTTCCAACATCGATGTTTTCCTTTTACATTGTATTCACCACGAGAGTACTGACTGGTACTTTAGAAACTATACACCTAGAGGTGATAGTGAGAAGCATTGGTCGTGTGCGTACTTGTGTTTCTCTCTGTCTCTGTCTGTCTGTCTGTCTGTCTGTCTGTCTGTCTGTCTGTCTGTCTGTCTGTCTCTCTCTCTCTCTCTCTCTCTCTCTCTCTCTCTCTCTCTCTCTCTCTCTCCGTTACAGTCAGCAAAGTGCATGACCAAAAAAGTCGGAGGTGACGCGGAAGGTAGAAGTACGTCCTCATGGTTTGATATTGAATGTTTGGAAAAGAAGCGATCTGCGAGACGGTTGCTGAGAAGTTATCAAAGAATTAAAACAGAAGATAAAGAAGAAAAAGAGATAGCAAAGCAAAAGTACGCTAAAGTCAGGAAGGAGTAGAAAGATCTTCGAACAAAGCGAACAGAGTACAGGTTAAAACAAGTTGATAACATATTGCTCTCTGCTGATAAACCAACGGAATTTTGGAAGGAAATAAGGAAATGTAATAGAAAAGAGGTGCATTCCAAATCCGTACCAAAAGAGACATGGTACGATCATTATAAGGATGTTTTAAACACAGAGACAGTTGAAGGTGAACCCGAAGACGATCAGTTGCCTGCTACAGGAATCAGTGACGAAATTTTTGACAGTGAAATAACTAAAATTGAAATTAGTAAAGCAATCAGAAATTTGAAAAATGCTAAAGCGGCAGGGTTTGATGGTGTGTTGAATGAAATGTTGAAAGTGTCTGTGAGTCTTATTGTACCTTTTTTAGTTAAATTGTTCAACAACATTCTCGAGAAGGGGGTGTACCCAAGAGAGTGGTCCAAAGCCATTATTGTGCCGTTACATAAAAAAGGAGACTGTGATAACCCTGATAATTACAGAGGAATTGTCCTCACCAGTACGATGAGCAAAATGTTTATGTCTGTTCTGAACGACCGCCTGTCTGTGTGGTCAGAAAATAATAACATTTTAGATGAAAGCCAGGCTGGTTTCTGGAGGAATTACTCAACTATTGATCATGTGTTTACCCTTTACGCTTGCGTCCAGAAACAATTTTCACAAAAGGCCAAACTGTATGTAGCCTACATAGATTTTTGTAAGGCTTACGATAGCATTAAGCGCCCCGTGCTCTGGTCAGTGCTTTTTCGATTAGGCATACAAGGCAATATATTTAAGGTGTTAAAGAGCATTTTTGAAAATGTGAAAGCATGCGTGCGGTGCGGAAACGAATACACTGATTTCTTTGAATGTATGCAAGGCCTTAAACAAGGTTGTGTAGCCTCACCGACAATTTTCTCGTTTCTGATCAACGAACTGGCGCAGGATGTCATACAACGAGGCAGACATGGGATACGTTTATCTCCGTCTGAGTTAGAACTGTTTGTAATGCTTTTTGCTGACGACATTGCGCTGTTATCCAGCACTGTAGTAGGCCTACAAAACCAGCTTAATGTCCTGCGCTGCTCTGCAGATAAACTGTGTCTGAACGTGAACTTGACAAAGACTAAGATCGGGCACATTGCACAGGAAAAGAAGTGGTTCTACGGAATGGATCGTCTTGAGATTGTGAACTCGTTTAAATATCTCAGTGTAACCCTTTCCACCCAACTGAGCTGGAACATTGCAGTAGAAACAAAGACAACCATGGCAAAAAAGGGAGTGATCGAAATCGTTAGATTGTTGTGCAGACCAGGCTGCCATTCAGCAAATGTGTTTTTCAAACTCTTTGACGCACGGATCGCCCCTATGCTCTTGAATGGTTCAGAGCTATGGGGATATGGAAAGTATGACTCTGTGGAAAGGGTCCACCTGCTTGCGTGTAAAAAGTTTCTGAAAGTGACAATTAGAACTCCAAACAACATTGTGTACGGTGAATTGGGAAGACATCCGCAGTGTATCAACTCTGCAGTCAGATGTGTCAAGTACTGGTTTATACTGCTGAAGCAACCTGATTCAAGATATTCCAAGATTGCATATAAAGCTTTATGTAATTTGGCATCGAAGGGCCACACAAATTGGGTCTCACATGTGCAGAGTCTTTTATGTTGTAATGGTTTTGCTGCTGTGTGGATGTACGGAATGGTTGGGAATGAGAAGTGTTTCTTACAAGAGTTTAAAAGACGATTACAAGATTGTTTTTGTCAAGAATGGTTCTCCTTTTTAGAATGCAGTGAACGTTTCGACATTTATAATTGTTACAAAACATGCTTGGAAAAAGAGAAATACATTGAATTAATCGAAGATATTAAGTACAGAGTTGCTCTTACTCGTTTCCGCGCAGGAGTATCCGAAATCAACGCTCACAAGTTTCGGTACGCACCAAACCAAACGACAAGAAACTGTCCTCTCTGTCAGTACAGCTGATAAAGAAGATGAACACCATGTATTTTTATGTCCTTTTTATCAAGACCTTCGAGCAAAGTATTTGAAAATCTCGAACTCTAAGACGCTGCAACAACAACTTGTGTATTTCTGTGGCAGTAATGAGGATAATGTGATGAACAGCTTCAGCAGATTTGTGTTCTTCATGTTACAGAAGAGGCGGACCCTTATTAATCAGGTTCAGTGACATGTCATCAGGTTTTTAATGTATTTGTTGAATTTTATGCGTGACTATAATTTATAACTGTGCAGATACTATTGCTGTTATTTTAACCACTATTGTAAGGGGCTGTGGCCTTAGACAATTAAAGATTTGTTCTTGTTCTAGACTTGTTCTCTCTCTCTCTCTCTCTCTCTCTCTCTCTCTCTCTCTCTCTCTCTCTCTCTCTCTCTCTCTCTCTCTCTCTCTTTCTCATTCTCTATCTCTCTCTTTCTCTGTCTCTGTCTCTCTGTCTCTCTCTCTGTCTCTCTCTCTCAAACACAAGAACACACAAACAAGCAAACAAACAAACGCACACACACACAAACACACACACACACACACACACACACACACACACACACACACTAGCACACATACTAACATCGCTGCACACATATAAAACCCGCGCACGCACACACGCGCATACATACAATCATGCACATGCTGTCAATTTATTCCTAAAATAAACAGTAAGCTTTCCATAAGCTTACCATCCCGAAGAATGCAGTAACGTGCCGAAATATTGATTATAGATATAAACGTACCTAACCTGGTTACTGGTGTGTTTTCTTTTTATTAAAATAAACAGTATCTGATTAAAATATTAGACTCGTCAAAACCTCAAAAGAGAGACAAAACACAAACAGCGGTAATGCATTGTTAAACAGGGCAGCTTTGTTTCAAGAAAAAGGGAGAGGGGTCGGGGAAACGCGCATTTATTACACTCTGACGCAGAAGGCTCTGCGGAAGGATGCTGTTCCAAAATTAACATTGATTTAGGGGGCTCACATCCACGTCGGATATCGGACATACACGGATATTTTTCCAAAGGTCCTATACAATTTTCATGCAAGAGGACATATGTCCTATTGTTTTTGTCACTAAGTGGTCATTGTCCGATTATGCTTTCATTTGATCCGGACATTGTCAGTACTGTCCAATTTACAGTAGTTTGATTTGCTATTTTATCGATCTTTTGCGAAGCGATGTGTCTCTCCAAGCAGACGGAACTTGGGGAGACTGTATGTGCTTTTATAGAGAAGAGCTTCCAAGAGTCGCAACTCAGTCTGAATGCACCGAGCCGGTTGACAGTTGCCTCCCTTCGCGGTTTTTTTCTTCGAAAAAGCAACATGCCGCCAAAACGAAAATTGGTGCCAGAAAAAAAAGTCCTATTGATTTTTATATTTAGTCAAGTTTTGACTAAATATTTTAACATCGAGGGGGAATCGAAACGAGGGTCGTGGTGTATGTGCGTGTGTGTGTCTGTGTGTCTGTGTGTGTGTGTGTGTGTGTGTGTGTGTGTGTAGAGCGATTCAGACTAAACTACTGGACCGATCTTTATGAAATTTGACATGAGAGTTCCTGGGTATGAAATCCCCGAACGTTTTTTTCATTTTTTTGATAAATGTCTTTGATGACGTCATATCCGGCTTTTCGTGAAAGTTGAAGCGGCACTGTCACGCCCTCATTTTTCAACCAAATTGGTTGAAATTTTGGTCAAGTAATCTTCGACGAAGCCCGAACTTCGGTATTGCATTTCAGCTTGGTGGCTTAAAAATTAATTAATGACTTTGGTCATTAAAAATCTGAAAATTGTAAAAAAAAAAAAAATTTATAAAACGATCCAAATTTACGTTTATCTTATTTTCCATCATTTGCTGATTCCAAAAACATATAAATATGTTATATTCGGATTAAAAACAAGCTCTGAAAATTAAATATATAAAAATTATTATCAAAATTAAATTGTCGAAATCAATTTAAAAACACTTTCATCTTATTTCTTGTCGGTTCCTAATTCCAAAAACATATAGATATGATATGTTTGGATTAAAAACACGCTCAGAAAGTTAAAACAAAGAGAGGTACAGAAAAGCGTGCTATCCTTCTTAGCGCAACTACTACCCCGCTCTTCTTGTCAATTTCACTGCCTTTGCCATGAGCGGTGGACTGACGATGCTACGAGTATACGGTCTTGCTGAAAAATGGCATTGCGTTCAGTTTCATTCTGTGAGTTCGACAGCTACTTGACTAAATATTGTATTTTCGCCTTACGCGACTTGTTTTTTCTCAGGAAAAATGTCCTGTCACTTTTGCATTGTCCAGGACATTTGTCCTATGCCACCTCTCATGGATGTGAGCCCCTGTATTGATTTAATTAATTAGCATACGGAGCATACTGGAGTTGATCATTGCAGGTGGACGATTGTCCCTTGGACGTCTTATAAATGAAGCTTGACACAAAACGCCCCTAAATAGCGTTCTAGATGCAATATATGATGTCACTCGGCCTTCCTTTTCAGGGTTTCAAAGATAAATGTTTTAATGTTGCCTTTGGACCCTCTTGGGATAAATTTAGACTAACAATTTACAAATTGTTCAAAGAACAATCACTTGCACAAGCAATCAAGGACAATTTTTGCTTTTCAAAATATTCACACATTAGTGACAAACTCCGAAATAATAATTGAATAAACGTAAAAGCTGCAATCGACAATTTTCAATTAATTATTGTCAACACTATCTTCTCAAAGCCCCCAAGGAAATAGATTTAAAAAAAATGTAAATGCTATTCAAGGAGAACAGTGAATGAAATTGCTTTCAAATATCTCTAAAGGTCACCAAGTAAACACAGGTTTCTTAGATTAACAAAAAGTTAACGCGTAAATAAATTCATCTCGTGCTACAATTTTACAACGCAAAAACGTATTTGCAATCTTCTCTTGAAATAGAGTAACACGGTCTAAAATAACTAAGGACAAATCCGTTCATCCATTGAAGTGCAAGGCAAGGAACGCGAGTAAGAGAAAATAGGATAAGCAGGCCTGAAAATGGCGAGCAGAAACATGTAACTGGCGAGTAGAAATGTTCATCTACTCGCCAAATGCGAGTGAAGTTGCTGAAAAATAATGTTGGTTTGACTGGTAAAGTTTGCTCTCTGGCTAGTACCATTTTAGAATCACTAGCCAAAGGCGAGTACACCATTTGGTGGACTTTCAGGGCTGATAGGACAAGGCAGTAATTAAAACAACTTGTAAACGTTTACAATATTAGATATTAGGGGGAAGGGCTCCTAATATGGACCACCTCCAGTTCTGACAAACTAGCGGCGCTAGAGCGCTCAAAACACGTATAGGTTACACACTCCGAGTCCAGGATTACTTGGATACTTTTCCATTCGGGTTATGTTTGTGTATTACCGAGCCTGGAATGAAAATGGGCCCGAGGGCCAGGTTATCCAAGATGTGTGTAACATAATTGTCCCCATATTTCGTGCGACTCACCTGCGTAATCAGCGAATCTGAGTAATAAGCAGTGTATCGAATATGGTTGACCCTGTTCAAATTTCAAGGTCGCAGCAAGGTCGAGTTGGGATTAAACATTAGAAAATAATCAATTTATTCAACGTTTTTGAAACTGGAGCTTTAAAACTCAACACACTTTTCTCGTTGGATGACGCCCTGACGTTCGGAGGACAGTCGGCACACGCATTGAACTCTTAGCATGTATTTGCGCACGAGCGATCGCTTAGAGTCTGCACTCATCTTGACTCCAAAAAAATATACACAAATACCCCATCGTACTTTGGTTGGAACCCATGCTGATAGCAGGGACGGAACACATCATTTTTAAGGGGGGGGGGGGTCCAAATTTCTTGTAGGGATAATTCGACGACGCGAAGCGTTTAGTTGAGGGCGCGAAGCGTTCGAAACCCCCTTGGGGGTACGGGGGCTTTCCCCCCCCCCCTCCCCCGAACAATGTTGATAAAAACAAGGAAAATGGAGCAATCTGGAGCAATCTGAGCCAAGAAACTTCTCCTAACACATTTTCCAAAAAGTAAATTTAAGAAGACAAACTGATATCCCAATTTCGGCAATTGACCGATCTGGATACTTGAGCCAGCAAATTACCCAACTACTTTCCAAAATCGTCACTTAGAAGACAAAGGCCGGTGTAACACGAGAAAATTACTCCCACGAGATTTTTACTCCGGAGTAAACATTTCGTACGAAAAAGTTACTCCCTTTACGAAAAAAAGCACTCCCCCATTGCACGAGAAAATTACTCCCCAAGACAGGTGAGTTCCGAGTAAACATTTCGTACACAAATGTTACTCCCCTCACGAATAAATAACGAATAAATTACTTCACCCCAACACGAGCAATTTAACCTCCCATGCCAGGTGTACGAAATTTTTACTCCCTTGTCCCCTGTTAGTCTTGGTGGTGGAAGGGGTGGAAGGAGGGTAGCGCGACATTCGTGTGCGCGAGATCACTTATTGGCATTATCCCTTCGCCCGCATCCCATTTTTGCGTACGATATTTTTACTGGAAGTAAAATAAAATGGGGAGTAAAAATTTCGTGGAGGGAGTAATTTTTTCGTGCCTTGGGGAGTTCTTTTCTCGTACGAAAAGTGTACTCGGAGTAAGAATTTCGTACGAAATATTTACTCCAGAGTAAATTTTTCGTGGAGTAAAAATTTCGTGTTACACCGGCACCTAGGGGGTCCGGGGGCATGCCCCGCAGCATTTTGATAAAAATCAAGGAAAATGGAGCAGCTTGGTGCAATCAGTTTTTCTTTATTTTCACATTTCTTTCTTTTTTTTCTCTTTTTTTTTTTAAGGCCGGGGGGGAGGGGGGTCCGAAAACCTTGCAGATTGTTTTAATGTTTAAAACCTTGCACGCGACACCCTGGGAGATCTGGAGAAACTACAGGAACTGTTAAATAATAGTTGTTATCATGTTACTTATTTCCGGTTTTCGGAAGCGGTGGTAACGGAGCTCAGGAAAATATGTTCACTGATAAAGCCTCAGATTTCATTATTTTACTGGCCAACTTTTATATTTACAAATGTAAATGGAACTCTGAAAGACCGATGTTTCCTATATTTTTGAAATTTTTGAAAAGTGGATTAGCAGAAGATAAGTTTGACCGCCTCTGGCAACCATATTCTAACCTGGTTTCATGAAAATTGTCCAGTACTAGGCTCTACTCCTCCCCCCTAATTCGTTAACAGTATCTTGATATATATTCTGTTGTAAACTTGAATCTTGTAGTAATCAATATTATTTAAGGGTCTATAGTAGTTGTTGTAGTCAAACAGTCCTATACAGTGCCTCTTTAACTTTCCCCCTCTCTCTCTTTACTTCTCTCTCTTTTCTAGATCATTCTTTTTTATGCAGGTTGTATGTATGTATGTGGCGATGTGAACTGTGATGTAATGTATAATGTGTTGTAAAAAAAATTTTTTTAAAAAAAACAGGAAAAAAATATTACAGAAAAAATACAAGAAAAAAACAACAATAAGAGCGAGAGGGGGAGATGGATAGATGAAAAGAGAAAGAATGAGAGAGAGTGAAGCAGAGACAGACAGACAGATAGAATAAAAAAAATAAAAAAGTCAAAAAAAATAAAAAATAAAAAAATTAAAATAAACTTGCACGCGACACCCTGGGAGATCTGGGCTGAGGTGCACGAAGCGAAAGTGGGTGCCTCCCAAACGGGAGAGAACAAACCACGGGTTCTGATTGGTTGAAATCACAACATATCTCAGTTTCATCCAATCCAACACTGCGGGTGGCTTCCGTTTGGGTGATAACTTTCTCGTGCACCTCGGCCCTAGGTCACTAAAAAGAGTGTAGCACGCAAAGCTCTCACCGGAACGCGACCCTCAGCGTAACATTCTCACCGGCCCTAAAGAAGAAGGGGAAGACTCTGTGGCTTCAACTTGAATCCCAACGACAGCGATCGTCCTTCACAAACTGCTTTCTTAAGAAAAGAAGAAGAAACAAGTCGCGTAAGGCGAAATTACTACATTTAGTCAAGCTGTGGAACTCACAGAATGAAACTGAACTTAGTCCGCCGCTAGTGCAAAAGGCAGTGAAAGTGACGAGCCTGTTTGGCGCGGTAGCGGTTGCGCTGTGCTTCATAGCACGCTTTACTGTACCTCTCTTCGTTTTAAGTTTCTGAGCGTGTTTTTAATCCAAACATATCATATCTATATGTTTTTGGAATCAGGAACCGACAAGGAATAAGATGAAATTGTTTTTAAATCGATTTCGGAAATTTAATTTTGATCATAATTTTTTATTTTTTTTATTTTTCAGAGCTTGTTTTTAATCCAAATATAACATATTTATATGTTTTTGGAATCAGAACATGATAAAGAATAAAATGAACGTAAATTTGGATCGTTTTATTAAAAAAATGTTTTTTTTACAATGTTCTGATTTTTAATGACCAAAGTCATTAATTAATTTTTAAACCACCAAGCTGAAATGCAATACCGAAGTCCGGCCTTTGTCGAAGATTGCTTGGCCAAAATTTCAATCAATTTGATTGAAAAATGAGGGTGTGACAGTGCCGCCTCAACTTTTACAAAAAGCCGGATATGACGTCATCAAAGACATTTATCGAAAAATGAAATACACGTCCGGGGATATCATTTCCAGAAACTCTCATGTAAAATTTCATAAAGATTGGTCGAGTAGTTTAGTCTGAATCGCTCTACACACACACACGCACAGACAGACACACACACACACACACACTCACACACCCTCGTCTCGATTCCCTCCTCTACGTTAAAACATTTAGTCAAAACTTGACTAAATGTAAAAACTGTGATCCAATCTATACTTTTTCCCTGTTTCCTTCCTGGGAGCTCTGCGAATTTGTTCACTTTATTTGCAGATACGGGCATTGGGTCAAAGGGTCCATCAGAAATTGTGTTTCCTGGCGTGAGCCCTTTTCGAGGGTTCTAAATGTTTTTAAGTGCCGCACAGTCGATCTGTCGCCACTTCTATCCCAACATTCTGTTCGTTGAAGATCCTTTTGATTGCATCGTCTTCACAAAGTGTGTGTGCGTGGAGGGGGAAGGGGGGAGAGAGTGTGTTGGGGGATGGTAAAAGAGAGAGAGAGAGAGCCACACAAACACACATACACGCCCGCGCTCGCACACACACGCACACACACACTCACACACACACACACACGCACACAAAGGCACAAAGGCACACATACACACACACTCTCTCTCTCTCTCTCTCTCTCTCTCTCTCTCTCTCTCTCTCTCTCTCTCTCTCTCGCTCTGACCCTCTACAATACTCTCCTTATTACTCACCCTAGCCGATCCTCCATAATGTCAAGGCCATATGCTTTGTTTTTCTCTGAAATTATCGAAGCCTCGTGTGAATGTTTCCTTGTTTTCCCATCACACAGCAAAAGGCAGATGAGATGCTATCATCCGAGCAGACATGTCGGTGCAAAAGAGTGCACTAAAAGCCCCAGTCTGCCTTAAATGATTAACAGAACGATTTAAATCTACTCGATCACGAAAAAAGCAGTTATAACCTCATGGAACACACTCGCAATAGCATTTAATAGCATTCAATGACACAGTTCGTGTGAATGGCTATTTAGCTCGCGTAAACCACACACCAGTTTTCGTGGTTTATCTAACCCCTGAGCTATCGTGAACCCGTGTGATCCACTTTCCCCTTTTTTCGCAATTTAGGCGTCAGTTTGTGATTTCAATGCAACTCGCTGTATCGGCTATAGCATGTTATTGTGTACCCCTGAATCTAAAAGGCTACAGACGACTGCGAGTCACACGAACTTATCGGCAGCGGCCGGCTTCAAAGAAGCAAACGCTATGCAGAAAATTCGTCTGCTTGGGCAAACACACGGACTTACATCTCATGTACGTCCGTGGGCAAACACGACCTTGCGTGACCTGCATCCGGGCTCCCTTTTTTCAAACTTTCAAAACTTCGAATTGTACTGATATTGTCTTGATGAAAAAAAGAATTATTTTATAATTTAAGAATGTTTGTGTAACAAGCTGATAATTGATTATTTTGATTTTAAAAGTTAAGTCTATCGCCAAAACGAGGCGTCCGATTTGTCTCATTGTAAATCCAAAAACAAAGAGACTGCCAACGTTCCAAAATTCAGAATCAAAAAACAAGAAAAGTAGGTTGTTGAAACGTTTATTATTGACAAAACAATACATTCACAAATATACCGACCCAACGGTCTTAACGAGAACTTAGCTTGATCGAATGTGTCAGCCGCTTGTTGGGAAAGTCCCAAGCAAATGAGTCAATTCAAATGAATCAATGAATAAAATGACAGAATTATTTTATTCATTTATAATTAATGAACAAATCATGCATTGGTTTAATTTTATTTAAAATACATGACATGAAACAATTGACAAAAATGCAGCTAGGACACGAACTCAAGCAGATGCTTATTTGACGAGACCATAACGTACAATGCTAAGTTACACAAGTTTTCATGATGGTGGACAACACAATTATTGACCAGAAGAACAAAAATCATTCATTCGCTTGGGACTTCCCCAACAAGCGGCTGACACATTGGATCAAGCTAAGTTCTCGTTACTCATTGTTTGTCTGTGCACTGTAAAGACCGTTGGCTCGATATATTTGTGAATGTATTGTTTTAAATGACTCGTTAAAGTTGTCATTAACATCGATTTTCGCAAACAGCTTTGAAATTAATTGCATCGTATTCTTCGTCAAATTCTGAATCTTAAAATAGTAATACATATGTCATGTTTACTCTACAAATGTGATCTCAATTAACCAAAATAGGTTAATTAGGTACTACGATTTGAATTTTAGAAATCGATCCAAGAATCATTTCATCTTTTTCTTTACTGTTTCCTGATTTCAAAAACTTATAGATATAATATGTTTGTAAAACAACAAGCTCAGAAAGATAAAAATAATACAGAAAAGCTCGCTTTCCTGCTGAGCACAATACGCTACTTCGCTATACTGGCTTGTCAATTTCACTTCGTTTGGCACGGGAAAAGTGAGTGATTTTCTTGTCGCGGGGATTGACAAAGCTGTATTATCTTGGTGAAAAAAATGCAGTGCGTTCAGTTTCATTCTATGAGTTTGACAGATTGACTAAATGTTGTAATTTCGTCTTACGAGACTTGTTTACTTCTCACGTGGATACTATATACCACGCTTTCTTCGTGTATGTATGATTCCTGGTCTATCTGAAAACATTTAGTCAAAACTTGACTGCATGTATATATCGGGAGCATCTCGTTACTCCCCCGGCTTGATCGTTACTCCCCCGGCGTGTTACTATCCCTAACCCTAACCCTAACCCTAACCCTAACGAGCCGGGGGAGTAACGAGCTGATCCCGTATATATATCAACATGCCGACTATTTCCATTGATCGGTGGGAATATTTTGATGATTAATTTCACAGAATGCAGTTGGTAACCGAAAAGAAATTATTCCCCAAACAGTCTGCACAAAAAAGACCAAAGCTGGTATGTGTCCAAGTAAAGAGTTCTAAACTTCTTATTCCATGTAAACGTCTGGATGGGTCTAAGATGGGCAGCCGAATCGTTTACACGAGATCTGGACTGTGCCTTTAAATCCTTAAGCAATACCAACAGAAGACGAAGAGGAGTTAATGATATACGATACCGATGATTGCACAGCCTGGCGGTGACCTTACGAGTCATTTTCTACTACTAATATGATTAAGCCACCGAGACAAAATTCGTTCATTAAGTTCTTCGTCAGTTCCCTGGGAGACATGCACAAGAAGTGACCGAATGTGTACGTGACACATTTAAACGCGTTATGATGTCCTCTCGGACTTTGTTTCGCTTTTAACGTCAGAGAGTTCACTTTGGAAGAGAGGTCAAGCATGGACATATTGGCAGGGTTCGTACAGTTTTTTGTTCGAAAATTCAAGGACTTTTCAAGGACTTTCAATACCTTCAGAGAAAATCAAGCACCCTCTTACCTTCAAAGCTCGCAACGAAACACTCATATACCCCGTTCCCGCACGCCGATTTAAATCATCGGATGTTCAAAAACTAATGATACCATTTTTGTCAAAGGCGACAGATTCGTAGAAAATGATGGTTTTGAAACAGACAGACACAAAAGGGACTGTAGTTTAATGTTCAACCTTTTCTTTGAGGTTATCAAATAACAAATCATTGCAATAATTTATTGTGGGTGGTTGTTGTGTAATCGGTTTGCAGCATTAGAGTTTTTCAGGACTTTCAAGGATCTTACCAATATTTTAAGCACTTTCAAGGCCTTGAAACCAACACCTCCAAATTCAAGCACTTTCAAGGATTTCAAGCACCCGTGCGAACCCAATTTTGGTTTGTTTAGTCGTTGTAGTTTCTTTTGGAAACGGACAGTCAGGCAGGGCATACAACTGACTGACATTAACAGGCACCAAAAAGCTGCGGGAAAAAGGGACCAATGAAAACGCTCTACTGAGTCTCCCTTCTGTCAGCCCTCCAGCTTCGCCTGTTTAGTCTGCAGCAGAGATTGTCGCTCAAGGATAGTATCACGGCTTACTAGTGCCAGAACTACATAATTGTAATTATCACGTGAAATTTACATTTATTTGTTTCACAAGAAAATTACAATGATGTCGTAATTTTCACGTGTTAATTACAAATTTTCAGTTTTGGTAGTGTGAATTACTCATTTTCACGTGATAATGTTAACCCCAGGTTTTGGCACTATGTAGTAAGCCGTCATAGGAAAGGGCTCTACAATCACACAAGACGCTGCAGCTAATCCTCAGACTGACACATGGCGCATCAAGCATCGTCTACCGAGACTTCGCTTTGTCAATGGATGGAGTTTTTTTATTTTTTATTTTTTTTATTTTATTTTATGCTAGTTATATCGCGCACATATCTCAACCACGGATTCAAGGCGCAGGGATTTATTTATGCCGTGTGAGATGGAATTTTTTACACAATATATCACGCATTCACATCGGCCAGCAAACCTCAAGCCTATAAGGGCGAGCATTCACCTTTCACGGCCGGTTATTCCAAGTCACACGGGTATTTGGTGGACATTTTTATCTATGCCTATGCAATTTTGCCAGGAAGGACCCTTTTGTCAATCGTAGGATATTATCTTGAACGTGCACACCCCAATGTAGTGTACACGAAGGGACCTCGGTTTTTCGTCTCATCCGAAAGACTAGCACTTGAACCCACCACCTAGGTTAGGAAAGGGGGGAGAAAATTGCTAACGCCCTGACCCAGGGTCGAACTCGCAACCTCTCGCTTCCGAGGCAAGTGCGTTTACCACTCGGCCACCCAGACCATATATACTTTCTCATTAATGCCACTGTGCGTATAACAATGTCTGCGTGTACTTCGTCACAATTCGCTGTGTATACTCTTCATCAGACTTTTGTTATTAGAAACCATGCCTGCTTCAGTTGTTATACGTATGTGAAAGGCTGTTGACTGGGTAAAACTAATTTGCTTGCCTGGAATGAATTGTGTTGGTCGACTGCAGTTCAATAAACCCACTCAGAAGACTCATTAGGACGGAAGATTGACATGATAGGTAGAAGGCCCTGTATAGTATTCTCTGTCTCTGTCTGTCGTATCTCTCTCTTTCTCTCTCTCACTCTCTCTCTCTCTCTCTCTCTCTCTGTTTCTCTTTCTCTCTCTCTCTCTCTCTGTTTCTCTTTCTCTCTCTCTCTCTCTCTCTCTCTCTCTCTCTCTCTCTCTCGCTTTCGCTCTCTCTCTCTCTCTCTGTTTCTCTTTCTCTCTCTCTCATATTCATATGTTGTTGTTTTTCTCTTCCTTCTTAACTACGTGAATGTCCGTGTAAATATGTGATTAGATTAGTCCCCTCGCTGGTTGAAAAAAAGCTCGTTGAATTGCTTATGCCACAACCCTCAAAAAATAAAATTTGATTTGATTTGATTTGATTTGATCTCTCTCTCTCTCTCTCTCTCTCTCTCTCTCTCTCTCTCTCTCTCTCTCTCTCTCTCTCTCTCTCTCTCTCTCTCTCTCTCTCTTTATGCATATGTATTGATAATTATACTATACATGAAAATGATCGTGACAATTCATCCCCACATTGTCCCTCTTTTGTCATCAGTTGTTTTGGATGTTTATATGCAATGCGTTATTGCAACTGTGCTGCAATTTACACACTATATTGTTTTCCTATTTTCGAGTGTGTATAAGTAACTACAACCTTTTTCCTTCTTACTATCTATATTATTTGCGTCTGTATTAAGTGTTTGTATAAGGGACAGGTTGTAAGATTAGGTTTTGCCTAAAACCTCTATCTTTTGGTAATAAAGTTCAGTTTCAGTTTCAGTTTCAGTTTCTCTCTTTGAAATGCGCTAAGATTTCATTGTAAGGATACTGTATCGGTCGAGCGTCCTAATAATTATGTGGGGTTTTGTTTGATTTGATTTTATGTTTGTTTGTTGTTGTTTTTTGTGGGTGGTTTTTTTGTGTTTTTTTACCACGTTTGACAACCTTGACACTTACACTTGGAAGATACAAAAAGAAAACGTGTTTATCTCATAATGTTTAAATACACCATTAGCTTCTTTCAAACCCACAACCCACGCGCAAACTTCCCGAACCCTCTCCTTCTAGATGCGTAGGAGGTTGAGGTCTGTGTATACATTCTATTGTCTGCATGTATTCGTTGACTCGATACACGGAAGACCTCGGTCATCCTTCGTCTGCCCTCTGGTTATTAGGAAATGACTATCGAGGGTGAAAAGAAATGAAATCGTATTGTTGAGTGAACAAAGCCAGTTAGTGTCTGTGACATGTAATTTGTCTGTCCACTTTGTCGGGGAGGGTCAACGGCCTGACCTATCTTTGTATAATCATGAGAATAACAGATAGATAAAACATAATATATATACATGTCTATCTCTGTGTCTGGCTGGCTGGCTGGTTGTTGATTTTCTTCTATGAGTGTGTGTGTGTGTGTGTGTGTGTGTGTGTGTGTGTGTGTGTGTGTGTGTGTGTGTGTGTGTGTGTGTGTGTCTGTGTGTGTCTCTGTGTGTGTCTCTGTGTGTGTCTGTGTGTTTGTGTATCTCTCTCTCTCTCTCTCTCTCTCTCTCTCTCTCTCTCTCTCTCTCTCTCTCTCTCTCTCTCTCTCTCTTTCCCTCTCACACTCTCTCTTTCTCTCTCTATTTTACTCCCTCTTTCTCTCTCCCTCTCTCTCTCTCTATCTCTCTCTATTTTCTCTCTCTCTCTCTCTCTCTCTCTCTCTCTCTCTCTCTCTCTCTCTCTCTCTCTCTCTCTCTTCAGGTAAACACTGAAAAGACCAAGGTGGTAGTTTTTCGCAAAGGTGGCCACCTGTCAACAAGGGAAAAATGGACTTTGGGAAATGAGAAAGTGGAGGTTGTTGGAAAATACAAGTACCTGGTACTAAACTTTTCAACAATGCTAAGTTATAATATTGGTACTGAGGACTTCGTATGCAGGGCGAAGAAAGGCACTATTGAAATTCTCAAGGCCCTTAAAACCATTGGGTGTCATTCGTGCGCTGTATTCTTTAAGTTGTTCGATACACAGATCGTTCCATCATTATTGTATGCAGCAGAAATATAGGGCCACCAGAACAATAAACAGATTGAGAAAGTTCACCTCTTTGCCTGTAAGTTGTTTATAAACGTACCCCCGTCGACCCCCAACGATACGATATTCGGCGAGCTAGGAAGATATCCACTTTACGTTGAAGCTATTGCAAAATGTGTGCAATACTGGTTTCGGCTGTTAAAACAACCATGCTCTCGACTCTCAAATATGGCTTACCTGTCTCTTTTGAACAATCACGACAGAGGGCAAACAAACTGGGTCACACATGTCAAAGACCTTTTGTGCAAGTCTGGATATGGTTTCGTTTGGTTGTGTGCTGGGGTGGCAGATGAAAAGTTGTCTGGGAGACCTGAAGGAGACAATGAGGCACCAGTTTTCACAGGAATGGTTTACACGTCTGTCAAAAAGTACACGCCTTGAATTTTACCACAGTTTCAAAAGTTGTATTGGGCACGAAGAATACCTGGACATGATTCATGTGAGCCTTTATAAAGTTGCTTAGTCCAGATTTAGACTGGGGGTCTCCCCATTCAATGCCCATCGACATCGTTACTCTCACTCTGACACCAGTCGTGACTGTCCTTTCTGCCCGGATACTGCTGAAGACAAAAGCCATGTTGCTTTTTATTGCCCCACTTACGATGGCATCAGGCAGAGATATATTGGCAGAATACAGTATTTTTCAGACGAAGACTGTTTACGATATTTGCTCACTTGTACGGTGGAGGATCAGCTTGTATCCTTTGCAAAGTACCTGTTCTTGGCCTCACGAATGCGACAAAAAAGACTTGCAGAAAACAAACCGCTCACGTGATTCTCGCGTTCCCTGTACGAACATATATCATGCTCTGGAATCATTGATGCATTCCCCGTAACAAGAGATTGACTTGAAGGTGCCGTAAACGTGAACTCCCTGGCATGTTACAACCTCTTCTTATTATGCATTTCATTATCGGAAAATATGTGCGTTAATTGGTGTGTGTGTGTGTGTGTGTATGTGTGTGTGTGTGTGTGTGTGTGTGTGCGCGTGCGTGCGTGCGTGCGTGTATGTATGTATGTTTATGTATTTACGTGCATGTGTGTGTGTGTGTGTGTGTGTGTGTGTGTGTGTGTGTGTGTGTACGCTTTTGCTAACAAGCATATGATACCTACTGTAATAGTTTCATGCATTTGTTGTATGCATTTAATGACTGCTTCAGTTCAGATGTGTATATTTGCATATAATTTGCTGTGTGTGTGCCCACACACGTGTGTATCTGTATGTGTGTGTGTGTGTGTGTGTGTGTGTGTGTGTGTGTGTGTGTGTGTGTGTGTCCGTGCCCGTACGTGTATATCTGTGTATGTGTCTTGGTGTCGTTTGACAATGTTTGCTTAAGTTATATTATCTTTCCAAGCTATGTTTTCATGATTATGTCTCAACATTTGGCAGGCTCATTCTGTATTTTGCCTCACTTATTTGCATATGTAGGCTATGTTTAAAGCCCAATGTATCTCACCCTTATTAATTTCGTTTTATGCACCAATTTCATTTGTTTGAAAATTGTCAAAATCAACTCATTGATTAGAACAATAAAACATCCATCCATCTCTCTCTCTTTCCGTCTCACACTCTCTCTTTCTCTCTATTTTCACCTTATTGAGCTTTGTATGGAGCATTTAACTGAGTATACGGGCCAAGGCTATCACGTTCAGAGCTAAACTTATATAGCCTATGATTACAGCCCGTATAGCTCTAAGCAGAGATCTGCTACAGTGACGGAAAGAATGCTATCACACCATTGAAATGACATTCTTTCCGTCCCCTATAGGCGACGAAATAGGTCACACTTTTTAGTGGAAAATGCTTCATATAGCGCCTTATCCGAAGTTCAAAGCGCTTTTATGCCGTGTGAGATTCCCTCACTAATATAGATCGCATTTCTGCCTTTCTTGGTAACTTGATAAAGGTGTAATAAAAGCTTACATAAGCTTGCGAAATTTGTTGTGAAGATCAAAATAATCGTAACTGAGTATGTGCGCGTGAACACCCACGTGTTACTGGCCTCCTCAAAGTCTGCACTGGAGGTATGTGCAAGTCTGTCTACGTCTCCATACCGGTCTACCTGCCATTATGTCCGTCTGTCTGTCTGCAGGAGCGGATCACATCATTTTTAAGGGGGGGGGGGGGGGTTGGGGGGTTCCAAATTTCTTTTAGGAACAATTCGACGACGCAAAGCGTTTAGTTGAGGGCGCGAAGCGTCCGAACCTCACAGGGGAAAATGTTGATAAAAACACGGAAAATGGAGCAATCTGGTGCAATATGAGCCAAGAAACTTCCCCTAATACACCGTCCAAAAAGTATATTATTAAGAAGCCAAGTTTAAAATCAAAACAAGGAAAATAGACAGATCTGGTGCAATATGGGTAGCGCCGTATATTGTATGGCAGCTCGCTTTCCCCAGGGAGAAAGCAGCCCGAATTTCCATGAGGGTAACCTCACTGGACTATAAATCTTATCCATCCATCCATCCATCCATCTAAGCCAGCAAATTACCCAACTGCTTTCCAAAACCGTCCCTTAGAAGACAAAGGCCTGCTCCTATGAGAGTCCGGGGGCATGCCCCATCGGACATTTTGGATGAAAATGG
>NC_090258.1:39020514-39035514 GCF_037325665.1 Littorina saxatilis
TGTTATTTCGCCTTACGCGACTTGTTTGAAATGCAATCATCTTTCTTAACTTCGTTTCCTTTTCATTTCTCCTGATACCGAGAAGTGTAAAGCAATTTGTTGCTGCAAGATATGCGGCGAGATTTATGGTTTGTTTTTCCGAGCCAGGTTCTTCGTGACCCTGAAGGACGTAACATGTTGTGTCAATATTGAAAGCTTTTCAAAACTGCTGCGCACACGCACACACACACACACACACACACACACACGTACGCACGCACGCACACACACACACACACACACACATACACACACACACACACACACACACACACACACACACACACACACACACACACACACACACACAGGCCAAATAAAAATATATGCTGGTTTAGGGTAACCCGACCGACCCTATTTTTTTCCCGCCGACCCCAACACTTTTTTTTCATTGCTCAAAAAAACAGATATGGCACATTTTGCGAACCATATCAAGACTAAGGGAGGTAACCTCCTTTAAAATCGACTAAATTTAAGAAAAGAAAGAAAAAACGACCTACCGACCCTATATCTTTTGTGGTCACGTTGCCCTAAACCAACATATATTCTTATTTGTCCTAAAAGCTGTACACTTGGCTGATAAAATGAACACAAACAAAACTGCGCCAAGAGCATTAATGCAGTTCGGGCTGGGGTCTGCAATTATGTCACCAAATACCAGGATTACCTTAAAATAAGGCTTTGGGCGCTTTGTTATTCAAACTTGAAAAGGCTGTTTTGGGGTAATGTTTTTAGACAGATTTCTCCTCTTCGCCTTCTGGTTTGATTTGTGTTCTTCTTCGTCTTCTCGGTCGCTCAGACAGGGACTCCGGAACTTCTGATGAAGTTTGCAGTACAGCGAGGACTCCTCAGGGTGCCGAAGATCTTCTCCTGAACTGGTGTGTCCGCAGGCCATGTTTCTGCTCGTAGTTTCTGGTGGATTGGACAGTGTTGGAGGAGGTGTTCCGCTGTCATGTCTGCCATGCCACAGTGGCATACAGGCGTGTCCCCAATGTGGAATGTTGAGAACATGTGCTGCCTGAGTCTGCAGTGGCCGGTTCTCAGGCGCACAATGATGACCTGGGGCCAGTTTCATATACGCGCTCTTAGGCGTTCCTAGGAATAGGGCCTTAAGAGCTCTTAGCTGAGAGTGGGACGAAAGTTAGGAACGACTCGTTTCATGAACCATCTCAGGGGTCACTCTTTGCTAAGAGCAGCAAAGCGATATTTTTTAGTTGCGTATAAGATTGGTTGCGTCACGTCCGATTGAAAGTCACAACATCCGGCGAAAGCAGACGAAAAGCAGACGACACCACACGGATCCAAACAACGCAAGGACACATTTACAGAGAGAGAAATGTTAACCCTCCTTGCGGATGTCAACGAAAGCAACGCGATAGTGGAGGCTAGTTTTTGTAGCTCGTCACGAAACGAATAAAATACGAGCCTTGCATGGTACAGTACATAGATCTAGATCTGAATGACGTCCTTGAAATCATCCGCAATGAATTTTCTCGGCCTCAAAATTGTTAATAACTTCTACATCTGCAAACCGAATCACTTGATATTTGGTGTGCAAAAACTTCATCCTATGCATGACCCTTGTACAAATTGACACATTTATAGATTAAATGGTCTGACTTTTGTGCATTTTCAAAAAAGGTTGCCAAATTCGGGGATCGACTCAACAGTACGAGGTTTGAATTGTTCAGTAACCGAACTATACCCGATTTCAGCACTCAAGATTGTTACATTTGGGATAAATTGAATGACATATAGTATACATGAATCAATATTAGACAGTCAGTTATTTGAATATAGCAATAACAAGCAGGATCAGGGCATTTCCAATGGATGAATGCGTTCCTGTCATTAATGAATTTTGCGCGGCATTGCGAAAGTGTAACTGTACAATGAAGTTTGTTTTTTTCTCAGTCATTTGAGTTTAGCAAATATGTTCATAGTTGTTGTGCATGCACTTTAGTTCATCCACGACCATTCTACACAGTTTCGAGTCTCTAGGTATTATGATCAGAATTTACCTTTTATCCAAAATGTGTTTCAAATTACGCCTCCGAAATTGTCAGTGGCACGAAAGCTTTGCTGTTTAGGGAGCTGTAACTGCTTTCTTTAGGTCACCGATGATCTAGGGAGTGAAGGGGGTGTTTGTGTATACTCAGACATCCAGACAATCCAAAAGGTAAAAGTTTGGAGGGTTTAAATCAGGTAAATATTGCTACCGCTAAATGTCAAACCTTGTTCTGTTGAGACAATAGCCAAATTTGGAAACTTTGTTTCGAAATTGCACAAATGTCATACCATTTGATCTACAACAGTTGCCACTGAAGGGAAGGGTCATGCATAGGCAGAAGTTTATGTCCCCCAAATATATAGTGATCCGGTTAAGACAACATTATGTGCGTGTGTGTGTGAGTGTGTGTGTGTTTGCTTGATCTGCACCTTGCATCGATCTGCGTGAGGCATTGCTGACAGATTCAGATAGGGAGGGGTATTTTGCGACTGTATTTTGTTTTCGGTGTGTGTTAGGTCAAAGTTGTTAAACTTATCTTGCGTCTTTGTCATGCAATTGTGACGTAAATGAAAGGAAAGTGTATTTCATTCAGACAATCAAAGACTGGGTGTCAAAATATGTGTGGATGTTTTTGTTTTTGCTTAGATATGAATTATTTTCTGTACTTGTGAAGACATTGACTCTGCATTAATCAGCCGTGGTAGATCAGTCATACTGGAGAGAGAGAGAGAGAGAGAGAGAGAGAGAGAGAGAGAGAGAGAGAGAGAGAGAGAGAGAGAGAGAGAGAGAGAGAGAGAGAGAGAGCATTGGTCAGCATATCCTACCGATGGTCATTTCAGTGAGAAAGCATTGTTTGTGTTATAAACGTGTTCATATCTTGACACAGACATACAAGCACACACACAGACTTTTATCCACAAGCAGTTTGCAAATGCCAACAGCAAGCATGGAACCCAACAAAACGTCATTAAAATCTTCTGATCATTCACATCTGTCTTTATTTCAATGCGATGCATCAATTTTCACCACAACTTAACACGAGAAATAGCAGGGTTACATTGTTTGACCTTTTTCTGGTTACCTTTTACATACCTTCCTTACACTGTAATTTAAAGCATCATAAACACCAACATGAATACGTTTATATTTGTACATTGGATAATTGCAGACTAGGACTAGGAGGTTTTTTGTGGATTACATTCAGTCACTGACACCTGTGATCATCCAAAATTTAATCAATCAAAACTGCCTTTAGACATGTACCTAAAAGTAATGATTTTTACTTTCATACTTTCCAGATAGCAATAAATGCCATAAATACTGCATTACGAATCCCATAATGTACATGGGGTGGTTAACAAGATAGTTTGCATAACAAGGATATCTTTAAAGAGAGCTGTATCATATACACAGAGGATGGTCAGGTGAAACCTTAAAATAGATTACGAACATATTCTTCATTTGAAAGAGACAATTTCAAAAGGCACACCCCTCCGCCAAGTGTTTGTCCAAGTGTAAGACTTGTCTTATTCCATCAATCCATGCAAAAGACAGTCCAGATCTGTGATGATGAGAACAATTCTTTGAACGGGAAAGATTGTGTCTTTAAAAAATAAGCACCATGTCAAAATGTTTACTTGCACAATTTCACAATGAGTCAGGCTGTTTAAAGTTAATGCGATACAGTATCAGATAGTAGACATGTACATTAATATTTAAAGCATAAGGTATGTATTTAGTTTTTACCTGAAAAAAGTTCAACCTGTAAAATCATTTCCTAATATGTTTGATAGTTTTTGCTTGTTATAGAACAATGTTTAAAAAAAGAATTAGTATTATTAAAAAACATTATTCTTGGGCCTGTTGCTCCAAATTCATGGGGTGACTGTGAGTTAAGATATTTTTATTTACTTATTGTTTCTTTTTATATTGGTTTGGGAAACAGCTACCAGCTTGTTTATGGCTATGTGAGACAAAGTTACAAACACAATTGTCTGATCAACCTTGATCTTGTTCATGCAAGGTAGGTAATACTATGGCCATTGCATATACACTCTGCCAAAATATTGTTGCACCCATTTTCGTACCCCTACTAGAAAAATCATTCCCGTGTCAATTCATTCAAACTTTCTTTGTCATTAAAGGCCATCGAGTGGGCTATCTCGCACACTTTTGGAATCAAAGATTTAATTTAAATGGGTTACACGATCGCCTCTTATTTAAGGGTACAGTGGAACCACCCTTTTAAGACCCCCCTAATTGAAGACTCCCTCCTTGTTAAGGCATTGATTTTTCAGACTTTCTGTTCACAAAATTACTCCCTCTTTTTAAAGACCTGATTTTCTCAGATTTTTTGAGGTCTTAAAAGGGAGGTTCCACTGTACCCCAGAAATCGACCCTAGAAAAACGTTAGGCACCAATAATACATTGAAGAAAATTCAGAATAGGCACAATTTGACAACTTTTACATACGGGGAGAAAGCCAAATCATTTATTTTGCCTTAAATGTCACAGAACGTTTGAATGAATGAACACGGAAACTAATGCTTTAGTTAGGGTACGAAAATGGGTGCAATAAGCTTTGTTTGAAAGTTTTTAATTTATAATAAACATATCACTGAAATGCTGCGAAAGAAACTCTACTGCTTTTTGTGGGCAGATGCAAAATAAAATGAGAAAGAAAAACAACAACACCAACTTAATTTAGCATCGTGGTCAATCAGTGTAAAATTGTCAACACTATATCCTTCCAGCATGTTTTTGTTGCTGTTGCTACATTCATATCGTGAACTATTCATGAAACTAAAAATATCACATAAAACCTGGTTAAGTTTGCCTTCAAAGTGTGTATGATTCAGAATTACTAGTTACTGTGTGTTGAACAAGGTTGGAGTCAAAATCAAATATAAAAAAATCGTCATATCGCACTATCCCCTCTCTTTTTACGCAGGTCACTGAATTAATAATTTTACATGGAATTTTTTTTTTTAAACTCGACATCATCAGCAACACCAGCCCGAAAATCAACGAGGCTATGAATTTCATCGTAATTGAATACACTGGATACCAAAAGTCAATGGACACAGTGATCAAAATGGTGCATATTCCAACAGAAGTTGAGGGCAGAAGCTACCATAAAATACACCGTTTTTTCTCTTCAAGTCATTTGACCATAACATTCATGAAACAGAACAGTTTGTGTTAAAATTTGGTGTGCATTAGCTTCAATGTACGTAGAATGATAATATATGGTCCAAAATTGTTTTTCCCCTTAGATTGTCTGTAGTAAAAATTATTAAATGGCGGGGTCCTGATTTGGCCTATATGGTCCGCTGGACCCAAAAAGCAACATCTATCATATCACTTATCAAATGGCAAAGCGTTCAATCAAAACAGGTTAGTTCACGGATGACAAGATAGATTCCAAACTATGATTTAATGATTTAAACTTTTGCAGAAATGTTTTAATTTTAGACATTCTGATAGATATTTTGTTTGAGAGGATAATCTCTAACAGACTATAAGAAAACAAATTGAAAAGATACACATTTTCCAGTATTCATAAATGTTGTACCCACAAAGTCAACATTTGTAGATTACTTTTTTTTTTTTTTTTAGCTTATCCTCTCAAGTCGCGGCTAGCTGCAACCTACCCGCGAGCTTGCCACGACCTGGTCGCGACTAGCTGCGATGTCCTAGACCCCTCCTACAAGTATGTTGCGACTTAGTCGCGGATAGCCGCGATGTCCTAGTGCACTTGCCACAAGCTTCCCGCGAGCTTCCTGCTATGTGCCTATGATTAGTCAATTCTTAACCAGGTTTGAAATTAAAAATTCATTCACTGAAGTGGTGGTACATATGCAGCTAGCAGGTATGTCAGTTGAGAACTGCATGACTTTGCTAATTCCATACACTATTTTAATGCTTCAACTACTTTGACATTTGTCAGGGGTTTATTTTGTCTTTTTCATACTTGATCGATTAAACTAACATCTTTCATGCGCACTACATTTCTTGTTGATAGAATTTTTTTTTCAGTACCTGATCATGATTATTATTATTTTAGGATGGAGCAGCTAGTTAGATTCTAATTTAACATCCCTGTATTCAACAGTTCAGACCTGTAAACTTTTTTGTTATTAAATTACTACAGACCAGAACTTAACCTTAGACTTTACAGCGAAAAATCATCATTAATGCTCCAGAAATTTGCAAATATTTTTCAAAATGCAGAGACCTGCATGCACATACCTTCATCCGGGGCTAGCTATTTCAATATGGCTGACTGAGGGAAAGCACTCTGCTCACTATATTTGGACAATGTCATGGCCCTAAGGTCGCGGCTAGCTGTAATGTTGTTGGGAAGCTTGCGCCAAGGTCGCAACTAACAGCCATGTAATCGCGCCAAAGTCGCAGCTACCTGCGATGTTGTTGCGAGACTAACTTTGAGCAGCTAACTTTGATGTTGTTGCGAGGCTCGCAGCGACCCGCGATGTTGTCGTGAGGCTTGCACCAAGGGTGCAGCTACCCGCGATGTTGTCGCGAGACTCACGCCAAGGTTGCAGCTATCTGCAATGTTGTCGCGAGGCTTGCGCCAAGGTTGTGGGTAGCTGCGACCTTGTTGTGAGGCTCGTGCCAACATCGTGGGTAGTCGTGACCATCTGCGACTAGTTGCCGTGATGTGTTTAGATCGCTGCGACCTCGCAGCGACATTGCAGCAACTTTTCATTGCTGTAAGGGATATATATCTCTGAAACTATTTAACATTATTAATTAATTGAGACTTCATGTAATCTCCGATCACCATACAATTGCACAACTTTTGAAAAATATCTTTTAACACAAACGAAGTAATTTGAACTACTCAGTCGGGATGATGTGTGTTGCGGACGACCCATATGGAATTCCGTAAGGAATTTTACCCTGTGTATTCTAACTGGGATGGTGTAGGTCATGTACGACCCATACTAATTACTAATACTATGCAAAGAGACGGCAAAACTCCTAATTGGATGGCGTGGGTAGTGTACGACCCATACTTTTTACTTTTAATCCTCCTTTGGAAAGTATGGATTGTACACGACCCACATCATCAGGACTGTGTAGTCCAAAGCGTGATTCTTTTAAGAACTAGGCAGATGCGTTTGAGGGCAGAATGTTTTGATGAGGCAGTCTATTGTAAAACAAATTATATGACTGAAATTGTGAAAAGGGCATGTATTGATTGCCCTTATTCAAAAAGCTGTTTGAGTTCACATGAGGTAGTGTGTATACAGTGATTCCTACAACACAGGCACCCCCAAAAATCAAATTTGAAAAATCAAGGTTCCTGCGTTAAAATCGACAAAAAATCAGAGCAATCAAATGTGTATCTGAAACAGTCAATTTTGTTACTATGCCATGCTGAGCGGTGTATGTGTTAATTCTCTCAGTAGGTATATGTGGTAATCCTCTCAGTAGGCATAAAAGGCAGTTTTTGAAGCCGTTTTAGCGGGTAATGAAACAAAACAATACATTTGAATTTCTGCAATTTTTAACGCATTGCCTTCAAATATTTGGTGATTCGTGCTAACACATGTCATGGATTAGAAAAGACAACATTAAACAGGTTTGCGATTGTGAGGTGTTAACCGGTATTTTTACCGACAATTATCAAATAAATTAATTAAGCAACAAATCAGATGTACCGAATTACCGTAAAGTATCTTGTAAGCGCCCAGTATCGAGTAAGCGCCCACCCCCCACTTTTAGTCCAAAACCGTGCATAGGGTATAGTACCTTGTAAGCGCCCACCCCCCACTTTACACCATTGAAATCAGGGGAAATATAAATTCCGCACTTGATCTGCTAGTTTTGTGAATGATTTCCCTTTCTTGTAAACCCTATCACGTGTGTCTGCACGCCTTGGATCTAAACGCCTGCAAGTCAATGATTACAAGATGCCGCGGATCAAATCGTACACCGTTGCATTTAAGCTGTCAGCTCTTGACTATTTTGATAATAACGCCAATGGAAATGTGTCGCAAACAGCAAGTGAGTTTGGGGTAGATAGAAAAAGGATACGAGAATGGCGAGAGAATCGCAATACCCTTTTACGTCACCAGGCGGGAAAGGAAAAGAAGAAGCGAAAGTTACATGGCGGTCGAGACGTCAGATCAGAAGAGGTAGATGAAGGTGTGTTAGAATATCTTGATCAAGAGCGGGCGGAAGGGCGTGTCGTCCGCAACAAAGATTTGCAAAGAGGAGCCTTAGAACTGGCTGGTGGACTGGACATAGACGAATTTGTTGCATCACCTATGTGGCTGAAGCGTTGTAAACAAAGGCATGCTGTCTCCACTCGGCGAGGTACCAATACCAACCAGACGTACCCCTTGTTCAAGGTAAACAGAGACACAGTGCGGCCGACAGCGGCACCTCTGCAGACAAGAAAAGGATGCGACGACATTCGTCTCCCCAAGCTCTTCTAATGACAATACGAACAAGAAAAACAATGGAAGATGAAGAAAGAAAGAAGATATGATTATGAAGTGATCAAAGATCACATTTCTTACTGAAAACTGCTCATGCATAGGGTGTAGTACCTAGTAAGCGCCCACCCCCTACTTTGGGTCGGAATTGGTGCACAGGGGGGGGGGTGGGCGCTTACAAGGTACTTTACGGTACAAACAAAATGTCAAGTCATTTGAGACGTTAGTACTGCTGTTTTGCGACATGTTAAAAAGAATTAAAAAAAATAACGATGTACCTTTTCCAAAGAAAACAGAATTTGTTTTAAATATGCAGGCTTTAAACAAACATTAAAGCTTCAAATTACACTGAAATGTAATTCATAATCAACGACGGCTGCTCAGATCACTTGTTCAAACGCGTACAAACATTCTTGGGAAATGCTCTCTCAAAAGCCCTGCTCAGCAGCTAGCAGTTAAATGTTCAGCAGTGAGCTTGATGTGGGCTATTTGTGCTCAGCGCTGTGAAAATAGTCCACTTCTTAAAGATTACTTTCGCTGTGAAATCCTCATACCATCCATGTCTGATAAAATATGTACATGAAATTTGAGTATTTGGCTTATCTGTTATTTGAAGTTGAAGATAGCATCAAATTAAATTTGTTTGATGAGTCAGCTTAGACCAACCGACTATTTTAAGGACTCTTTCTGGCATGTCAAATAAAAGCAAACCTAATCTCTTGAATGACTTGATGTACTTAACGACATGTCTTAGCATAAATTACCGGACGTTTGAAGGCAATGCATTGAGAAATTTATTAAATGTGCTGGATTTCTTCTGATTACCCACTAAAATGGCCCCAGAAACCGCATTTTACGGCTTCTCAGAAGAATTACATACCGTTCATCATGCCATTACGCCATTGTAGACCAGATATGTAAACTAAACTGACTGTTTGGATGCATATTTAATTGTTCTTTCTAATAACTTGCACAACAGGTTTCCTTTCAGCAGTTTTGATTGTATGTCGATTTTAACGCGTTAAGCTTGATTTTGCGAATTTGATTTTTTGGGATGCTAGTCTTGTAGGTTCTACTTTATAAACAGTACCTCGTGTAAACTAAATCTGTTTTCTAAATAACATAGGACAATGAATGGCCTTTTCAGTCTTATAATTGGTTTAACAATAAATGGCCTCATCAAAATGATCTGACCTCAAACGCGTTTGCTTAGTTTGTTGTTGTTGACAGGTAGTATAGAAATAGAATATGAACGTTGGACATCTTTTAACTGCTAATTAATATTGACAAAACCACTGTATACTTCTGTGTCTGCAGACTGTTCCTAGCATAATTAATGTAAATGCTTAAAAAATTCCTTTAACCATTTTAAATATAAAATTTGTTGTTTTGTGCAAGGGAGGTTACACAGTGGCCACTACATACAGTGTTGGTAGTTGGCCCCTGAGCAAGCGTCAGCATCAGTGTTGGTAGTTGACCCGTGAGCAAGCGTCAGCATCAGTGTTTGTAGTTGGCCCCTGAGCAAGCGTCAGCATCAGTGTTGGTAGTTGGCCCCTGAGCAAGCGTCAACATCAGTGTTGGTAGTTGACCCGTGAGCAAGCGTCAGTATCAGTGTTGGTAGTTGGCCCCTCAGAGAGTATCAGGGTCAGTGTTGGTAGTTGGCCCCTCTGCGAGTGTCAGCATCAGCGTTGGTAGTTGGCCCCTCTGCGAGTGTCAGCATCAGCGTTGGTAGTTGGCCCCTCAGGGAGTGTCAGCCTCAGTGTTGGTAGTTGGCCCCTCAGCGAGTGTCAGCATCAGCGTTGGTAGTTGGCCCCTCAGCGAGTGTCAGCATCAGCGTTGGTAGTTGGCCCCTCAGCGAGTGTCAGCATCAGCGTTGGTAGTTGGCCCCTCAGGGAGTGTCAGCCTTAGTGTTGGTAGTCGACCCCTCAGCGAGTGTCAGCCTCAGTGTTGGTAGTTGACCCCTCAGCGAGTATCACCATCAGTGTTGGTAGTCGACCCCTCAGCGAGTATCACCATCAGTGTTGGTAGTTGGCCCCTCAGCGAGTGTCAGCCTCAGTGTTGGTAGTCGACCCCTCAGCGAGTATCACCATCAGTGTTGGTAGTCGACCCCTCAGCGAGTATCACCATCAGTGTTGGTAGTTGGCCCCTCAGCGAGTGTCAGCCTCAGTGTTGGTAGTCGACCCCTCAGCGAGTATCACCATCAGTGTTGGTAGTTGGCCCCTCAACGAGTGTCAGCATCAGTGTGTGGGTAGAGGTCCTTAAACAAGGAACAGCAACATAAGAGCAGAAGGTTTCTTGTATTAAATGTTAGCAACAGAGCAGTTTCACCACATAATGATCTTACAAGAAAAAGAGAAGACAGTGAGTAATTCTAATACTTGCTCTTATTCATACTACACTTAGCAAACCATTTTATCTGTACAAATTGTGTACTTTAAAAAAAAAATCACTCCCGAATCATTTTGTACAAACTTTCCAAGCCATTAAAGGCACTTCACTTGGAAATGTGGCACACTCTTCCGCTGCTCAAAAAAGGATGCCCCAAAAATTGACCCGAAAAAACACAAGGTACCATTTAAAAATGAACTCAAGTTCAGGATAGACACAATAATAATAATAATGAAAATAGAACATTTATATAGCGCTTCTTCACAGCTCGAAGCGCTTTGGCAACGTTTACATACGTGGAGAAGAACATCAATTATCTGTCCAGAACCGGGCGTCTTCTTTGGTTAACTTTTGTACTTTGTGTTCTGCCATTACTGCCGATGCACGTGTCAATCGCTTCAACAGTAAAAAACACGAGGTCTTGCGTTAATTTAGAGGGGTTAAACAATTAAAAGAAAGCTCTGTATATCAGCAATGACTCAGTCCTTTAAAATGAATCAGACAAGGCTAACAATTCAGGAAATGGAACAAACCAACTGAATTACAAATTAGCACAATTTCTTGAAATCCCCTAGAGCATGTTCTGTTCTCCTCACAATCTATGCCCCCCCTCTCCCAAACAAAAAAATACCCCCCCCCCCCCCCCTACGTTAACAGCGTAAATACATGTTTTTAGTACTAGTAAATGACTAGTTATTGTCACTTAAGAATCAGTTTTGTTGATATCAAGGAGTAGTAAAATTTAAAGTCAAAGATAAAAGTTTAAAAAAGAAGTCAAACACTGAAACAGCATTCTTCTTACTCACTGTCCAGTTTTTGTGTGTGTGTGTGAGAACAATACGTTTTGACACATCTCTTTCAATGTGTATGCATACTACTACTATGTGATCCCAGAACGCCTCTTCTTTTGTTTTCCAAATGTTCTACAGAATTGTCAATGACTGAATGAGTATCATATTACAAGCATAACATATTTACCTGAAATGATGTCCAGTCTTTTCTTGCACACCACGTTCACTAAGACTTATGCTTTCATTGGCATTCCTCATTGTCTCTGCCCTTGCTTTGGTAACTGTATGTTAGTGTCCACGGGTAGAAGATGACACTGGAGGAGAGCATGGTGGTGCCAGACGATGCAGACGGTGATGAAGTTTATTCTCTGGTGATACAAGAAAGAAAATTATGAGTGTTTGCTGAATGCTGTTTGCTTGTATGCATTTACAATTACCAGGTGAATACGCTGCACAGATCTGCAGTGCAGATGATACTAAGACAACACTGTCAGCACAGCTACCAAGTCAAACTTACAACGAGCACAGTCAGTATATATATATGGTGCTGATTAACAATAACAACCCATTTAAGTTTCAAACATGCCTTTTCTGCTCTAATGTTTTCTCTCTTATGCAAGCTGTTTTATAACCTTGACATTTTCTGCAACAACATTCCCAAACACAATCTGAAAAGTAGCATGCCTTGAAAGGAACATTTGATCAATTATGCTTTAGATCTATTCCAAACCTTACCTTTTTTCATCATGACAGGAAACAATGCTGACGTGTCTTGCTGATGTGTCTAGTTCACGTGTTGAGTTAACCTGCTTGGAGCACTGCTGTAGATATAGGGTGTGACTGAGTATTCAGGGTGTCAAGATGTAGCCAATGTCACCGTATATGAACAAGCCCAGAGGTGCTTGGATTGCAGGACACACCCAACTCTCATTTAAAATCATGGTACCCTTTTCACACCCTGGCCATAGAACAACACGACACACGGTCCAAAGATGTTCGTCACCAACTACTTCAATGCCTGTAGAAGCCGTCACGGCGTGGCATCCTTCCTTGTTGATATTATACTCGTGCTGTTTTGTTTCGTTGACTGACTGATAGACTGTTGTTCGAAAATGTGTGTAAACAGCACCACAAACACGCCGAAAAAGTACAAGCTATCTGGAATTGCTCACGAGTACGTGTGGTTAGCCGCTTCCTGTCGGGTTCACACTCGTCGTGCAAGGCAGAATATACATTCGGTGAATGCAGCGAAGACTCGTTTCCTTGCTGATGTAGAATATGTCGCCGTGCATGGACTGACAGACATCAATCACGCAGAAAACGGTGCAATCATAGTCTTCGCGGGTGCTTGTAAGTGCTAAACTGCATACCGTCCACACTCTTGTCAACATATTTCAAACAGGAGTCCATGCTTTGACAAATGAAAGCGTGCGGCACTCTCCTTATCGTCTTGGGCATTCCGCGGATCCGTGCGGTGACGAAAATGTGTTGATGGCGCATGTTATATCGCAAAATGATGCACGAGTCGAGTCGACTCACAGTCTCATTTACGGCCGCCATTTTTAGGATTAAAATTATCTCCCTTGCAAGTTGGGGGCGCTTCTGTCTGCTCTTACCTAACTTAGGGCTGGGGGGGGGCTGTCCTAAGATAAGAGCGACATAGGAGCGCTCTTTGGCCAAAGAGCGGTCCGTGAAACGCACCTATCTTAACTTTGCTCTTAACCCCATCTTGACCCCTTAAGAGCTCCTAAGTTAGGATAAGAGCGGTATATGAAACCGGCCCCTGGTCTTTTCTGGAGAGTTGATAGTAACTGTCTCTAGGGTTGTAGTGAGGGATTGCAGCCACCTTTTCCGGTGCTTTACTTTTACAATGGTTTTTGCTTCACCAAAATAATGTAACTTGCTGGTTCTCTTGTGGTAGCTTCCCTCCTTCTTTCGCCAGCTTATTCATGTCCTTGAATGTTGTAGTGTGATGGTATTAATTGTGTTCCACTGTTTGCCTTTAAGGATAAGGATAAGGATAAGATTTTATATAGTCCATGAGGGTAACCTCACAGAAATTCGGGCTGCTTTCTCCCTGGGGAAAGCGAGCTGCCATACAGTATACGGCGCTACCCATTTTTGACTCACATGCGAAGCAAAAGTGAGTCTATGTACTCACCCGAGTCGTCCGTCCGTCCGTCCGTCCGTCCGTCCGTCCGTCCGTCCGTCCGGACGTCCGTCCGGAAAACTTTAACGTTGGATATTTCTTGGACACTATTCAGTCTATTAGTACCAAATTTGGCAAGATGGTGTATGATGACAAGGCCCCAAAAAACATACATAGCATCTTGACCTTGCTTCAAGGTCAAGGTCGCAGGGGCCATAAATGTTGTCTAAAAAACAGCTATTTTTCACATTTTTCACATTTTCTCTGAAGTTTTTGAGATTGAATACCTCACCTATATATGATATATAGGGCAAAGTAAGCCCCATCTTTTGATACCAGTTTGGTTTACCTTGCTTCAAGGTCAAGGTCACAGGGGCTCTTCAAAGTTGGATTGTATACATATTTTGAAGTGACCTTGACCCTGAACTATGGAAGATAACTGTTTCAAACTTAAAAATTATGTGGGGCACATGTTATGCTTTCATCATGAGACACATTTGGTCACATATGATCAAGGTCAAGGTCTCTTTGACCCTTATGAAATGTGACCAAAATAAGGTAGTGAACCACTAAAAGTGACCATATCTCATGGTAAAAAGAGCCAATAAGCACCATTGTACTTCCTATGTCTTGAATTAACAGCTTTGTGTTGCATGACCTTGGATGACCTTGACCTTGGGTCAAGGTCACATGTATTTTGGTAGGAAAAATGTGTAAAGCAGTTCTTAGTGTATGATGTCATTGCTAGGTTTAGGTCAAGCATGTGAGTCGTATGGGCTTTGCCCTTCTTGTTTTTTCCTGCATGCGTATATTCATGTTTCCAAGCCCTGAGACTTAATGCCGTGTGAGATGGATTTTTTTTACACTTTATTCCAAGTCACACGGGTATTTGGTGGACATTTTTATCTATGCCTATACAATTTTGCCAGGAAAGACCCTTTTGTCAATCGTGGGATCTTTAACGTGCACACCCCAATGTAGTGTACACGAAGGGACCTCGGTTTTTCGTCTCATCCGAAAGACTAGCACTTGAACCCACCACCTAGGTTAGGAAAGGGGGGAGAAAATTGCGGCCTGACCCAGGCCTGAACACGCAACCTCTCGCTTCCGAGCGCAAGTGCGTTACCACTCGGCCACCCAGTCCATTTGAGAGGA
>NC_090258.1:39040514-39085514 GCF_037325665.1 Littorina saxatilis
TAGCAACAGAAATGGAAGTGGATCAACTATACATTGCAAGCGTCAGTCTCTGATTTCTCTAAAGCGAGAGCTCGTTCGCTGTATGCCAATCGAAACTCATACAGGCAGAAGAGACAAGATGAGATAATTAAACGTTCGAATGTCTAGGTGGAGGAGGGGGCAGACTGCTTACCCGATCTCTTTACCGAAATAAGATCTCAGATCTAAAAACGAAAGCTTTATTTTCGTAGAAACCTAAGGCCCAATAAAGGTCGCCATCTCTGATTGCATTATTGTAGCGGAGTTAGAAAACTATTCTGAGGACGCTCAAAATGTTGGTAAGAAATCTCCCCTCAGTACGTTGTTTGTTTTGGGTTTGTTTGACATGAAGGTCTCGGGGGCGGATCACATCATTTTTAAGGGGGGTTCAAATTTTTTTTAAGGATAATTCGACGACGCAAAGCGGACCTAGGGGGATCCGGGGGTATGCCCCCCCCCCCCCCCCAGGAAAATGTGGATAAAAATCAAGGAAACTGGAGCAATCTGGTGCAATCTGAGCCATCAGTTTTTCATTATTTTCAACAATTTGTTGGGGTTTTTTTAGGCTAGGGGGGAGGGGGGTGTCCGAAAACCCCGGAACCCGCCCCCCCCCCCCCCCTGGATCCGCCCCTGGGGGTCTTATGTTTACAGAGGAGGTACTTTGGCCTATCAGCGGAATCATCGAGCAACGAAGATGCATCAGACACGGCCCTTCCCGTGAAAACAGGTCGGCTCAGCATCTTAGATCAGTCCAGGATTTGACATGAGATAAGAACACACCTCCTCTTGGACACACGCCAACAATCAACATCTTAGCAGCTCTGTGTGCAGAGAGGGAATTCTTGTAAAGAACTATTTTCTTAAAGCCCCAGTCTGCCTCAAATGGTTTACAGAACGATTTAAATCTTCTCATGAAAAAAAGCAGTTCTCACCTTATGAAACACACTTGCACTAGCATTTAATAGCATTCAATGACACAGTTCGTTTGAATGGCTATTTAGCTCGCGTAAACCACACACCAGTTTTCGTGGTTTATCTAACCCCTGAGCCATCGTGTACCCTTGTGATCCACTTTTTCTCTCTCACAATTTAGTCGTCAGTTTGTGATTTCAATGCAACTCGCTGTATCTGCAATAGCACGTAATTGTGTACCTCTGAATCTAAAACGCAAAAAACGGCTGCGAGTCACACAAACTTATCGGCGGCGGTTGGATTCAAAGAAGCAAGCGCTATGCAGAAAATTCGTCTGCTTCTGCTAACACGACCTTGCGTGAACTGCTTCCGGGCTCCCTTTTTTCAAACTTTCAAAACTTCGAATTGTACTGATCTTGTCTTGATGAAAAAAGAATTCTTTTATGATTTAAGAATGTTTGTGTAACAAGCTGTCAATTTATTATTCAGATTTTAAAGGTCTAGCGCCAAAACGAGGCGTCCGATTTGTCTCATTGTAAATCTGGCTGGCCACGCAAAAATAAATTCTTTGAAAAATGCTCGCTCTTTACGGTGGGCACCTAGGATGTTCTCAAGCGGTGAGAGTTTAAATGAAAAGGTGTTTGTACTGTGTGTAAAAGCCTGACAGTATCTGTGACCAGAAACTGATGGTTTTCGTGAAACTGAGTGTGCCTTTAACGGACGCTGGTGGCTATTTGTGAATTTAATTCATCACAAATAATTATCCCGCTCTGCAGAGGAAGCAAACAGGATGTTGGTTGTTGGTATGAGTATCAAGTGGAGGGGTACGTGCTCCTATCCCGTGTTAAGGCCTTGACAGATCTAAGGTGCCGTTGACATGGCAGACTTTCAACCCACTTTTCCCCAACTTTGGTTGAATTGAAGTCGCTCCCGAGTCACTGAGGCCAAGTCGGTAAAAAGTCTGCCATATCCCATGTAGAAGTCTGGCCAGATCTGACATGGCTAAGGGGGCCCGGGTAGCTCAGGTGGTAGAGCACTGGACTTGTGATCGAAAGGTCGCTGGTTCGAATCCGGGCCGGGACGGACACAGGTCAACCTTATGTGCAGACCCAGAGACGGTATCCATCTCCCACCCCCGAGTCAACACGGTCATTCTGCCATAAGTGCAGATGGCTGCTACCACCTAAACACGCATACACTTGTGTATCTCATCTAAAGTCGGGTTAAAACCCGGGAACATGCCCCTAATGGCTTTGCCGTGAGGGCGTAAAACTTGAATTTCTCTCCCCCTCCCCCCCCCTCCCTCCCCTCCCCCCCCCCTCCCCTCCCCTCCCCCCCCCCCCCCCTGAGATGGCTAGTCCAACTCACGGTTTTTACGGGAAAGACTGACACGTAAAGTTGGTAGAAGAAAAAGAAATATCTCATGACTGAGAAGGAGAAGGAACATAATATCACTACCAACAACAACAGCAACAGTAACAGAAACAACAACAACGACAGCTATAACAACAACAATAAGAGTATGTAACAATCTGAGAAAGAGAAAAGGCAGTTGACTAGCTGATGGCGGTTTTGCTTAAAAAACGACATTCTACAGTACTTTTACAACGACGGTGACAACAACATCAACAACGACGACATCCATCACCACCCGCACAATTGACCACAACAACACTATCAGTCGGTAGAAGAAAAAAAAACATAAAGAACAAACAAACACACACACACACACACACACACACACACACACCACACACACACACACACACACACACAGGGAAGCTGTTGTTTTTCTATGAACAATTATCCAACTATACGACCTTCACTATAACTAATAGGCTCCAAGCCAGCTAGGCCTACCGTGCACCCCCCTCAGGATCCAGCTTCATTAGGCTAGAGATATTCATTGGGGTCTACTGAACACGTTTTAACAAGTTCGCCACGAAAAAAACTCATTCCCACTACTACTTATGCCCCTTTGTTTAAGGGTACCCCCTCGAACGCTAAATTTATCTGTGCAATCACAACAATGCACAGCTGCAATGAATGAACAGAGAACCACTTTTTTGAAATCAAAACAGTTACGTTGATCATTAATCTTGTACAAAATACCTATTACAGTGTTCAATGTTTGATAGGTTGGCTGTAGTGATGCTTGATAGGCGCGAACCGTCATTTTCACAGTGCGCAAAGCTTGTCAACTTTGATGAGTAAAAGGTTTCAACAAATTTGGGTTTTCTGTTTCATTTTTTAGAAACTACAATGCCTTTGGATAATTTCAAGCCCCATTTGGAATTCCTGAGAGGATTTGTTGCGACACCAGATGAGATATTTCTCCCCTACCCCCTAAACGTGAAATTTTAGGAAAATGTCAAAAAACATTTTTCATCAAATATTCATTATAACTTCTCACTGTTTTCCAATCAAATAACAAAAGTAATCACATTGACGACTAAAATAGTTCCTTTGTTCATCTTTTAATAGAATTACAACATTATTATAATCTTCTCAAGACTGACATGTAAAACATAAAACAAAATGTTCAGATATAGACATCTATTCTAACTGTCCCTTACATATAATGCTCTTGCTTCTTAGTTTCCATGATTAAAGGTAGATTAACATAAGAAAGACAATCTAAGAACTAATGTTTCTTTATGTAAGTGCAGAATGTTTGCTCATAAATGCAAATGTCATGAATCAATTTCAGCTTTATAGAAATAACATAAAAAAGTCATTGCAAAGAACTATGTCAACTTTTTCTTTCAAACACACACACACACACACACACACACACACACACACACACACACACATACACACACACACACACACACAAACACACACATACACAAACACAGACAAACAAACACAGACACACAAAAACACACACACACACACACACACACACACACACACACACACACAATCAATCTTAGACTGTTTTTGGAGCAAGAAAGTCAAGTTCACAGGACAAGTTAGTCCGATTCAAAGTCAGATTCAGATTCAAGTGAATCGTCCAGTCCATTAAGGAACAGTGGTGCCTTCTCCCCCCTCTCTCCTTCCTCGTTGACCTCATTTAGCAGGCTATCAATAACTGTCAGTGAGAGAACCAACTCTTCATTTTCTTCAGTCCACAATGTTTCTTCATTGTAAGTGCAGAATGTTTGCTCATAAATGCACATTTCTTATGAATCAATTTCAGCTTTATAGAAATAACATGAACAAGTCATTGCACAGAATTTCAAAGAACAGTGGTGCCTCTTCATCCTTCTCTCCTTCCTTGTGAACCTCATTGAGCAGGCTATCAATAATTGTCTGTGAGGGAACCAACTCTTCATTTTCTTCAGTCCAAAGAGGCTCAAGGATTCCATTGTTCAGCATCCTTCCATGACCATGAGTGGGGTTGGGAACCTGTGGGAGTGGCAGGTGAGCGCGCTTCCAGGTGGCTGTCTGGTAGTTGGCCCTTCTTGCATGTTATTTGAGGCTTTTGTGGCAATGTGATTTCTCCTAGCCGGCCAGCATAATGCAAGAGAATGAAGAACACGTCGCTCTCTGGGCTCTTTATTTGATCGTCTTTTGATCAACAAATGAGGGTATGACAGTGCCGCCTCAACTTTCACAAAAAGCCGGATATTGTTTTGAGTGGAAACCAGTGATGCCCCCCCCCCCAGCTGAGTCAAGCTGCTTCTGCGGAAATGTGGCGAGGTCAATGTTCAGATCCGCTCGAATGCCTCCACCCGAGTCACGTTTCTCCACCACCATCTGGTGGCGTACTGCATCGACACTGTGACACCGTAGATTGAGCATTTGAACTACAGCACATCCAGCAGCTCTTTCTTCATCTCCCATGATTCACCCATTCTTCTGAACGTTTTCACAAACTTGGGTTTCTGCTGCAGGATTTTGACCGGATACCTTTCCATTTTCATAGAAGGCGCTGACTGAGTCACAGCCAGTAAAGGCGAAGAGAGAAAGCAAGACAGAACAGTGAGGTCGCGTTAGTTCTTCTGCAAGGGTAGCGATGTTGAGCATTTCCTATTTGCTTTGCCCGTGTCAAAGAACCATGTGATTTCTCCTTGCTGGCCAGCCTAATGCAAGAGAATGAAGAACACGTCGCTGTCTGGGCTCTTTATTTGATGGTCTTGTATCCTTTGTGAAGGCTCTGGTACCAACAAGTTTTCGACAGATCTGCTTGCAAGTCTTTGAGTTCTTGCAAAGACAACAGATTTCGTCTTGAGCAGAGATGAGGGGTTCTAGTGAGAAAAAAAATCTTTCTGGAGACAGCCTTCTTGTCAAATGACGAAAAGAAGTCGCAATTCATAAAATTTCTGTTGGAGGTTTGGAGCAGGGACGCCATGGCAGACAAATTCAAAAGAAGGAATGTTGTTCTGGTCAGCTGACGTCATCTGGTGGCATCAAGACAAAAAGGGAACTACTAAATGATCTGAGATCCAGCCAAGAAAAAACGGACTCAAGAATCATCGTGTACTGCAGGGACGTAGCACCCGGTAGGGCATGTAGGGCGACCGCCCGACCACTTTTTCCGTAAAAAAAAAAAAAGAGAGAGAGAGAGAGAGAGAGAGAGAGAGAGAGAGAGAGAGAGAGAGAGAGAGAGAGAGAGAGAGAGAGAGAGAGAGAGAGATCTACCAACAAAACACCCCACGTAGTATTCACGCGATGGCATAAGGTCGGTTTTTTGGGGTTTTTTTTGTGTGTGTTTGTCTTGGTCAACTGCTGGAATAGGATGACGTCTTATTTTGACGAGAACGTCACACGTGACGAGTTCCGTCAGGCCATAAAAGTATTGGCGCCAATTTAGTGAAAATTGCTTCTTCGTCCGTCTGCTCCCATGAGAAACAATGGAGGTAAGAAATGTTTTGTATATTCTGTGTGTGAAGCTGGGGTCAGACTGAGGGGTGAGTGATTGTGTGTCAACCGTAAGTACGCCATAACAATTGAGTAACACAGTAACTTGTGGGGTTAACAGTGTCACATGAAACAACATGTAGAGAGAGAATTGAACAATGGACACAAGTGTGCATCCTGGTTGTGATGGATCGAAAACGCGCTAAAAATATTCTGACAAATCCCTCTATTTTTCAGTCATCACTCAGGCTGCCAATGTTGATGGCTGGACGGATCAATAAATTGCTTGTTTAGAAGTAAACCAGTTTGTCAATCCTTGCTTTTTAACACACTAGACAATAATGAAGACGAAAGTCATTTGAAGTAAGTGCTCATCACATTCAACGTATCGGAATTTAGATATAAATGTAAGTCGATTGATAATCACTGATACATTCACCAGCCCGTTGTTTGGTGGAGGATGGAAAGATGATTAGATGGAACTGAGCTCAGAAGGCACGAAATCGCATCATGTTTTCTTTCTTTTTTAGACCATTACAAGGGGACGGGAAGGGGGGGGGGCGGTAGTGTAAGCCCCATATTTTCTTAGCTGTCTCAGCATTTTGTCTTCCATTTTTTTCCGCCCTACCACTTTTATTAGGTGTGCCACGTCCCTGAACTGTCAGTATGGCCTTCAAAAAGGCTACCAGACTATCAAAGTAAAGAGCCCAGACAGCGACGTGTTCTTCATTCTCTTGCATTATGCTGGCCAGCAAGGAGAAATCACATTGCTCTTTGACACGGGCAAAGCAAATAGGAAACGTTTGCTCATTATTGCTGCCCTTGCAGAAGAACTCACGCGACCTCACTGTTCTGTCTTTCTTTCTCTTCGCCTTTACTGACTGTGACTCAGTCAGCGCCTTCTATGCTACTAGAGCCTCAAACAACATGCAAGAAGGGCCAACTACCAGACAGCCACATGGAAGCGCGCTCACCTGCCACTCCCACAGATTCCCAACCCCACTGATGGTCATGGAATGATGCTGAACAATGGAATCCTTGAGCCTCTTTGGACTGAAGAAAATGAAGAGTTGGTTCTCTCACAGACAATTATTGATAGCCTGCTCACTGAGGTTCACGAGAATGGAGAGAAGGAGAAGGAGGCACCACTGTTCCTAAATGGACTGGACGATTCACTTGAATCTGAATCTGACTGTGAATCGGACGAACTTGTCCTGTGAACTTGACTTTCTTGCTCCAAAAACAGTCTAAGATGTGTGTGTGTGTGTGTGTGTGTGTGTGTGTGTGTGTGTGTGTGTGTGTATGTGTGTGTGCGTGCGTGCGTGCGTGCGTGAGGGTGGGTTTTTGTAAAAGAAAAGTTGACAGATATCTTTGCAATGACTTTTTCATGTTATTACTATAAAGCTGAAATTGATTCATAAGACATTTGCATTTATGAGCAAACATTCTGCACTTACATGAAGAACCATTAGTTCTTAGATTGTTTTTCTTATGTTAATCTACCTTGAATATAGAAACTATGAAACAAGAGCACTATATTTAAGCGACAGTTAGAATAGATGTCTATATCTGAACATTTTGTTTTATTTTTTACATTTCAGTCTTGAGAAGAGAATAATAATGTTGTAGTTCTGTTAAAAGATAAACAAATGAACTGTTTTGGTCGTCAATGTGATTACTTTTGTTATTTGATTGGAAAACAGTGAGAAGTTATAATGAATATTTGATAAAAAATGTTTTTTGACATTTTCCTAAAATTTCACGTTTAGGGGGTAGGGGAGAAATATCTCATCTGGTGTCGCAACAAATCCTCTCAGGAATTCCAAATGGGGCTTGAAATTATCCCAAGGCATGACGGGCGCTGTGGCGGGGTGGTAAGACGTCGGCCTCGTAATCGGAAGGTCGAGGGTTCGAATCCCGGCCGCGGCCGCCTGGTGGGTTAAGAGTGGAGATTTTTCCGATCTCCCAGGTCAACTTGTGTGCAGACCTGCTAGTGACTTATCCCCCTTCGTGTGTACACGCAACCACAAGACCAAGTGCGCACGGAAAAGATCCTGTAATCCATGTCAGAGTTCGGTGGGTTATGGAAACACGAAAATACCCAGCATGCTTCCTCCGAAAGCGGCGTGTGGCTGCCTAAATGGCGGGGTAAAAACGGTCATACACGTAAAATTCCACTCGTGTAAAAACACGAGTGTACATGGGAGTTTCAGCCCACGAACGCAGAAGAAGAAGAAGAAGATCCCAAGGCATTGTAGTTTCTAAAAAATGAAACAGAAAACCCAAATTTGTTGAAACCTTTTACTCATCAAAGTTGACAAGCTTTGCGCACTGTGAAAATGACGGTTCGCGACTATCACTACAGCCAACCTATCAAACATTGAACACTGTAATAGGTCTTTTGTACAAGATTAATGATCAACTTAACTGTTTTGATTTCAAAAAAGTGGTTCTCTGTTCATTCATTGCAGCTGTGCATTGTTGTGATTGCACAGATAAATTTAGCGTTCGAGGGGGTACCCTTAAACAAAGGGGCATAAGTAGTAGTGGGAATGAGTTTTTTCGTGGCGAACTTGTTAAAACGTGTTCAGTATACCCCAATAAATATCTCTAGCCTAATGAAGCTGGATCCTGAGGGGGGTGCACGGTAGGCCTAGCTGGCTTGGAGCCTATAAGGGCATGGCCTGTCTAGCCAGCACTGTATCAGATTCAGTTCCCACACGTTTCCGCTGCACTGAGCATCCAGGGGAGCTCACTCCCGACAGACATCGAGGGGGCGGCCATTATCCCAGTGTGTATTACAAAGAAATAAGCTCTTGGTCTCTCAGACATAATTATTTGTCGTCAAATTAATGCGGAGGAGGAGAACAAACAGTAATGTGTACCGTTGTCTCTGATCTCTGTGTATGTAGATGGAAATAGGAGGGAACAAAGGAGCCACCTGATTTGCCGGCTAACGACGGTCTGTCCCCGTATTTGGATAATAATTTCGGAATATGCACTTTTTAAAGTCACAAAGTTGGGCCACGTACGCGCATTCACACACACACACACACACACACACACACACACACACACACACACACACACACACACACACACACACACACACATATATACATACACACACACCACACATACACACACCACACACATACCACACACACATACGCGTACACACACACACACACACACACACACACACACACACACACACACACACACACACACACACAGTACCTAAATTATTGCAAGCTTCAAGTCAAACCAAACTGCCTAGCTCCAGGGCTAATTCGAGACAGTTTGGGGGTTGTGTCAGTATTCATTCTTCCGCGGACAGAGGAGCATGCATAAAGTGCCAAAAATTCAAACTCAGTTTAATATGACAAGGACACTTTAATTTTTCCATCAATGAAGAAATTTTGGTGTGATGCAATTATCGACGAAAAAAACAGAAGGAGAAAGAGATCATAATTATATGGACTCAACTGGCCTAATTGGCATTTGATCGATGCATTTCTATCGCGGCAATTTTCTACACATTTCCTTCTTGTTCTGTTCTTCTTTGCCCTTCCTGCTCTCCTAACCCATCGCCCTTTCGTAATAATCCTTCCATTTATAGCGAGTTAAACCTTTGCCGTGCTTCCTGGGTTCACCTGTACCCAGAGACACAAAATCATTGTAACTCTGGAACCATTAAAGGTATCGTTTTGAAATTTTAAGTATCTCTCACACACCTAATTTGCTCTCTTTCTGCAAATTCTTAGTGTGTACATGACAAAACATTAAAATTAATTGATTATGATAATTTACATAAACACTACCGATGGCGCGGGTTCACACAAACCCATACTTTTAAAGAGTAGTAGTGATTGTAACTATCCCTCTGCCGACGGCGCGGGTTCTGCTACACCCATAATTACCAAAGCGGCGGAACAGTGTCTGTCTGCCTGTTTGTCTCCAAGAGACTGTCTGTCTCTCTGTCTGTCTGTCCGTATCTCTCTGTCTGTATGTCTGTTGTCAGTTGCTCTGTCTGTCTGTCTGTCTATCTGTCTATCTGTCTATCCGTCTATCTGACTGTCTGTCTATCTGACTGTCTGTCTATCTGACTGTCTGTCTCTGTCTCTCTCTGTCTCTCTGTCTCTGTCTCTTTCTTAGTCTCTTTCTCTCTCTCTTTCTTAGTCTCTCTCTCTCTTTCTTAGTCTCTCTCTCTCTCTTTCTTAGTCTCTCTCTCTCTCTCTCTCTTTCTTAGTCTCTCTCTCTCTTTCTTAGTCTCTCTCGCTTTCTTAGTCTCTCTCTCTCTTTCTTTCTCTCTCTCTCTCTTTCTTAGTCTCTTTCTCTCTTTCTTAGTCTCTCTCTCTCTCTCTCTTTCTTAGTCTCTCTCTCTCTCTCTTTCTTAGTCTCTCTCTCTCTCTTTCTTAGTCTCCCTCTCTCTATTTCTTAGTCTCTTTCTCTCTCTCTTTCTTAGTCTCTCTCTCTCTCTCTTTCTTAGTCTCTCTCTCTCTCTCTTTCTTAGTCTCTCTCTCTCTTTCTTAGTCTCTCTCTCTCTCTTTCTTAGTCTCTCTCTCTCTTTCTCTTTCTTAGTCTCTCTCTCTTTCTTTGTCTCTCTCCCTCTCTCTTTCTTAGTCTCTCTCTCTCTTTCTTAGTCTCTCTCTCTCTCTCTCTCTCTTTCTTAGTCTTTCTCTCTCTCTTTCTTTGTCTCTCTCTCTCTCTTTCTTAGTCTCTCTCTCTCTCTTTCTTAGTCTCTCTCTCTCTCTTTCTTAGTCTCTCTCTCTTTCTTAGTCTCTCTCTCTTTCTTAGTCTCTCTCTCTTTCTTAGTCTCTCTCTCTCTCTTTCTTAGTCTCTCTCTCTTTCTTAGTCTCCCTCTCTCTCTTTCTTAGTCTCTCTCTCTCTCTCTTTCTTAGTCTCTCTCTCTCTTTCTTAGTCTCTCTCTCTCTTTCTTAGTCTCTCTCTCTCTTTCTTAGTCTCTCTCTCTCTCTCTCTATTTCTTAGTCTCTCTCTCTCTCTTTCTTAGTCTCTCTCTCTCTCTTTCTTAGTCTCTCTCTCTTTCTCTCTCTCTTTCTTAGTCTCTCTCTCTCTTTCTTAGTCTCTCTCTCTCTCTTTCTTAGTCTCTCTCTCTCTCTTTCTTAGTCTCTCTCTCTCTCTCTCTTTCTTAGTCTCTCAGTCTCTCTCAGTCTCTCCCTCCCCCTCTCCCTCCCCCTCTCCCTCCCCCTCTCCCTCCCCTGCAAGAAGTCGGTGAAGGGAGAAACTCGATGCAACCACTGAAGTAGCGCTGTGGGTTTCCCTGAACACACCCCGTCGTTAGAGAAATAAACGGTAAAAACCCTCTTTCAAATGTATGGGTTCAGACAAACCCGCATCGTCGTTAGAGAAATAAACGGTAAAAACCCTCTTTCAAATGTATGGGTTCAGACAAACCCGCATCGTCGTTAGAGAAATAAACGGTAAAAACCCTCTTTCAAATGTATGGGTTCAGACAAACCCGCATCGTCGTTAGAGAAATAAACGGTAAAAACCCTCTTTCAAATGTATGGGTTCAGACAAACCCGCATCGTCGTTAGAGAAATAAACGGTAAAAACCCTCTTTCAAATGTATGGGTTCAGACAAACCCGCATCGTCGTTAGAGAAATAAACGGTAAAAACCCTCTTTCAAATGTATGGGTTCAGACAAACCCGCATCGTCGTTAGAGAAATAAACGGTAAAAACCCTCTTTCAAATGTATGGGTTCAGACAAACCCGCATCGTCGGGCGTGTGCAGTCAAAAGCGGCATCCGGCAAAGGTTAAAAGATAAACAGGTTGCTTAAAAATGGAAGGTTTTGGGGTGGGACCTTTAAACTCATGGGAAAACTACCTGGAAAGGAGAAAAAGACGCAGAAAGTGTGCAGTTCAGTGCGTGCATATGTGTGTGTGTGTGTGTGTGTGTGCGTGAGTACGTGCCTGTGTGTGTGTGTGTGAGTATGTGTGTGTGTGTGTATGTTTGTGTGTGTGTGTGTGTGTTGGGAGAGAAGGTGTGTATGTGTGTGTTTGTGTGTATGTATGTCTGTGTGTGTGTGTGTGTGTGTGTTGGGAGAGAAGGTGTGTATGTGTGTGTGTGTGTGTGTGTGTATGTCTGTGCGTGTGTGTGTGTGTTTTGTGAAAAGTTTAAACGGAAACAGTCTTGTTGTTCATTTAATTCTCATTTTGTGAAGGCTCGATCCAGTCCAAAATTTAATAAACTAGCAAAATGTCCATCGCTCTTACCTCAATCAATATATTTCAATTCACTCTTCTCAAGCCTTCAAAGTAAAATAAAACACAATAAAACATTCTTAAAATTCCCTTTAATCTTAAATCTGTCTTTCCTCTCATTTGATCTTATTCTGTGCTTTTCAGGACGTCTCACTTATTTTATATTTTTCTAGTTTTCATCTTCAAATACACCTTTGTTCTCTTCCAAGTCATTTGACCACAACATTCATAAAACATAACTGTATGTGTTAAAATTTGGTGTGCATTTGCTTCAATGTACGTAAAATGATAGTATATGGTCCCCCGAAAAATTGCTCTTATAGATTGACTTATTAAAAACTATTTAAAGGAAAAATAAGCAAAGCGTTGAATCGAAACATGTTAGTTCACGGATGACAAGATAATTTCAACACTGTTCATCAGAATGATTTGAACTCTTGCAGATTTGTTTTATACATTCTGATAGACGTTTTGCTCCAGACGATTTTCTTAAAGGGGAAACAGTTAAAGAGATACAATGTTGATTTTGTGGGTAAAAATATGAAAACGGAAAAATGTGTATCTTCTTTACTGTTTTTCCTAGAAAAAATCCTCTGAAACAAATCATCCATCAGAATGTCAAAAACAATTCTGCAACATTTCAAATCATTCCGATAAATAGTTTTGAAATTATCCCGTCATCCGTGAACTAACATGTTTTCTTCTTCTTCTTCTTGTGCGTTCGTGGGCTGTAACTCCCACGTACACTCGTGTTTTTGCACGAGTGGAATTTTACGTGTATGACCGTTTTTACCCCGCCATTAAGGCAGCCATACGCCGCTTTCGGAGGACTAACATGTTTTGATTCATCGCTTTGGTTATTTTTCATTTAACAATTTTTACTAACTCAATCTGAAAGCACATTTTGTTTTTGATCATATACTACACACACACACACTCACGTAGGCACATACACACGCTGACACAAACACACACACACTGGCACACACTCACATGCAGGCACACTCACAGACACACTGCACAGACACACACGAAGACGGCGAACACAAACAGACAAACAGAAAGACAGTGGGAAAGCCGGTTACACACACACACCCACACCCACACACACACACACACACACACCACACACACACACACACACACCACACACACACACACACACACACACACACACACACACACACACACACACACCCTGTTTGGGCATCTGGTGTGCAAACACACGGGTCGCTATCATTATACCGGTTTGCGTACTCCTGTGATGAAAAGAGCGTCTGATTCAATTCTTCGGAGCTTTTGCAAATTGTTCAACTGGTGTTACATGCACAACAAGAAAGAAGACCGCGACGCGAACGACTCCTGTCTTGTGTTGTGTTGTTGTGTTTACAAAACAATCGGTATTGGATGCATTAAAAGACCGCATCAAAGTCAACACTGACAAGCAGACAAACAGAACAAACTGAGATATCTGTTCCGGTTTGTGACGCTTGAAAGAGCTATTCTGATTGGCTATGAGCAGGGTAGTGACAACGCTCGAAAGGCAGAGACAACGACCAGAAGGCAGTGACAACGGCAGTGTGAGACGATTGGTCAATTTCAAAATACTGGTCCCTGATTGGTTGCCGCGTTGTCTCTGTCGTTGTCTCTGTCCATTAATTTTTGTCCCTGTGCTACATTCGGCTCGCCTTAGTTCAGAGTGTTATGGTCGGCCTACAGTCACCAGAACAATGAAGGATCGCCTCATCCTGCTGGGACGCATCAGAGTCTGGAAGCGTCGTAAAGATGCAGATGGCGCTGTTCTAGAAAGCAATCGTTTAATGGGGGCTCTGTGATGGTCCGGGAAGAGATCACCTGATGTCGTAGGACATCGCACTATCGATTAGTGGGATATTAACTAGTGATCGCTGCCGGGATAAGATTGTGCAGTTTTTCGTTGTAAGAAATACTACTGTAACAGTTGTGAATTTGAAAGCAGAGGGTTGTCTAGAGTCTAGCGTTGTTTTCGCTGACATGTTTGACGTGACATTTTCTGGAGACAGTTCTCTGTTCTTTAATAAAACAATACACACAACAATTAAATCATTTAACTTTGTCATTTCTGTGTGGCATGCGTTTGAAAAAGTGGTCCTTAACTTTTGTTGAAGGGTATACATACACCTGCAGCAAGGTATCGCAGTGTCAGTGACGGCGAACCGCTCCTAGGCCGGTGTGCTATCTTTGTAAGTTATGTCCTGCTTTTAAAAGGACGGAGCGACAAAATGTAACTGCTCGTCCGCAAAGGTTTCGCCACTCATTCGCAGAAACGTAGGGGAAGGGCCCCTAATATGGACCACTTTTTGTTTATTGCTGATAACTAGCTTGTTTTCTTGCGAAGAAGTTTCATTTTGTGGTTGGTAGTCCTTCTCTCTTAGTTTAACCGTTAGGCCTAATTAGAGTTAAATAGCTTTGACAGACATTCAGCAAAAATTAAATACAGAAACATTCACAAATGGTCCACATAAGGAGCATGGGCGCCTAATATGGACCAGTGAAGAGGCCTTCACGACTCACTGTGAAACGCCCACTATGCTTCAACATAACATGATACAACTTAGTGTGCAAGTCACACTAATTCAAATATGCTTTAGATTTATCTGTTTCGGGTTGATGAGAGCATTATTTTGAAGCACACCAAGAAACTGAAGAAGCTTATCAAAAACAGAGTGAAAATAAGTGAAATTATCAACTTCCACAAAAAAACAACTATTTGTTATATTTTTTTGAAATCTCGAGGGTTAGTTGTAGGTTATAATCAGCAAGCTTCTTAATGAATTTATCAAAATTGCCTTTAGCTTTTATTTACTTCGATTTGTTGAAGGTGGTCCATATTAGGGGACTCACACATACTTTGACTGTTTGAGGTTTTGCTATTATTTTTTGTTTGCAGTAGAAACATCGGGGTAAACACTGCTAAAATGTAACAAATACGGCCTTAGCTGTCATATATAGCCATTTTTGTGTGATAAAAGCTTTGGCTGTGGACAGAAACGAGTCCGTTTTTGGGCGGCAAATTTGGAGTGAACGCTGCCAAAAGTGAAAAAAGGCGAAAAAGTGAGGTTTGTGTTTCTGCAACTGTTTTGACATGTGCAATTTATCTAGAGAGGGTGAATAAAGCGAATAAAATTGTTTTGAGCGCTCTAGCGCCGTTAGTTTGTCAGAACAAGAGGTGGTCCATATTAGGAGCCGGTCCATATTAGGAGCCTTTCCCCTATACATGTAGCTGACGTGGATCCTCTTCTCTCAGCTCTTGAACCAGGGAGTGGTAGGTGTGTCTTCTAATTACATAATTATGGTAGGCCTAACTAGGGCGGGGATGTAGCTCAGTCGGTAGCGCGCTGCACTGGATTTGTATCCAGTTGGCCGCTGTCAGCGTGAGTTCGTCCCCACGTTCGGCGAGAGATTTAAATCTCAGAGTCAACTTTGTGTGCAGACTCTCCTCGGTGTCCGAACACCCCCGTGTGTACACGCAAGCACAAGACCAAGTGCGCACGAAAAAGATCCTGTAATCCATGTCAGAGTTCGGTGGGTTATAGAAACACGAAAATACCCAGCATGCTTCCTCCGAAAACGGCGTATGGCTGCCTAAATGGCGGGGTAAAAAACGGTCATACACGTAAAATTCCACTCGTGCAAAAAACACGAGTGTACGTGGGAGTTTCAGCCCACGAACGCAGAAGAAGAAGAAGAAGGTAGGCCTAACTGAGGTTGTCTTTCTTATATGCTCTCCGCTCATTCTGTGGCTTTGCAATTGCAAGAGAAACAAGCCCGCAGGCAGCAAGGGCTTCATGGTCGGATATGTTTGTTTTGACCGATGACGCATGGAATTGCATCACATTAACAGTGACGTCGACATAACTGAACATCACATACTGCGAGGACACCCAGAATCATGTTAAGAAGCAAACACTGATTTGCTGCCTACTGCGTATATTAAGACCAGGCACACAAGAATGAATACTACTTCTAGTGTAATGTACTTCTGGACCAGGCTTTACGTGCACAACGAGATCTTTTTCTGAGTCAATTTTGTAACGGATACCTGTACAATTGATGTAGCCCCTCAAACAAAAAATCCCAGTCCACATAGGAGGTAGCCAGGTTGTTCATAATTTTGTTGTCCGACTGGAAGGGTAATACATGTAGGGGAAGGTTGCTTAATATGGACCGGCTTCTAATATGGACCACCTCGTGTTCTTACAAACTAACGGTGCTGGAGCGCTCAAAACAATTTCATACGTAGTATTTACGCTCTCTGGATAACTTGCACATGTCAAAACAGTTGCAGAAACACAAACCACAAAACCGTAAGGCTTTTTCTCTTGGGAAAGGCCCCAATTAACGGACATTTAAGGTTAAACCCATTTTTCTCACAAAGTATATAACATAGCGCAATTTTGAAAACGGATTATTGTAGATCTAACCTACCTTTATCTTCATGTTGAAAAGAATTGAAAAAAATCTGTTATACTTTAAAAGTTATTAAGGTTTGAATTTTTCGGCAAATTGTCCGGTTTTGGGAAACCTACTGCCTAAATCCGGACAGGGGGTCACCAAAATCTAGACACGAAATTCGCTGCTTAATAGAGTAACAAAAGTTGCAGAAACCATGTTTTAATTAACAATTGCAACAAAGTTTCGACGTTGTCTCTCTCTGTCTCTCTCTGACTCTCTCTGTCTCCCTCTCTCCCCTCTGTCTCCCTCTCTGTCTCTCTGTATCTCCCTCTCTCTCCCTCTCTGTCTGTCTGTCTGTCTCTACTCTCTCTCACTCTCCCTGTCTGTCTGTCTCTCTCTCTCTCTCTCTCTCTCTCTCTCTCTCTCTCTCTTTCTCTCTTTCTCTCTCTCTCTCCCCCGACCCCCAGCCCCAATTTTTGGAAGGTTAGAAACTACGATCAACTTTAAACGTACACAATTATATTTTTAACAATACTTTTCAATTCTCGTTGAGGCATTAATGATGCTAGAAAATGTAACCGGACGCGTTTGGAACGCCAAAGCAATCAAATACATTGCGCGGTACATCGGGGCTTAATTTCATAACGTCTGACTGAGTCATTTGTTATTCATTTGTTATTCGGTGATAGTTTCGCACATATCTATCTCCTGTATTTGAAAATCTGTTCACCTTACGTAATTTTCAAAGCCTGGTATTCGGCTCTACTTCTTCCCGGCGAAGCCGGTACCCGGCGAAGCGGGTAATCATCTAGTATATATATATATATATATATATATATATATATATAGTATTTTTAAATTGATTTCGAAAATTTAATTTTGATCATAATTTTTATATTTTTAATTTTCAGAGCTTGTTTTTAATCCAAATATAACATATTTATATGTTTTTTTGGAATCAGAAAATGATGAAGAATAAGATGAACGTAAATTTGGATCGTTTTATAAAAATTTTTTTTAACATTTTTCAGATTTTTAATGACCAAAGTCATCAATTAATTTTTAAGCCACCAAGCTGAAATGCAATACCGAAGTCCGGCCTTCGTCGAAGATCGCTTGGCCAAAATTTCAATCAATTTGATTGAAAAATGAGGGTGTGACAGTGCCGCCTCAACTTTTACAAAAAGCCGGATATGACGTCATCAAAGGTATTTATGGAAAAAAACAAAACGACCGGGGATATCATTCCCAGGAACTCTCATGTAAAATTTCATAAAGATCGGTCCAGTAGTTTAGTCTGAATCGCTCTACACACACACACGCACAGACAGACACACACACACACACACACACACATACACCACGACCCTCGTCTCGATTCCCCCTCTATGTTAAAACATTTAGTCAAAACTCAGTTGACTAAATGTAAAAAAAAGAGTCCTACGGACTTATATTTGTGGGGACAAATATAGTCCACAGGCGGAAAATGTTTCATGGACTTAGACGTACATTTACTACGGTCTGAACATACACTGTTTCGTACTGTTTAATACGAAGAGCCTGGCTTCTATTTATTTGTTTGTTTGTTTTATTTGCATGTTTTTCAATTTTATTCACGATTTTTTTTATTATCATATACTGTTCAAAAAAAGAAACGCATAGTTGCTACTTGCCAAATTTGTTTTATTTTTCGAAAAAATTAACAGAAAATCCAATATTTAGATTATTTGTTTGAAATTTGGTATGGACACAGTTGAATGCACACACAGTTCATTTGCATCTTCAAATCAATCAGTCAATCAATACGATTGGGTGCCGAGGCTGTCAAGTCAGTAGGGGGTGTGACTGCCTTGAGCAGCAACAACTGCCCGGCACCTTCTGGGCATGGACTGGATCAGATGCCGGATATCTTGCTGTGGGATGGTGTCCCACTCCTCCTGAAGTGCCTGCAATAGATCGCGGTGATTTGCCGGCGCTTCTTCTCGCCTGCGCACACGTCTGTCCAATTCATCCCAGAGGTGTTCTATCGGGTTCATGTCTGGCGACATGGATGGCCAGGGAAGCACCTGGACATGGTGGTCGGTGAGGAACTGGGTGGTGAGTCGTGCTGTGTGCGGGCGAGCGTTGTCCTGCTGGAATATGGCATCCTGGTCAGCCAGAAGAGGAAGGGCGTGTGGGCGCAGAATTTCCTCCACGTATCGCTGGGCAGTTATGCGCCCTTGGACGTGCACCAGGGTGCTCCTTCCAGCGGTATTGATCGCCCCCCACACCATGACGCCTCCACCACCATGAACGGGTGCCTCATCCACACAGTTGGGCGCGTAACGTTCGTTTACTCTCCGGTAGACCCTCCTCCGACCATCATGTCGCTGGAGCAGGAAGTAGGACTCGTCGCTGAACCACACGTGTCTCCAGTGATTCCGGACGGTCCAGCGAAGGTGCTGGTTGCCCCACTGCACTCGGTTGTGGCGATGGCGGCGGGTGAGGACAGCTCCTCTGTGAGGTCTGCGAGCTCTCAAACCAGCTTCATGCAGGCGGTTCCGCACGGTCTGGTCCGATAATCGGTGTGGCCCGGGGAGAGCCTGGACAGAAGATGAGGCCGACAGGAAACGATTCCGGAGGTGGCGGAGCCGTATGAAGCGGTCGTGAGCAGCAGTTGTCGCCCTTGGTCTTCCCGCTCGTGGCAAGTCAGCAACGGAGCCAGTGGCTTGAAACCTGACCCACAGTCTACTGATGGTGCTCTGGGACACGTGGAAGTGCCTGGCGATTGCACTTTGACTTTGGCCTGCTTGTAAACGACCCAATGCAATTTGGCAGTCTTCTCTGCTCAATCGGGCCATCTTTCGTCGCTGAATTGTCGTCTGATTTCTTTGTGGCGAACAATCCGCTTTTATGGGTTTTGGAAGACATGGTGAGAGCTCAATATTCCCCGAGTTTCACGAGATTACACTGAAGCATGACGAGTGGTCATGCCAAATGAGCAATTTTGACATTGTAGCCACTGATAACGCATGCGTCACGTGCAGAGCTCACTTGTGGCAATGGACGAAAGGTCGACGACCAGATAAACATTTTCTGCAGTTTGGTGGATATCCTTGTAGCCATATAACTAAATTATCCAAATATTACAAGCTATGCGTTTCTTTTTTTGAACAGTATAATATTTGGATGATATTCTTAAAGAATATCGAAAGTCTCAGTCTTGGTTGTGACATTATTGGTAGAAACAAAGAAATGATGGGGAAGTTACTGGTAGATTATGCGACTAATATAGGCCTTATCCCGAGGGGAAAATCTCCTAACCTAACTGATTTATAAAAGCACTTTCTGCAATCGCAACAGCGGATATTTGAATCTCATGTACACAATTGACATTGCAGACTATCAGTGCCAAAATTACGATATGCCTTTGAACAAGCATCGTCCAAATCGGGAAGGTGCAGCTCAGGGCCAATGTTCCATTTCTACAACAACTGCCGCACGCTTTGATCAGAAGCGATACAAAATGTCCTGTTTTCTTTCTTTCGCTTATATTTTACTAAACTTGAAATAGAATTTTTGCACCAAACTGAATCCCTCCCAACTCAGTCTAGCATGGGCAAGTGGATCAGCTTTTAACGTCGTGATTGCGATGCCTTCGGGGAAGGAATTTTTACCACGGGTCCTATCACATTCACATTCTGAGCTTGAACAAGTTTCTGTCGGTTTGTTTTTTGCCATGCCCAGAGCAAGGGGGAGTTTTTGTTCTTGTTGTCTCTGTTGTTGGCAGGAGCGCTGTGAGTATGTAATAGTGTGTGTGTGTGTGTCAGAGAGAGAGAGAGAGACTCAGAGAGAGAGAGAGAGAGAGAGAGAGAGAGAGAGAGAGAGAGAGAGAGAGAGAGAGAGAGAGAGAGAGAGAGAGTGGGCGAACGAACGAGAGAGAAAGTGAGCGTGTGAGAGAGAGAGAGAGAGAGAGAGAGAGAGAGAGAGAGAGAGAGAGAGAGAGAGAGAGAGAGAGAGTTAGCGAACGAGAGAGAGCAGACACAGGTGAAAAAGTACCTTAGTTTACTATAGTAAAAGTACTATAGTATAATATAGTTCACAATGTGGTACTTTTTTTTTTTTTTTTACCTGAGGAGTCTTGTCTATGAGTCTGTCGGTGAGCCTATCTCTGACGAAGAAGAGTCCATCTGGGAGTGTATGGCACTTCCTCCACTGTGTCCCTCTGTGTGTATGACATTGTGTGTCTGTCTGCACGAGCGTGCGGAAGTGCACCGACGTGGATGCAAGAATACATGCATGCCTCTTTGCTTGCAAAATGTGCGTGTGTTCTTCAATGGTGGAGAATGTTTTGCAAATAAAGGGCTCTTGACTTGGTTGGGGTTTTGTTTATTTTTTTTCCTTGTTTATTTTTTTCCCGGAGTGGCTGATCTGAAATAGCGTGTCTTGGAATCGAAACGGTTTTTTCATTTCTTTCATTTTCATTACTTTATTGTCCCATCGCTGGGAAATTCGGGTCGCTTCCTCCCAGTGGAAAGCTAGCAGCAACTGAGTCGCGCTACCCAGGTGTCTGCGTGTTTAGGTGTATTCAGCCACCTGCATTTATGGCAGAATGACCAAGGTCTTTTACGTGCCATTGTGATGACACGGGGGTGGGACATGGCTTCCGTCTCTGGGTCTGCACATAAAGTTGACCCGTGTCCGTCCCGGCCCGAATTCGAACCTGCGACCTTGTATGGGGCGGCAGCTTTCCTCCCTTTTCTTTGCCCTGGGGGGAAAAGGGTAAACATGTTGTGATCAGGACGAATGCTCGCACACACACAAACAAACGCACACACAAAAACATGTACACAAACATAAACGCACTCAAAAAAGCACACACATACACACACACACGCACAAAGAGGTTTGCAACGATGTAGATGTCAAGTCAACTTTAATCATGTTACCATCGTTTTCCAACAAAGATTGTTTACTGCTTGCGCTCAACTCTCAAATCTTTGCAAAAAGCAAACATCAAAATTTTGTTTACAAAAACCTTTTCTCCCAGACATGTTCAAAACATGAGTACCCTTTTGTTTTGTTTTTTGACAACATGACACTGGAACATATCAAATTCAACAAATTTGTACCAGTTATCAGACATAACAGAATAACTTACTGTGACCAAATACATCAACACTGCAAACAGAACTCTGATGCGAAGAGAAACACACACAGATATGAAGAAAAGTGCTACCTCCCATGAAAGGACCCCCTTTGGAACAACATAGTCCTCAACATAGTGGAATAGGCAATAGACAACTGTCCTTCATTTGTAAGCCATACTTAAACACACGCCATACATCCATTTTAAATATTTGCATAAAAACAAATCAGATAATAACATGACATATCCTTGTGTTTCAAACCCGTCTTTACAAACTAATTGCTTATATTTATAAACATCTAAGTAACTTCCTGTTTGGTATAGGCGCTGGGAGGTCAGTGCCTGAATATATTGCATTCTTCGTAATGTTTGAAATTGTAACCATAGCGACACTAATTTCTGTAAATCACGTACATCTTGCTGTCAATGAGTGCAATAAAACGTTCAAAACAACACTGTTTATACATTACACAGTCAACTTATACACAATTTAATAAGAAAAAGAAGCCAAACTGGATCTCAAAGAAAGGCAATATTTCTGAAAGAAAACAGCTTGAGTAGCCACCTGATGATCAAAACAAGTTCTGTGTACTGGAACAGGTACCGTGAGTTCCTTACGTGCATGTTTCTTCTAACAGAAGTAGCTAATTACATTCCACAATGTCAAAAGATCCCCACCCCCTCTTTGGTGTTCAGATAAAAACGGCAACCCTCTGACTCACAACCGCTGGCAATTACACAGTCAACTATTGTGATGCAGGGACACTGTTTGCTGAAACTTATTTCAAATCACCAAAAACTTTGCTGTCATTTCAACAGAATCACAGAATTTGTCATTAACGCCAAACACTGCCTAAAACATCTGTGAATTGCTCTTATGGTCCTTTTTGACAAAGAAAATAAATCTTACTTAAAGGCCAACATCGGCGCGCTGCAGATGTAGCTCCAGTTTCTCCTGCTGGCAACGCTATATTTAGCTCTCTGGCCAATAACTAAACTATAACAAGTCTTGGTCACTTGGAGACGGATGTTCGGCTTTAACATGTCCATAATGTCAAACGACTGACTAATCAAAGCATACATTTTCTCTTGACAGAAAATAGGACTTGTCCCATTCCCGGTCAGCAGAAACAGGAAACAGAACATTACTTTACTCTCTGCCAGTAAACAATGATTTATCACAAAGTGTTCGCAGGTTTTACCAAACAAGAACTCTGAACAACTATCATATCTACACACTGCCACCTAAATCTTAAAACCAGATTAATACCTACATACAAGTCTTGACCTGCAAAAAATCAACGAGCAACCAATAGGGTCTTTTGCGGGACAGAAAAGGGGCAACTTTACACCACAAGTACTGCTGAATTTGTCTCACATATCCTCTTTACACCCCTTTGATACCACTTAATTACACGTCCTTTAATCTACGCCCGCCCGGGTTATCGACTACACACGGAAGTCATTGTGGGGCCGTGCGAACCCCATGCTTCTCATTTCCTTCTTTGAGAAACATGGGTCCGCACGGCCCCACGATGTTTGTAGTTTAAATATGAACTTTTCTTTTTTTTAGGATATAAGAGCTTTTTAGGTGCCTGAGGCATTCTTAAAAGCTCATTAAAAAATTCCATCTAATTTAAGAGATATTTGCAATTAAACACCCTTCTGGGTCCACACAGACCCACAACCACCGGCGAAGGTTAAAGATGGCTTGAAGCAGTCAAAAAAATTGCGGGAAGAAGTGTAAAACTGTTAAAACTCATCCTCCTCATCATCAAAAGCAGCAGCAGCATTATCCTGGCCCGGGACGGAGATACTACCACCAGGGTTCAGGTTCAGTTCCATGGAGGCTTGGGGTCTTGGAGGCCGAGGGTTCTGTTGGGCACAAATAATACGTTAGATATAATTTGATATCAAATCTTCAGTATATTGTGTGTGTAGAGGGGGAGTGTGTGCACATATGTGTGTGTGTGTGTGTGTGTGTGTGTGTGTGTGTGTTTTCCTTCTTTTTGTCTAGGTAAGAAAAAAAACGCTTTCTCAACTCTTCAAGCAATCAAATTCCACAAAGCACACATTACAATCTTTGTCATCGTCATCATCATCATCATCATCTCCATCCACCCTCAACCATCATCCCTCAATCATCATCATCCCTCAACCATCATCATCCCTCAACCATCATCATCCCTCAACCATCATCCCTCAACCATCATCATCAGCCATCATCCCTCAACCATCATCCCTCAATAAACAATCATGCATCATCCATAATCCCTCAACCTTCATCATCATTCATCATCCCTCAACCATCATCCAGCATAATAATTCATCATCATCATCCATAATTTATCATCCATCATCATCATCCATCCTGGCCCTCAACCAAAACCTCACCTCATCTACGTCTCCCGCCTGCACTGGCAGCGCTATCTCACCAGTCCTCTTCTTCAGCGTTTTCTTCTTTTTCTTCTTCTTCCTCTCGGTGGTGGCGGGCATACCCCCATCCCCTCCCCCTATTGCCCCCATGGCCATGTTTCCCCCCTGCGTCGTCATCATCATGGTCTCCATGCCAGGGTAGGAGGGAGGTTGTTCTCCGTACATGCCGCTGCACACACATTCACGTCAATATCTCATGTCACACGTGCAATAAGGTTTCAGGCCTGAAAGTGGCGAGTATATTACTCGCCATGGCGAGTAGAAACATGTTACTGGCAAGTAACATTTTTCATCTACTCGCAAAATACGAGTAAAGTTGCTGAAATAAATTGTTGGTTTGGCTAGTAAAGTTTGCTCTCTGGCTAGTAAATTTTCATAATCACTAGCCAAAGGCGAGTACACCATTTGTTGGATTTTCAGGGCTGCATGAGTTTGCAATGGGTCCTAAATATGGAAGTGGTTTGAAATTAAGAACTACGGTAGTCTAAAATCCAAACTGGTCTGAAAATGAGTCGTCGTCATCATCATCATCATCATCATCATGTCCCCTGACTGAGACAGTGGTCGGGGGGACGCGAGAGCTGACGAGGCAGAACCCTTTCTGCAGGCTGTCCTGTTGAGTGTTACGACTCAACTCCAAACAACTCTTGTTTAGCCGAGACTGAAATATTTTGTTGCACCATTAGGGTAAGAGTCTACGAGACCTTGGAGACGAAGTAATGACGTCACTAGTATGAGAATCTACATGTTGGATCAACGTCATTACTGCGTCATTAATATGCGAATTTACGTAACTCATGGAGTTGCATCGTGGGATGAAAACAGTTATTTGGAGGAAGGAAACGTGAACCGCTAACCATTACGGTCACTCTATTTGCCGGGTACTGAGAGGCTACAAGTGGGGAACAAGAATCCTGTGTAACCACCGATGAAAAGCCGCCGGCACCTAACCTAACATCCCAAGGCCTGAGATGTAACCCGCAGCCGCACAGACTCGTAGAGTAGTGTCCGGAAAGGAGCATCAAGAGGTAAGGTGTCGTTGTAATATCGAGCGCCCATCAAGGAACAGCTATTATACACTCACATCTATTCGCATATGATATTTGTTTTAGAATGTTTAATGAAGTTAATCATAAACGTACATGCTGCAAGTTAGTTCGGCATACAGATCTAGTATTTTATTCAGTAACCATGCTTGGTTTGTCTGCGAACCGCCCGACATGAAGATAGGGCAAGAAATCAAAATTAACCTTGATCCTAGGATACCGTTGTTAATAACAAGTATTACCTTTGATCCAGGGGTTCGAGCGTCTAGGATCCGCTGGGATAAGGGTGAACTAATCAAGCTACGCCACCAGTGTGATCCACCAGCGAGGAGCAAAAGGAGTTTGTCTACTAATTATCATCATCATCCAGTGATCTTCATCAAGTTCGTCACTGCTACGGTCATCATATGAATCCAGGCTTCCATCAGGACATTCGGACTTTGTAACTAACCAGCCCATTTGAGATAAGTCCAGTTCGACATAAAACTAGCTGTCAATGCAAGAACAATTAACTATGAACGCAAATTCGTTAGATCTAAAATAGAAATAGTTTGTTAAAGAATCCGGAAATATTACCAACCAATAAATTTATTCATTAATCTAGATCATCAGTGTTTTACGAGATTGATTTGAAGCATGACTGTTGTAAAGTATTGAATATAACTTTGGTGTGTTCTTAGATATTGTATATCTAAAACACAAGGTAAAAAGTGGAACTGCAACAATGGGGGCTCTGTCCGGAGATCTATACTGAACTCGTGTTCGTACCTAAGAAAAACTTGCATTGACAACTGGTTTACCCCATAAATTAGTTAGTCAAATTATCCGTGAAGCGACGGAAATTAGAATATTTTCTGGAAAAATCTTTCTTCATTTTTTTCTTTCTTCAAAATTCAAAATCATTTCCTGCTTCATGTCGGATTCACTCATATACAGACCAGACGGTGGTATTGGTAAGTAGAATATTTAAATTATTTCTGTAAGAAGAAATTTTAAATAACTCCGTGTTTGATTTGGGTACATTCTGCCCAAAGAATCTTCGCGATCGCTGTTGTTCACGAACAGCGTTTTTGCTAAATTAATTCGTGGAAGGATTTCCATCTAGTTCGTCGAATAGTATCATAGTCATAAGGTAAGACATAGAATTGATGTTCGACAACTTCACGGGAAATTGGCAGTTTACTAACTAACTGTCGGTTCGAATTATACTCTCAAGTTCTGATCAAAACGGTGAGTGTGTTATAATTCCAACCAGGATGGACGCTCGATAGTACTAGGACCTTAGTTTAAGTTCAGATTAAATTATAACTCTAGTCGGAGTAACATTTAAAACGTGTTGCTTATTTAAGTTGTGCTTCACATTATTAGTTATCTATAACCCGCGGGTTGATAGTTAATAGTGGGGAAAACTTCTGTGGGTGTGTTGACAGACTGAAGGTCGTCATCACATAAGGCTTTGTAAGGCAACTTACTCAGCGACACACCGCTAAGTCCTAGTTAGTCGTTTCGGTTCAAGATAGAGACGAAGGACAGGTGTAGGAAAAATCACGTGCGCGTGTAACATTGTTTGTACCAGTGTTGAAAGGTTGAACAATACCTGCGGGTAAGAGTCTTCCATATTAGAGTACCACCAAGAGTGGATGTACCAAAGTTTTGTATTTTGAGGGATTACCTAAAATGGCTGATACCAGACATCATCAGCACTACACCAGATTCTCGTCAACCGGGGGCATAGACCCAGAATATACAGAAGGAGCAAATCTGATTGATATCACCGATCTAGGTGATGACGGCCACGCCGCTCAGCCTGTGAACGGACATGTCGAGCAGGCCGTTCCATCAAGTCCCAGCGTCAGTTCGATCAAGGAATTGATCACCATGGGGAAAGAGTTTGGTTTGGAGGGAAAGGAACTACAGTCATTCGTCCAAGGGGAGAGGGATAAAGAAGCTCAAGAGCGTGAACATGAGCGAGCAGCTCAAGAGCGAAAAGATGAGCGCCAATTCAAAGAGAATGAGAGAGACAGACTCTTTAGGATAGAAGAGCTGCGCATTCAGAGCGAGGTTCAGATGAACACGAATGAAAACGCAGCTCATCCTTCCCAATCCTCACATGACCATGATCCCCGTTTCATTCCAAAAATCCCTTACCTTGATGACAAGGATGACGTTGAATCCTGGCTCAAACAGTTTGAACACTATGCCAGAGATATGAATTTGGACGAATCAAAGAAAGCCTCCCGGCTGATATACTTCTTGAAAGGTAAGGCCCGTACCATCGTGTCCAAAATGGACGATGAGGATGTTGACGACTATGAAAAGGTGAAGAGCGCGTTATTTGAAGGATTCCAGCTCACCGCTGAGCAATATCGCATGAAATTCCGCAATACTAGACGTAATCCCGCGGAAACTTACAAAGAACACATCACTAGACTCGATCGGTACCTAACCAAGTGGATCGAGCTTGATCCGTGCGAGAAAACTGTCAAAGGATTAACCGATTTGATCCTGCGAGAGCAGTCCTTGCAGTCAATGCCTTCTGATCTCGCCGTGCATGTCAAAGACCGGAACCCGATCAATGCCAAGGAGATGGGAAAACTCGCGTCCGATTATGAGCTGAACAGAAGCCAAAATAAATTGAGACCGACACCAACGCGAACTCCTCAGGACGGAACGAAACGTTTTGAGAAGGATCATAAACCATCACCTCAACAAGGTAAAAGATCTTCTTTGACACCGGCGGAACGCGAAAAACTCCGAGAAGCAGGACTATGCTTCTATTGTCGCGTAGGTCTACACCGTTCGAGCGATTGTCCCTTACGGAAAAAAGGCAACACCGCCGGAGCTGTGACGGTTGAAGATGTCCGACGCGAAACACAGGGAAAAAAATCCCCGTTAGATAAATTGTGTCGAGACTGCACCACAAAAAAGTTTTCGGATCTAGTTGACGTCAAAGTCAACGGCAAACGAGTGACCGCCCTGAGAGACTCGGGCTGTAGCTCGATTGTGGTGGCCGCACATCTTGTGCCGGCCGACAAAATGACTGGTCAGAGAAAGAGGACCACGTTAGCGGACAAAAGTAAAGTCCGGTACTGCGAGACCGCGATCATTCATGTGGATTCGCCCTTCTTCTGCGGAGAGACAGAAGTCGTGGTCATGGCGGATCCCATAATGCCGGTGCTCATAGGGGAGTTCCATGGAACTCAGAACGACAGGAGGAAAACACCGATTTTCCCTGTCAGAGAACCTGCCTGGTATCACGACAGCACTGAGACAGTCGCTGGGGCCGTAGATACCAGAGCACAGTCCAAATTGGACAATGATAGAGACAAATCTGCGAGTAAGCCAAGTAGCCGGGAGCCAACATCGGATATGTTTACTCCAAAGGACTTACGCGAGGCTCAGAAGACAGATCCTTCGTTAGACAGCATCAGGAAACAAGCTGCTACCGGAGAAGAGAGAGGCCACATGAGGGTCGTGGAAAAGAATGGTATCTTGTACCAGTCGACGTTCAATCGGAAAGGAGAGGAGTCTTTGAAGGTTATTCTTCCCAAATCGTTCCGTAGTAAGGTGCTCGCATTCGGCCATGATCATCCAATGGCAGGACACCAAGGTCAGCGTCGTACCGCCGAAAGGATTAGACGCGAATTTTGGTGGCCATGCTGTGGTGTTGAGATCCGCCGCTACTGCTTGTCATGTGACGCTTGCCAGCGATCCGCGCCAAAACACCTTACGAAGAAGGTCCCATTGGGCAAGATGCCAGTGTTCGAGACTGCTTTCAGAAGAGTAGCAGTCGATATCATCGGGCCTATTCTTCCTATGTCCGAAAACAAAAAACGGTACATCCTCGTCATGGTTGACTTTGCCACCCGCTACCCTGAAGCTGTCGCGTTGAAGGACATCCACGCCGAGACAGTAGCCGATGCTTTGTGGGATTTTTGGACTAGACTCGGTATCCCAAGTGAAATACTGACTGATAACGGGAGCCAGTTCACAGGCACTCTGATGCAGGAAGTCACTGAACTCCTCCGCATCAAAAGGAAAACCTCTGCGGTATTTCATCCAGCTGGAAACGGTTTGTGCGAGAGAATGGAAAATTTCCTAAATAAATTATCATTTAATTAATATACTTACCCGAATCACATTAGCATTGAGTCACCTGAGATGCTTATCACTGAAAAACGCTTACCCGGCTAAAGAATTTAAAGGGAAGCAACCCCATCACCAAAACGAAAGTGAAAGTAGCTTTGGTAATGGGCCAGTACACCGGGAGTTACCTCCCATACGGGTGTATGCCACGTCACTTCCTCTAGGAACACGTGCCTATTATCATACGGCTTTAAAAAATCTTAAAACCATAAGCGGGGCAGGTGGGAGGGAATACAGTATGTGATTCGGGTAAGTATATTAATTAAATGATAATTTATTTAGGAAATTTTCCATTTAATATCATATTCTTACTCCGAATCACATTAGCAGATAACATCAACAAGGCGGTGGGCTAGAAATGAATCAAAACTCACCATCAAGTTCTGGACAGGAACTGGCCTGCTGCTATGAGCGCTGGAAGGCCTCTGGAGCCATCCTGTCGAAGAGCTGTGACGTCCCGAAGATAAAAGTTTATGAAAACATCTTCGGAACGCCAATACGCAGTTGTCAGCACCTCCTCTAGACGTCTGGAGCGCAGAACTGCCAGAGAGGAAGCCCACGCCCTCGTCTCATGGGCTCGGGCCGAGTCAAGTGGCAAGGAGGGCATAACCCCCCCCCCTCTTTGTGCGCCTCCACTCATAAGCCTGCTTGATGAGCGAGGACACCCACCGGGCCAACGTTACCTTCGACAAATCTTTCTCGCGCCTAGTAAGGAGAGAGATAAACAACAACTTCTGAGAACTAGACCGAATCGGCTGAGTCCGGGCTAAGTACAGACGAAGTGCCCTCACAGGGCAATTGACCGAATCGGGGTCACCCGGGGCCAACGCGCTGGTCAGAGCCTTAACTCTAACCAGCGGAGAGGCCTGCCCCGGAGACTGATTCTTGGCCAGGAAATCAGGCCGGAAACGCAAAGATGCGGAACCGTCCGGCTCAAAGGAGATATCTCCAGGCTGACCCGACAGGGCGTGGACCTCGCTACCCCGTCGGGCCGTAGCCAACAAAAGGAGAAACAGCGCTTTGCGAGTGACATTGAACAGACTGGCCTCGCTTAAAGGCTCAAAATCCGCAGAACGAAGGAATTCCAGGATTAAAAACAAGTCCCACTTGGGAGCGGGCAAACGAGCTTTAGCTTCCTTAAGAGCAGCCCCTTTAATGACTGCAGCTATAACGCCCCCGACTCGAACAGAACGACCAATCTGCTGAAGAGTCGCCGAGATAGCGGAGCGCCGGACCCTCAACGAGGAGACTGAGGCGCCCTGTGAAGACATGAAAGAGAGGTGGTTAGCGACCTGAATAGAGCGCGGAGCCACCGAACTCACCCCTCTAGCTGAACACCAGGCAGTCCATGCCTTCCAGTGGGAAGCATAAACTGAAGAGGTGGACGCTCTATGCGAGCGAGCCACCAAGTCCAGAGTCAAAGACGACGCCCCAGAGCGCTTCAGCGAGTCCCGAACAACTTCCACACGTGAAGCTTCAGAAGACTGGGCTCCTCGTGTGGAATGCCTGTTCGGGGCTGCACTAGTTCCCCTCGCACGAGTGCGAGAGGAATGGGGGGCCCTTGGGCAAGCCGAAGAAGATCTGGAAACCAGACCTGCGACGGCCACAGAGGAGCGACCAGAAGAAGAAGGGCCGGCTCCTCCATCTCCGCTTTCCGGATTACTCGGCTGAGTAACGGAAAGGGAGGAGTCTGAAGATCTGTATGTGCCCCCCAACCCTCCCTGGACGCATCTGTAAAGAGGTCCAGGTCGGGGAGGGGCACGACGATCGGAACACCTCTGCAGACCCACTCCGTGTGCAACCACGGAAGGGTCGCAGACTGGAACCATCCCTGCAAAGGGATGAGGGCGTCCCAGTCCACCAGAGGAGAGTCCACAAACGGCTTCAGCGCGAACTGAAGCGGACATTTGTGGACCTGGCCCAGTGAAACCAGAAGAGCCATAGACTCCATCTGCCCCAAGATGGAGGCGAGCGAGCGGATGGAAGCCATCAGGAGAGGTAAAGTGGAGCGAATCTGAGCTTGCAGCTTGTCCACCCTTCTCTGAGAAGGCTGGACAGTCCAAGCGACCGTGTCGAAAGACATCCCCAGATAAGTGAATGTCTGTGACGGGGTCAGCTCCGACTTTACCCGGTTGATCGAGAACCCCAACCAGTTGGATTCTCGAAGAACCGTCAGGGTATCCTGCGAACAGCCGCTCTGGGACTGGTTCATGATGAGCCAGTCGTCCAGATAAGCCCGCAGACGGATACCCTGGGACCTCACCAGTGCACAGACCTGTCTCACCACCATGGTGAAAATCCACGGTGCGAGAGACAGCCCGAAAGGGAGTGCGCGAAACTGGTAGATCTGATCTCCCCACCGGAAACGAAGCCATTTCCGGTCGGTCGGATGCATAAGAATGTGAAAGTATGCGTCCGTGAGATCGATCGAGGTCACCCAGTCTCCTGGGCGGAGAGAGTCTCGGACAGAGGCTGGCGTCTCCATCTTGAATTTTATCTCCCTCAAGAAAGTATTGAGGAGAGATAAATCCAACACGGGACGCCATCCTCCTGATGCTTTGGGAACAGCGACCAGACGCCTGTAAAATCCCAGGGAGCTGTGGACCCGAACTCTCTCCACCGCGCCCTTCTGCTCCAGGGAGGCAATTTCCGACTGCAAGACGGAACGTGCTTCCTGCGAGAAGGGGGGCTTGAACCGCGGAGGCACTCGGGTAAGAGGCGCCTTTTCCTCCCGCCAGAGTAGACGGAAGCCCGAACTCACCACTCCCACAATCCATTGGCTGTCTACTACCGACATCCAACGAGAAAGTGCCCGGGAGGGGCCTCCCGCCATCACCAAGGTGGAGGGCGGGAGGGAGGTGAGATCGGGAGCGCTTCATTGGGGGTGTGGCTTACTTCCAGAGCCGCCACGCCCCCTCCCCGATGCCGTCCTCTTCTTCCCACCACGAGCGGCCGGCGAAGCCTGCCGCTTCTGAGCTGGCTTGGGGTTAGACGATGTCTGAGCCTGCTTCTGTTTAGAAGGCTGAGACTGTTTCACCCCCTTCAGAGTGTAGTCAAGGAACTGACTGTCCTTGTTTGACTGAATCTCCTTCTGTCTGGCATCCAGTGCCAGCGGACAGAAGAGAGACTCCTCTGAGACCGGGGAGACTCTCAAGGTCTCCCTAGTAGCCAGCTCCGTGAATTGGGACTGCGAGAGGAAGAGATCCCTCCTGCAGAGTACCGCTTGGGTGTACTGCAGGGAGGAAAGACGCAATTGTTCCTCATTGACCTTGGCCAATGCGGTCAAAAGCGCAGAGACATCGTCCGCATTCTGTTCTTCACTGAGAGTGAAAGGAACTAGCGAATCGGTCAATGCCCGAGACAGAGCCCGAACGAGAGTCTCCGCAATGGAGGACAGTTCGATCTGCCGACGTCCAACCTCCTCAGCAGAGAGGAGGGAAGCCTCGGAAACCGGCAAAACCGAATCACGCTTGATCGGTTTAGTCAGAAGAGGCAGCAATTCCCGGGAAACCGGAAGGGTAGCCCTAGGGAGTGCAAAAGACGCCAGCCAATTCTGGCTCTGATTGGGCATGCCAAGCTTCCTATTGGCCGTAGGCACGAAGGAAGAGGCTTGGGCAGCTGAAGCCACCCACTGCTGAGCTGATTCCGGAACTGGACCAAAAGGAAGCAGTAACGGAACAGGCACTGGCCGAATACCACTCCCCGCATGTGCTGGACGAACCAGTGAATGCGAAAGTTGGTAAGCCACTGACGGAGACTCGGCGAACCGGAAGGAAGAAACATCCTCCTGTGCCGGCCGGAAGTCCGCCATGGCAGAAGGAACGAATGATGCGGAAGAGTCCGCAGCCACCACCCCTTCAGGAAAATAACGAGACGTTACTTCCGCCGCGACGTCAAGAACAGACTTGAGCTTCGACGGAAACACGCCCCGCGACTCCTCGCTGACCACTGATGGAGCATCAGAATAGTCACACGTGGAACCATGACCGAAGTCACCAGTTCCGGAAGCAGAAGCATGCCCTGGCAAACCGGAAACCGGAAAAGCCTGAGCACTAACGTCATCCTGCCGCCCAAAACCCTGTGAAGGTAAAGGGTAAGCAGGACGACCATCCGCAAAAACCGGAGCTGGATGAGCTGACGTCACTCCCCCGACTGAGTGGAGTGATGCCTGCTCAAGCCTAGGCGCTTGAAAGCCGGAAGGCGCACGCTGTAATCCACTATCTGGTATCCGGAAGGAACCACCAGAAGAGGAAGAAGCGTTTCCGGCCGAAACCGGAAGTGTAGTCAACGGAACCGCAAAATGCGGAAGTGAAGACTGCACTGGTTGACTTCGCGATCCGGAAGGACCGGAAGTCAGTGAATACTCCATCCTGCCGCGACCGCCGTAGCGTGCCGGAGCGGACGGATCATCACTTCCGGCAAGTGCCGGAAATGCGGCAGTCGAAACCGACTGCCGCCGCTGTTCGAACAAGTCCGGGGCCTCGTAGGTTATCGCCGGAAATGAAAGATCAGCAAGGTATCGGTCGTGACCCGATGCGAAAGAGCTGTCCCCCGAAGGAGAACGTCCAGGCGCCTCACGAGGGCTATCGGACCAGCTCTGCTTACCAACCGACGCTGAAGAGGGAGGACGCTGCTCCAAGCCGGAAGTGGAGGACAAAGACACGGAAGCCAATGCCCGGACGTCACTGCCAGATGCCGGAAACGCCGAACTGCTGGCGACGGAACGCTGAAATTCTGCCTGCACCAAGCTGCGGATTTCTGGAACCAGTGACTTTAACAGAGAGGAAACCAACGCACCTTGTCCAGGTGCTAACAAAGAAGACGAAGTCTCCGATGTAGAGACAGGTGCAGAAGTAACAGTAGCGCTAGGCGCCGCAAAAGAAGCAGAAGTAGTAACAGCGCTAGGCGCCGAAATTGGTACAGCCAACAAAGTGTTACGCTCTTGGTCTGTAACAAGTAACGTTGCTTTGGAAGAGGAAGACTTAGCCCTAATTTTCCCCTTGGGGTCCGACTTGCCACGGCGCTTGTCTGAATCAGACATGTTGACAACAACACGTGGCAACGCGAAAAAATTTACTGAAACATAAGTCTAAACGACTGGAAAATTCAGTAAACACACGCACTAATGCGTTAACAAAATACTATAGCTAAACTTGCCCCACAAGCAGAGGCACGGAGAGCTACAAACAAAGTCACACGAGCTAGAAAACTAACTCACACAACAAAATGGCGACACGCAAGACACTGACACAAACGTCAACAACACGTGGCAAAGTAAAAAGATTTACTGAAACGTAAGTCAAAACGACTGAAAACACAGTAAACACACACGCTTACGCGTCAACAAAATACTAAAGCTACACTTGCCCAAACAGAAAGAGGGCACGCAGAGCTACTAGCAAAGTCACACGAGTTAGCTAACTAACTCACACAACAAAATGGCGAAACACGCAAGTCACTGACACACAAGTCCGTAAAAAACGGACAACGTACAGTAACGAAACAGCGCAAACAACCAACAACAAACGGGAACGAGCTCACCAAACTGTAGGCAAGGCGAGCAGACAAGCTGGGTAACGTGGCCGGCGGGTGTCACTCAAACACACAAGGTCAGCCACAGAGCGTCAAAAAGTGAACCGTCCTCTCCGAGGTGAAAAAGACGTATGATAATAGGCACGTGTTCCTAGAGGAAGTGACGTGGCATACACCCGTATGGGAGGTAACTCCCGGTGTACTGGCCCATTACCAAAGCTACTTTCACTTTCGTTTTGGTGATGGGGTTGCTTCCCTTTAAATTCTTTAGCCGGGTAAGCGTTTTTCAGTGATAAGCATCTCAGGTGACTCAATGCTAATGTGATTCGGAGTAAGAATATGATATTAAATGAATGGCACGTTAAAGAACATGCTCAAAAAGATGTGCATAGAACAGCCCAAAGCATGGGACACGTTCATCTCTGCATTACTGTTCGCATACCGCGAGACTCCTCAAGAGAGTTTAGGTTTCTCGCCATTCGAACTGTTGTTCGGGCGTACTGTCAGAGGACCAATGCAACTCTTGAGACAGATTTGGACAGATGAGAGCGTCTCAGATGAGGTCAAAACCACTGCGGAATATGTAGTGAACCTTCGTGAGAGGATCGAAGAGACCTGTTTGCTCGCTCGAGAGAACCTGAAAAAAGCCTCAGTGCGATCTGCTCAATATTACGATCGTAAAGCCAAACCAAGGTCGCTAAAACCAGGAGAGAAAGTCCTGATTCTCAAGCCATTGAAAACAAACAAACTGGAACTCACTTGGCAAGGTCCATTTGAAGTGTTAGAGAAGTTGAATGATTTTGACTACAAAGTCCAAGTAAGGAGGAAGGGAAAAGTATTCCATGTCAACCTCCTCAAGTCTTACGTCGAACGTGAGCAACCTGTCACCGATGGAACAATTCCGGTTGCAGTAGTAGAAGAAGAAGAGGAAGAAGTGATCGTCTCAGTAGTGGTAGAGGAGGACGAAACCACTAACGACGACATCTTCCGGTTGGACAGTCAGAGGACTATCCCAACATTTGAGACAAAGCGCACAGAAGGTTTAGACCACGTGCACTTTTCAGAGAAACTCACTCAGTCACAGCGAACTGAAGCGAGACAGATCTGCGCGGACAGACTAGATAATCTGACCGACGTACCACTCACCACGAATCTGACTACGTGTCGAATCGAGGTCACAGACAAGAAACCGGTCTATATAAGACCACGCCCCATTCCACATGCGTATGTGAAGATGGTGGAGAATGAAGTCGAAGAGATGTTGAAGCTAGGAGTCATCGAACCCGCCAACTCAGCTTACAATTCACCCATTGTTCTCGTCAAAAAGAAAGAAGAAGGAAAGTACCGCTTTTGCGCGGACCTCCGTGGGTTGAATGATGTCACGGTGTTCGATGGGGAACCCATCACCGACGTTCAACATTTATTCCAAAGCTTAGGAAAAGCCAAGTACTTCTCCAAGCTAGATCTCACGCGTGGCTACTGGGGAATACCCATTGTCGAGGAAGACAGAGACAAAACCGCGTTTGTGACGTCACGAGGCCAGTTCCGATGGGTGAACATGCCCTTCGGGTTGAAGACCGCCACTGGCATTTTCAACAGGATGATGAGGAAGTTGCTAGGTCCCCTCAACAGAGACGATGTGTACCATTTTATGGATGACATCTTGATAGCCACTGAGACGTGGGAGCAACACATGGAAGCCCTGAAGGCAGTCCTTCAGCGGCTCAAAGAAGCCAACCTTGCAGCAAAACCGTCGAAATGCTACATCGGATTCGACCAATTGCCGTATCTTGGCCATGAAATCGGGCATGGAGAGAGGTGGCCAGAAGACGATAAAATCGTGAAGATCGTGAACGCCAAAGAACCAGCTACAAAGAAACAGCTACGCGCATTTTTGGGTCTCACGGGGTTTTACCGAGAATACCTGGAAAACTACTCGACTGTGGTCGTGCCGCTCACCGACATGACAAAGAAGAGCTTGCCAGACAAACTCAAATGGAGTGACGAGGCAAAGAAGAGCTTCGCAAGACTCAAACGAATGGTCAGTGAGAAACCAGTCCTGAAAATGCCTGATTTCGGCAAGGACTTCGTTCTCCGCACTGACGCATCAGACCGAGGAATCGGTGCGGTACTGATGCAACTACATGGAGAGAAGCTACACCCCGTAGCGTACCAGTCGAAGAAGCTACTCGGGGCTGAGTCCCGATACGCGACTGTGGAAAAGGAATGTCTAGCAACAGTCTGGGGAGTACAGAAGTTTGAAAGATACCTGTACGGACGACACTTTGTGTTGGAGACAGACCACCAACCCTTGAAATGCCTACAGAGGAATCCAACAAACCCTCGTCTGTTACGATGGTCGCTACAATTGCAACCATACTCCTTCACAATCAACTACATCCCAGGAAAGGACAACCTAGGTGCCGACTATTTGAGTCGCATCAACTGAGTTTCAGAGTCCAGAAGGAAAATTTGTCCACCCCGTTGGAGTAGTGAGGCCAAACTGGCCGCGACAGGCTCATGCGGATCTACTCCAAAATGTGGAAACAATTGTATATGCATATTGTATATTGTATTGTATTGTATTGTATATTGAGTCGTATAAACGGAAACGAAATAAGATTTCGCTTGTCCACCCCCCGGGGTTATGTTACGACTCAACTCCAAACAACTCTTGTTTAGCCGAGACTGAAATATTTTGTTGCACCATTAGGGTAAGAGTCTACGAGACCTTGGAGACGAAGTAATGACGTCACTAGTATGAGAATCTACATGTTGGATCAACGTCATTACTGCGTCATTAATATGCGAATTTACGTAACTCATGGAGTTGCATCGTGGGATGAAAACAGTTATTTGGAGGAAGGAAACGTGAACCGCTAACCATTACGGTCACTCTATTTGCCGGGTACTGAGAGGCTACAAGTGGGGAACAAGAATCCTGTGTAACCACCGATGAAAAGCCGCCGGCACCTAACCTAACATCCCAAGGCCTGAGATGTAACCCGCAGCCGCACAGACTCGTAGAGTAGTGTCCGGAAAGGAGCATCAAGAGGTAAGGTGTCGTTGTAATATCGAGCGCCCATCAAGGAACAGCTATTATACACTCACATCTATTCGCATATGATATTTGTTTTAGAATGTTTAATGAAGTTAATCATAAACGTACATGCTGCAAGTTAGTTCGGCATATAGATCTAGTATTTTATTCAGTAACCATGCTTGGTTTGTCTGCGAACCGCCCGACATGAAGATAGGGCAAGAAATCAAAATTAACCTTGATCCTAGGATACCGTTGTTAATAACAAGTATTACCTTTGATCCAGGGGTTCGAGCGTCTAGGATCCGCTGGGATAAGGGTGAACTAATCAAGCTACGCCACCAGTGTGATCCACCAGCGAGGAGCAAAAGGAGTTTGTCTACTAATTATCATCATCATCCAGTGATCTTCATCAAGTTCGTCACTGCTACGGTCATCATATGAATCCAGGCTTCCATCAGGACATTCGGACTTTGTAACTAACCAGCCCATTTGAGATAAGTCCAGTTCGACATAAAACTAGCTGTCAATGCAAGAACAATTAACTATGAACGCAAATTCGTTAGATCTAAAATAGAAATAGTTTGTTAAAGAATCCGGAAATATTACCAACCAATAAATTTATTCATTAATCTAGATCATCAGTGTTTTACGAGATTGATTTGAAGCATGACTGTTGTAAAGTATTGAATATAACTTTGGTGTGTTCTTAGATATTGTATATCTAAAACACAAGGTAAAAAGTGGAACTGCAACATTGAGGCCATCGACAGAAGGTCAGGAAAACGTATCTATGTCCATTATATGTGTACTTGTCTAAAATTGGAAGCATGTCTGAATCATGAATGGTCTGCAATCTAAAACTGATCTGAAATTTGTAATATGTTTGAATTTTGGAACTTGTCTGAAACCAGAACTCACTCCCGGGAATCCTCAGGCTGTGCAACCGGTCTCACTCAAATTTGATCGGGATGCCCAAGGGAATTCCGTTGTCGTTTGTCATATGAGCGTTGATGCGTTGAGCTGTCGTTATGCGCCATACTTGGCCCAGCTCATCCGGCTTCAGCGTGTTTTTATATCGGAGTGGTCCTTCTCCTAGACTGGTGGCTTTACAGGGCTGTCGAGTCCAGTCTACCCGGCTATTTGGCCATAGCTGGCTGGTTTGTTTATCTGAGGTGACCTTCCCCAGGGCTAGAACTTAAGATGCGGCTCTTGATCGCATGATGCTCCCGTCATTGGAGACCTGGGGTATTTCTTGAGTGTAACAGTGCCACCTGTTACCCCGCCCCATCCTGTTGGAAGCACCGCCAGTTGGTCCGCGACTGCTTATTCGTCCTGGCAAGCCTGGCTTATTTCGCAGCTAACCTCCATATCTGAAGGCCATCACACTATCCGCCACCTGTGAACGCGCCTGGTTGGGGGTGGTCGCCCCTACTGTCCCAGTCCCAAGGGAATTGAGGAGGTGTCCAGATTTAAGTAATGTCCTTCGCGCATGAAAGATAAAGGAGACAAATGCACAGCGCAGAATCAAAATCTGCATTCAATTTCACCTAAAACCCATGTAATGTAAATGAACAAATCATGAACACAATCCTTATTGAACACTTCGCCTGCGCTCATGTGAAAGGAGAAAGTGACTTACATGGCGAACATGTCAGGTGTTCCGTAGTAAGCTGGCCCCTCAACTGCCATCTGCTGGTCAGTTCCCTGCCCCCCTGGCATGACGGCCTGAAACACAGCATGGCTAGGATACATTCACACCACTTCAGAGGCAGGCTTCTTTACAGCCCAAGGGAGAGAGTAGCTCAAATTATTTTCATTCTTTAATGGTGTGTATTCTAAGTGGGTTGTTTCCCTTGTGCTATGCTGCATTATCTTTTTCAAAGTTACACAGTTAAATGTTGGTAACCAGCGCCCCATTCCCTTTTAAAATGCGAAGACAATGTAGAAATGGTTATAAAGAGATACACAACAATAAAGAGCCCATAGCTGCCAACCTTGTCAAGTCAAAATCCAGGAGCCAGGGGGTCCAAGGGGACCGTTTAGTCTTGAATTTGAGCAGGGAGAAGTTGTAAAATTCAGGAGATTCCCGGAAAATCCGGGAGGGTTGGCAGCTATGAGAGCCTCTGCGTGTGCATGCGTGCATGTGTGTGTGAGCGAGCGTGTGTGCATGCTTTTGTGCGTGCGTGCGTGTGTGTGAGCACACTCTAAAAGGGGAAACAACTAATGAAAATGGACCAAAATTACTGTGCTCCGGCCCTGCTCAGAAAAGAACTCAGAACTAGGGTTTTTAATTGTGCAACCATCAGTTTGAACAACCGTGGACCACAAAGAAACAGCAGTGTGATGCCAGAAACAGCCCAGTAATAACCCAGCACAGTGACCAGCAAAGCAAACCCACAGCAGCCTAGGTCACAACAAACTGGTACCTTGGCTTGGTAGTCCTGTCCCCCGGTGTTTCCTCCTTCTCTCCACTGGCCCTCCGTTACTTCAGGATTCTCTGTGCCTTCATTTCCATATCTGGAATCCATATTTAGGTCATGATTGTGTTCCATGCCCGCATCAGGATTGGGGGATACTTCAACAGGAGCAGCAGTCTTGGGCTTGCTCTTCTTCTTTCTCTTGCTGGGTTTGGGAGTAGCTTCCGCTGGCTCTCGTCGTTCCACTTGTAGCTGATGTTCTTCCTGTGTTCCCTGGAGTTGCTCCTCTCGTTGGCTTTCTTGCTGAAGCTGCTCCTGTCTTAGCCCTTCCTCTTCTTCTTGTTGTCTTAAGTGTTCTTCACGTTCCTGTTGTTGCCTTTGACGGTCTTTCTCTTGGCGTCTCATGCGATCTTCTTCTTCTTCCTGCTGTTGTCTTTGCCTCTCTTCTTGTTGTTGTCTCAGGCGTTCTTCCTCTTCTTTATGCTGTCTTAGGTGTTCTTCTTCCTGCTGCTGTCTTAGGCGTTCTTCTTCCTGCTGCTGTCTTCGACGTTCTTCTTCCTGCTGCTGTCTTAGGCGTTCTTCTTCCTGCTGCTGTCTTCGACGTTTTTCTTCCTGCTGCTGTCTTCGACGTTCTTCTTCCTGCTGCTGTCTTTGACGTTCTTCTTCCTGCTGCTGTCTTTGCTGTTCCTCCTCTTCTTTCTGTCGCTTTAAGCGCTCTTCTTCCCCTCTCTGTTTCCTCTGACGCTCTTTTTGTTGTCTTACCCTTTCTTCCTCTTCCTCCTTTTGTTTTTCTTTCAAATACTGAGCTGTCTTCTGCTGTTCAAGCGCCTGTGCTGCCACCTCATCCTCATCCTCTTCTTCCTCCTCTTCTCCTTCTTCCTCCTCCTCTTGCGTCTGTTGCAGGCTGTGTTGTTGTATTTGCTGCATGCTGGCCAGCTGCTGCTGATACTGTCGCTGGGTGATGTAGCCACTTCTCAGCAGTTTTGCCAGTTCCTCCAGGTACTGTCGACTGGACAGCTGACCGTTCTTCAGCCGAGCAGCCAGGGCCTTTAGATAGCGTTGCTGAGATGCCGGGTCATTTTGCTGTGGGTCTGCCACTCCTTGCCGGGCCTGGGATTGCTGGGCCATTTGCTGGCTTGTTTGCTGGGCTGCTTGCTGGCTTGTTTGCTGGGATGTTTGCTGGCTTGATTGCGGAGCGTTTGCCAGTAGCTTCTGATATTTTTTGCGGGTAATCTGACCAGCTTGGAGCATGTTTGTCAACTGCTGCTGGTACTGCTCCTGGGATATTTGTCCGTTTTGCAGCATCTTTGCCAGCTTCTTTTGAGCTTTGAGGCCTGCTTGCTTCACGTTTTCCATCTGCTGGTCATACTGCTCCTGTGAGATCTGACCGTTCTGCAGCATGGCCGCTAGGTGCCTCTGGTACTCCTGCTGTGTTGTCTGGCCTGCTTGCTGGCTTGATGCCTGGGTTGCTTGCTGGCTTGTTGCCTGGGTTGCTTGCTGAATGCTCTGCATCTGCTGGTCATATTGCTCCTGCGAGATTTGTCCATTCTGCAGCATGGCAGCCAGCTGTGTGAGGTACTGTTGCTGTGATGGCTGTCTAGTTTGTGGGTTTAGCTGTTGTTCAGTCTGCAGCAGTCTTCCCATCTGCTCTTCATACTGCTCTTCGGATATTTGTCCGTTACGCAGCATGGTAGCTAGTTCATGCTGATACTGCTGACGAGTTTGCTGCATCTGCTGCTGTGGATTTTGCTGCATAGTTTCCAGTTGCTGCTCATACTGCTCCTCAGAGATCTGTCCGTTTTGCAGCATGGTGATCAGTTGCTGCTGCTGCTGCTGTTGCTGAAATGCCTGCTGGATGCTTCTCAGCTGCTGCTGGTATTGCTGTTGAGAGATCTGACCGCTGTGCAGCATGGAGGCAAGCTGCCGCTGTTGTTGTTGAAGTTGCTGCTCCAACGCCTGTTCTACGTCTTGATGGGGAGGGCTGTCCTGCGCAGGTGTCACACGCTGCTTCTTCTTCCGTTTGGACTTGGTGCTGGGGGGGCCCTGCGCGGGGGACTCTGTGGACCTGTAGGACGGGGGGCTGCTCCAGGTGTGAGGGTTGTCAGGGTCGTATGCTGCGCTGGCGTTGCCATGGTGAACCGACTGCTGGTGGTCTGCGCTCCACAGGGCAGGGTCAGGGTAGCTGTGGTACTGCCCCTGGTGGTTCCACATACGTGCGTTCTCACTGTCAGCGTCGTCAGCTCTGTGGCCAGCGTCTCTGTCTCCCCCAGCCCTGGTGGCGCCCACTTGACCTCTCTGGCAGACACAAAGCCAGGCTGTGCAATGGTCACTACCTCATGTGCCCCACTGGGGCAAGTGAAACTGAAACCTTCTAATCAAACATCTCAAGTCTGATGAACATCATACTGTAATTACTCAACAATGGCCAAGTTCTGAGTTGATCTGGAACAGTTACCAAAATACCAAGCAAGGAGGTTAAACTTCATATTCTGTTCCAATTAGTAAAGCCCATGTCCAGGAGACGTCATTGAGACAATGACAACAAACAAGGAGACAGCAAACGAGTAGAGACTGTGATGCTCAAGCTAACGTCCAAGGAGATTATTCAGGAAGACAACATCAGACCTCATTATACTTGTACTAACATAAGCTGCTCACCAAAGTAACTCAGGGAGTGCTCCACCTTGAAACTTACTGGGCATTGCAAAACTCTACCTATCTGCACTGGACTACAAAACAAGATACTTGTGATGCACCAAGTAATGACAGATGGGTTCAACAAACACTGAATAAACACAAACTTCTTCCCATAAATTACGTTTCAATAACACACATTTGTGTGTAAAGCCCTCTGTTTCTCACACATACAAAAATCAGATATTAAGAATGCAAGGTAATAAATCTATTTGTTTATTTATTCACCTCAATATCAATCATCTCCGCAGACTCCCTATATAGCCCCTTGAGAGGTTCGCCATCACAAGGAATGGATCGATCTCTTAATGCTTACACTTCTTTTGACTTTGACTTCCACGGGGCTATTTATGGAGATTCAGCTACCACCTCTTTATCCCCCTCTAGGCTACCTGTACTTGCTGAGTGACAAACCAGGCATGAATATCTGAGAAGAAAAACCTCTGGAATCGAGGAGGGTCCGGGGGCATGCTCCCCCCATTGAACAAAAATTAAGGTGCGATTAAAATCTATGCAATCTGAAGTTTCAAGATGCCTGAGCGATTTGAGAATATAAAGGGCTCTTGCGAATTTTGAAGTTTTGGCCTTTTTTTTCCCTCTGAAAATTCTTTATTTCCTCTGAAAACTCTTTATTTCCTCTGAAATTTCATTACTAAACCTCTGAAATGGGCGGATCCGAGGACCATTCCCATGCCTGCAAACACCAAAAGCGTACCCTTGTAGAAGGCCGTGGGGGCCTGGTGCCTGTGTTATTCTTGTCGTCCTCATCCTCCTTGTGCTTGTTGACACAGCAGCAAATAACCACCAGCACCACCAGCACCGTGATCACCAGCGCCACACCCATCACCGTCCCCAGAATCACCGTCTTCTGGCTGCCTGATAAACTTTGGCTGAAAGGTCAACAGTGCTTACCATCATTCATGAGTTGTTAAATGTAATGAAAGATTACAATGTAGTCGAACCAGAACTTGCAACTACAGTGGTACAGTGGAACCCCCCCTTTTAAGACCCCCCCTCCCAATTTAAGACTCCTTCCTTATTTTTAAGACCTTGTTTTCTCAGACTTTCTGTTCTTAATCTCTGTACATTTACCCCCTTTTTAAGACCCCTATTTTTTAAGACCTGATTTTCTCAGATATTCGGAGGTCTTAAAAGGGGGGTTCCACTGTACCTGCCATAAAAGGACGCCCTTGGGACCAGTTACAAGTGTCCTTACATTGCAGGTGGCCTGTCATGACAGGTATAGTTTGGTCAAGATAATTGACAAAGAGACTCAAGGTGTCCTTTCACGGGAGGTGTCCACTCATCAGAGGGGCATATCACACTGCAGGTACTGCTGTACTTAATAATGACCACCTGCCCAAAACAACCATCCCAAAGTATCCTTAAAGTGTTTATTTTTTACAGATTTTATTCAGTCCTATCCGTAGCAACCACCTGTCTGTAACAACTTTAGGCTGGTCATTATAGACAGATTCGAATGCACATGTATTTGCAATCCAAAAAGCAAGACACCTCTCATTATCACATCTGATATCTGATGCTGCACCTATACACAGTTAATCATAACCATTATCACCATCAACAAGAAAACTAACCAACCAACCTAAAAAAAAAAATCAAATAACTCATACTACTGTACTTAAATTACTTAACAATAATTTGTCTATCTAAACTGGTGTTAAAGCTTTAAGCAAGCTCATTTAGTTACTTAATAACTCCAAATCAATCTCGAACAAAAATATGTGAACAAAACAACAACAACAAAAGAGCCAACCCTAACAATTACCACAGCCTGTCAAATTGACTACAACTTTTCCAATATTGTAACTAGACCGTATTTTTTACAATTCATGATCAATCTAGTTTTTAGAGTTTGTCAATGTCAGAAGAAAATGGTTAAAATCCAAAACTTACCAATATCCTCCTGAAAATGAAGAAAAGAAACTCGCTTTAACAACCATAAATGTACACACAAAGAACAAATAAATGAGTATAGACTGTGCAAAATGTATTTGATTGAAAGATTTAAATTCTCACAGCCAAATGTCTGATCTATAAACAGACATATTGAAATACACACCTTTTAAAGTA
>NC_090258.1:39090514-39138014 GCF_037325665.1 Littorina saxatilis
AGCATGCTACACAGAAAGCATAAGCCATAACAGTTGAATGCTGTGAGGATGAATTTGCGCTGACTTACCCAGCCTGATGAAAGTGTCGAGGAATCCAAAGCGACAGAGGCAGGTGGCAATGATGAAGGAACCGATCAGCAAGAGGGTGTAGCCAGCGTACAGCACCGGGAAGTTCATCAGGAACGTCCATGCTGGATGTCGATGAACCAACCGTAGAAACCTGTATCAGACAAGACCCCGTGTGTGTTAACATTTCCAAGGTTTTACCATGCAATTATTATTATCAAGACTTCCAAAAATTGGAAAAAATCAAGTCTACAAAAGGATTCCTAAAATGGGAGAACATTTACCAAGGTTATGAACAGAAAGTCTAAACAAGAAGGGCAAAGCCCATACGACTCACATGCTTTACACATTTTTCCTACCAAAATACATGTGACCTTGACCCAAGGTCAAGGTCATCCAAGGTCATGCAACACAAAGCTGTTAATTCAAGACATAGGAAGTACAATGGTGCTTATTGGCTCTTTCTACCATGAGATATGGTCACTTTTAGTGGTTCACTACCTTATTTTGGTCACATTTCATAAGGGTCAAAGTGACCTTGACCTTGATCATATGTGACCGAATGTGTCTCATGATGAAAGCATAACATGTGCCCCACATAATTTTTAAGTTTGAAACAGTTATCTTCCATAGTTCAGGGTCAAGGTCACTTCAAAATATGTATACAATCCAACTTTGAAGAGCTCCTGTGACCTTGACCTTGAAGCAAGGTAAACCAAACTGGTATCAAAAGATGGGGCTTACTTTGCCCTATATATCATATATAGGTGAGGTACTGAATCTCAAAAACTTCAGAGAAAATGGGAAAAATATGAAAAATAGCTGTTTTTTAGGCAACATTTATGGCCCCTGCGACCTTGACCTTGAAGCAAGGTCAAGATGCTATGTATGTTTTTTGGGGCCTTGTCATCATACACCATCTTGCCAAATTTGGTACTGATAGACTGAATAGTGTCCAAGAAATATCCAACGTTAAAGTTTTCCGGACGGACGGACGGACGGACGGACGTCCGGACGTCCGGACGTCCGGACGGACGGACGGACGACTCGGGTGAGTACATAGACTCACTTTTGCTACGCATGTGAGTCAAAAAAAAGGGTCTCAAAAGGGAGGGAATCTTAAATTGTCCTCACTTTGATTCAATTCAAGATACACCCATCCGCTTTCTTGTTACACAACTTTTTAGTTGGTTGCATGGCTGTTCTTTTACTTTCTCTTTCTTCTTGTCTGTGAGACTGCAGCTTTCTCAAAATGACAGGACGGGTGTAGCGGGGCACTGTAGTCTGAGGATTATTTAGGGAAAAGAAAAGTCCTGAGGCCAGATTTAAATGCTTCTAAAGACTGTTGTTGACAGAGGGGGAGAGGTAGTGAGTTCCAGTTGGTGGGGGCTTGAAAGGAAAAGGAACGTTGGCCTGCAGTTTGAGTTTTGTGTGAGGTGAATAGGACTTTACCTGCCAACTTTAAAGGTGCCAAGACAGACGGACACAGTCAGCATCATTGTGGGCCACCAGCCCTGGCTCAGCCTGCAACAGTGCCTGGGTGCTTGCTTCAGCTGTTGAACAGTCAAAACAAGCAGCAGTAACATTACTGCAAGGTTCTGATCATTTGAGTCTGCAAGCACCATGGATTGGAATAAGTTAATTTTCTTTCTTTCTCTTGTGTTCGTTCTCACGTGGAATGATTCAAATTCTGACTACAGAGTGCAGTAACATGTAGATTGATCAAGACAGTCCTATTCATCGGGCCATGCTAGCAGTAGCAGCTACATAGGATTCAAACCCTGGACCTTATTAACTTCTCGAAGGTGGATGGCGGCACTGGCATTGAGTTAACAGCAACATGCCCTGCCCATCAAGTACAACCGACCGCTATGGCTTTCAACTTGTCTGCCTACGACCACCACCATTCTCTGGCGACAGTAAACAGAGACATTATTCCCGAATACGCTAGTACAAGGGTCCAGCAGACTTTAATTGTGTGTCTGTGTGTGTGTCTCGACTTAACAGCTTATTGCTGGGAAACTACTGGGCGCAGTTCGTTCAAAAGTTGATACACTAACTTGATAATAGGTCCGATTGATCGTATTAAAACTTCATAATGTTACCTGGGACCTAAATGCGAAATAAACCACAAAAAAACGACTTGGCGGTGGGAGGAATTCGCGGTGCAACAGCCAGCCAGGCAGTCTGATAGAACGGTGCAAGGTCTCGGCAAACCAAGACTATGCCATACTCGTAGCAAAGCCGCCGAATGGTACCGTAAACCAAGAATAGTGACGTAAGAAAATAGAATGTCGTCTTTTGATTTGGAACGTGACGTGTTTTAGAATGGAGATGTGGTAGTGTGTGTGTGTGTGTGTGAGTGTGTGTGAGAGAGAGAGAGAGTGTGTGTGTGTGTGTGTGTGTGTGTGTGTGTGTGTGTGTGTGTGTGAATGTCTGAAGAGTACTCGGGTCCAGCGCGAGCGTTTTTTATATTTAGTCAAGTTTTGACTAAATATTTTAACATCGAGGGGGAATCGAAACGAGGGTCGTGGTGTATGTGCGTGTGTCTGTGTGTGTGTGTGTCTGTGTGTGTGTGTGTGTGTGTGTGTAGAGCGATTCAGACTAAACTACTGGACCGATCTTTATGAAATTTTGACATGAGAGTTCCTGGGTATGAAATCCCCGAACTTTTTTTCATTTTTTTGATAAGGCCAAAAAAAAAATTGTCTGTTTAGGGTAACATGACCCAAAAAAGTAGGGTCGGTAGGTCGGGATTGTTTTTTTTCTTTTTTTTTTCCCAAAAAACCATATTTTTACGTTATTTTGCAAAAAAACCAAGATTTTTTTTTCTTCCCCCAAATGCCAAAAAAAAGTCTAGGGTCGCGCGAAAAAACTAGGGTCGGTCGGGTTACCGTAAACAGACCTATTTTTTTGTGTGGCCTAAATGTCTTTGATGACGTCATATCCGGCTTTTCGTGAAAGTTGAGGCGGCACTGTCACGCCCTCATTTTTCAACCAAATTGGTTGAAATTTTGGTCAAGTAATCTTCGACGAAGCCCGGGGTTCGGTATTGCATTTCAGCTTGGTGGCTTAAAAATTAATTAATGACTTTGGTCATTAACAAGAAGAGCAAACGCTCGATCGAGTCACTTTCGCAGTTCTGAATATTATATGAGGCATCAGATGGACAGGAAGAAATTGCTATTCACAACACAATGAGTCACGTTCACATAAAATTTGAGCCCGGTCACTTTTATAGTTTCCGAGAAAAACCTAACGTTAAGTTGTGTGTTGCCGAACAGAAAAGGCTAGTTATCTCCCTTGTTTTTCTGATAACGTTCGTAAAAGGCTACAGATGTAAATACTTTGATGTAAAGAATAATCCTACAAAGTTTCAATCACATCCGATGAACTTTGTCAAAGATATAAAATGTCTAATTTTTCCTTTGACGCTGACCTGTGACCTTGAAAAAGGTCAAAGGTCAACGAAACCATCGTTAAAGTGTAGAGGTCATTGGAGGTCACGACTAAACAAAATATGAGCCCGATCGCTTTGATAGTTTCCGAGAAAAGTCCAACGTTAAGGTGGTGTCTACGGACGGCCGGCCGGACAGACTAACACTGACCGATTACATAGAGTCACATTTTCTCAAGTGACTCAAAAATCTGAAAATTGTAAAAAAAAAAAAAATTTTATAAAACGATCCAAATTTACGTTTATCTTATTCTCCATCATTTGCTGATTCCAAAAACATATAAATATGTTATATTCGGATTAAAAACAAGCTCTCAAAATTAAATATATAAAAATTATTATCAAAATTAAATTGTCCAAATCAATTTAAAAACACTTTCATCTTATTCCTTGTCGGTTCCTGATTCCAAAAACATATAGATATGATATGTTTGGATTAAAAACACGCTCAGAAAGTTAAAACAAAGAGAGGTACAGAAAAGCGTGCTATCCTTCTTAGCGCAACTACTACCCCGCTCTTCTTGTCAATTTCACTGCCTTTGCCATGAGCGGTGGCCTGACGATGCTACGAGTAAAATGGCATTGCGTTTCATTCTGTGAGTTCGACAGCTACTTGACTAAATATTGTATTTTCGCCTTACGCGACTTGTTTATTATTATCCTAATCTTAATTGTTAGCTGAGTTGAATTTGTTCACGCCTGAGCCATGCGGTTTAAATGATTGCACCAGGAACCTGCAATAATGCTGTGCATGCAATTGCAAGGAATGTTACTGTTTAATGTTCTTACGTTTTATGTTGTATGTTAATTGTCTGATGCTGATCAACACCACACCCGAGTTTCTCTTCTTGAGATAATAAAGTTTTCTATGTCTATGTCTTACCAATACCAGACCTGGGAACCCCTGTTTTGCACTTTGAGTATTCTCAAACAAACTTGGTGTACTTTCACAAAAATGAGCATACTCCACACAGCATTTGAACATCCATGATTCAATCATCCTGAACTCAGGTCAAAATGAGTTCGGCTCATTCTATCCCTGACAGGATGCCTTAATGGTTTTCCTTGTCTGGCAAGGCAATCGATTTTTTTTTTACATATTTAGATCTTTTCGTAATGTCTTATGGATGTAAGCAGATTCGCGTTCGTCGATAATGATTTTTCATGGTGTTGTGTAATTTTTAAATTACAAAGGAATTGATATGTAAGACAGTTTCAAGCGAGCTATTTTTCGCGGCTGTATTTACTGTGCAAACAACTCTAAATATGGCAAAAGTGTCACGTGATAATCAACCGTTTGGTTTTCGCGCTCGCTGGAGCAGACGATTTTTTGACAGTGATTTTTTGTTTGTTTGTTTGCTTAACGCCCAGCCGACCACGAAGGGCCATATCAGGGCGGTGCTGCTTTGACATATAACGTGCGCCACACACAAGACAGAAGTCGCAGCACAGGCTTCATGTCTCACCCAGTCACATTATTCTGACACCGGACCAACCAGTCCTAGCACTAACCCCATAATGCCAGACGCCAGGCGGAGCAGCCACTAGATTGCCAATTTTAAAGCCTTAGGTATGACCCGGCCGGGGTTCGAACCCACGACCTCCCGATCACGGGGCGGACGCCTTACCACTAGGCCAACCGTTTGACAGTGATGCAACCATATATTACGGTCTCCTTCTGGCAGCAGTCCCAAAATTACGACTTGTATTGACCTTAGAACGATGTCTTTATCATAACTGTGAAGAACAGAACGGAGATCACTGTCGAAGTCGGCCAATCTGCAATCATTTTCGTCTCGCGAACACTGCTCGTGAACAACATATGGGAGATAACTCTGTATTCTTGTGTTGATAGATTCGCGTAGGACTTTAGCGTCCGGTCAGAGAGATAACTGGCGATAGCCGTTGAGCGATGATCAGAATGGCTTCACACGTGTTTTACTTAATTAAGTTTACCACTACATTTAAAACAAATGCTTCTTTCAATGTTTACTGACAATAACTGTAATCATGTGTCAAAACACTGGCTCGGCTTCGGGATGCTCTTGTGAAGAAAAGTAGTCTAGGAATTTTTCTCTGCGTATTTATTTTCACTGACAGTTACTGATCATATTCTAGACAATCATGCGTACAAAATACGGCGAAATCGTATGGGCTCCCAGGTCTGCAATATGTTTTGATATCAATACGTACCACAAACCGGAATGAAGGGATGAGAAGGAAGATGGCGGCTGTCTGCCAGAGCATCCAGTCTGAGTCAGCAATGGCAGACCCTTCCATGTCCCAGGTCTGCATATCAAGACCAATTCTATCATTTATTCTTTGGCCTGAAAACAAAGTTAAGTACCGTGGAAGCTAGGCCACTACCCAATGCAACATTTCTAGAGGCTTGAAACTGACTCCAATTTCCAAATTATGAATGTTTATTCAATCAACAGCTCAGCTATAGCAAACAATGCACACACACACATGCACAAAAACACATAGTAGCACACTGGTTTTTAGCTATTTATAGACGTTTTCCGGGAATAACTCTGTCACGATTTCAGCGATCTTGTAGAGTAAGGCACAAAAAAAAATTAGGTGTGGTCACGGTAACATAGCCAAAAAAAATAGGGTAGGAAGGTAGGCAATCACTTTTTTTTTTTTACTTTATTTTTCTAATGTGTACAAATTAAACCTACTTGACAGGGAATAAGTGTGCGACTCTGGCGCTTTCGCTTTCATCGCGTTTTCTGCGCTCGTTTTCTTGTTTTTTTGTGTTGTTTTTTGACAAATGTAATAAAAAGTTATAGGGTCGGCCCCTAAAAATAGGGTAGGTCGGGTTACCGTAACCACACCTATTTTTTTTTTAGGCCTAAGACTAAGAGCCCTTTTACCTCAGACAAGTTTTCACAACATCCAAAGCATATTCCACACTTCCAATAGGCATTGCAGGCACCCGATCTTGGCACACGAAGAGGAACATTTTCGATCTGTCTAGAGTATATAATATATATATCTGGCAACAACAAAAACGTAACAAAGCAGACACTGGTTTGGTTGTCTTGCAAGTACCTTTTCTTGAACATTACTGGGGGGCAAATAGCTGTTATCTTCAAAGCAGTGTCGTGTGCCCGTGTTCGCAACCCGGCTGTACAAAACTTCGAAGCCACAGTAACCTTTCCGGAATCCAGACTGCTCACACGTGCTCTTACACAATTAATCCACCTGGCTGACTGCAGGCAACGATCACTTGACAAAGTGTTGTGACTTTTGGACATGGTTATAACACTGACAGTTTGATATGAAAAGACACTTGGCTAATTTTTTTGTAATAGCAATGCCCACAAATACGAATGCACAACTTTATACAAAACAGTACCACCATATACATAAATATATATATAATTCATGTTATAAATTTACACCAAATGTGCTCTTCAAAAACAGCAATTCATGAAAGAACAAGGGCAGGGAGGTAGCTCAGTCAGTAGCGCGCTAGATTTGTATCCAGTTGGCTGCTGTCAGCGTGAGTTCGTCCCCACGTTCGGCGAGAGATTTATTTCTCGAGTCAACTTTGTGTGCAGACTCTCCTCGGTGTCCGAACACCCCCGTGTGTACACGCAAGCACAAGACCAAGTGCGCACGAAAAAGATCCTGTAATCCATGTCAGAGTTCGGTGGGTTATAGAAACACGAAAATACCCAGCATGCTTCCTCCGAAAACGGCGTATGGCTGCCTAAATGGCGGGGTAAAAAACGGTCATACACGTAAAATTCCACTCGTGCAAAAAACACGAGTGCACGTGGGAGTTTCAGCCCACGAACGCAGAAGAAGAAGAAAGAACAAAAACATAATTTGGTGTGTACGTAATGTTCGATCTGTAAATCATATCCTACACTACAAGTCTCTTTCATCACAATATGTTGTCTGCTGTAAGTGTACGAATGTCCTGCTGTGACATATCATTTTCCTCTTTCATCCTCTGTGTGTGTGCATACCTGTGTGTCATTCGATCTGTGTACAACTTGTGTGTGTGTGTGTTCATCCGTATTGGCCTGTGGCTGTGTGTATGTTGGTTTGCTGTTTTCAACACTATAAGCTGTGTGTGTGTGTGAATCACTGAAGTGAAGAGAGAGAGAGAGAGAGAGAGAGAGAGAGAGAGAGAGAGAGAGAGAGAGAGAGAGAGAGAGAGAGAGAGAGAGAGAGAGAACAGCCGGTAATAGTCAATGTGTTCAGTTTTAAAAGTACATGTAATGCACATCATCCGAGCTCAAGGCGAGATGTGTAATTATTTTTGATCGCGGCATTATTTCTAATGTAATTAAACGCACTTGCAGTATTGTGAGATAAATCATGAAATTGATGAGTCTCAACTCTCATCAATCAAAAACTATTTCATTTCATCGTGCATTTACCCTAGAAACTTTACCTTGAGATTTAGATGGCTGAAGTCAGGCCCTGCGTAATTGTTGCAGCATCCAAGAAACGGTTCCATATTCATGTAGAGACAAATGTTTTTAAACAAGTGCACAAAAAGTCAATCGTGGTTGTGGTCAAACCGTTCTATCAAGGGAATTCACTCTCGGCAGTTTCCTTGACGTCCACGGTAGCTCATAGGTACAGTCCTGCAGCATGCCGGGTGCACGCGTTTGAGTAGCTGTTATGTGGGCGTTTTGCTTTTTTGCCGACTGCTGCGAGCTTAAATGGTGAGGCCATTTTTCTGTGGTCATTACCAGCACTAGAAATCCCATTTTGCTTTGTAAATAAGTGTTCCCTCCTGTGCAGGAATACATCTGTACAGTCAAGCCTCCTTAGACTGTGTCAGTGACCAGCACTGAAATAAATGAGTGCTATAACCAATGAACAGCAGTATTTTTTGTTGTGCCGTAATCCGATTCTTCAATGGTCAATACAAATGTGTGCATGCTTTTTTTCTTTGCTCGTTTTGTTTTTGCCATCTCCATTTTTGCATGCATGTCCTGTTAGTCTCCACTTTTGTACGAGTACACCAGCTTACATCATGCCTTTTTTTTTTTAAATAAGCGACAGAGCCAGTTTATACCAGCCATTCATCACTCAAGGTTACGTCCAAATATTGATACAAGCAAGTTCTTCGATTCAAGCTCGGGTCGATGCATTCAAGGGAGACAAAAACACTGAATACAAAATACCTCACAAACAAGACGGAGAATCAAAGACACTTGACATTCAAGAAATCATACAAACACTGAACAACCAGAATCATAATACAAAACCAGCACCAAACAAGAGAAACAGTACAGGAATACGTAGAGAGAAATAAACTGCACATACACATCACACATTTTTGCAACTCACAGAAATGGCTACAAACACAAAGGACTTTTTAAATTTTTTTTGCAGAGGAGTTTTATTTAACAGTATTCAAGCAATGCTGGACGCGTTACTGGCTATCCTCGGCCACAAGTCAGCGCACTCCTTGGCCACTGGACCTGTGATGGCGCTGCCTGAAACACAAGTAAAGAAACATTAGTTACACTGGGTAGGCCCACTTCAATGTTGCCAGACGTGAAAACAATCAATATTCGTGCTGCAAGATAAGCACATGTCTATAATGACCACCCAAGGGATAGGCCAAAAGTGCTTATTATAGATAGGTGGTTGTTATGGAAAGGTGAATTATATAAAACAAAGACTTTTCTGGGATCCTTGAAAGTGGTGGTTGCGGGCAGGTGATCGCTAATGAGAATGGTGGCAAGGGCAGGTTTGACTGTAGCTTGATTGAGGCTGCTCACCTGAGCATATAGGACCATTATCAGTGACAGGACAGAGATTCAGTGTTCTCCCCCCCCCCCCCCCCCCCCCCCCCCCGTTTTCTTCCATTCAGTGATGCAAATAAAGATTAAGTACCACTGTGCCATACTACGCAGTTTACAATACACTCAGGGACAGCACACACACACACTCTCTGCTGATAACCTTATTACATTGCTGTGAAAACAATTCTTGCATAGTATGCACCTTTCTCTCTGTACAAAGATTATTTATATACAGTAACTTTCGTTTTAACATATCCAAATCGTCAGGGATAACAATTTGCTGGCACTTTGAACAAAAAAACAAGATAATACTGGGCAGCATGACCCGAATTTGTGTCTTTAACCATGTTCAGATTAAAGAGAAAATAAATAAAAACAAAGAGCGTTTAAACTAAGAGATGGATTATAAATGAAAAGAGCACACAACTGCCATGATAAAAATACTGCCATTCACTAAATAGTCGATCTATCAACCCCTCTCGTTTTCTTCACTGGTTCGTATTTTGGTGGACTACATTATTTTGTTAAAAGGATTCTACGGAAAAAGTATTGGTCGTAAGCAACACACGGCGTTTAAATAGGGATAACCATTTTTCCTGCTTCCTCACAGAGCATAGGTCATTAACAACCAACTCCATCAGATTAAAAATAAACACTGTAAACTTGCATCACAAATTCCATATGGGTTGCAGACGACCCAGATAATCCGGACAATGTAATACAATTTGTGTCCTTGTTTATATTTGGTTACCAAAAAGTAACCCTTTGAAACGTGATCAGTGGGAGGATCCTCTGGTTCTTGAAGATAACATCAAGTCCTAAGCAAAAGCTTGAAGCAGTTTAAAGGCACAGTAAGCCTCCCGTAAACCATCACAGAGCTCCCTGAGCGTCTACATACAGTACAAGCATACTTCCATTTAAACGCTCACCGAACATGAACATCCTGGCTGCTTTCTGTCGAGCGTGAGAAATTTTCAAAGAATTTATTTTCGTGGACTTGGCCCTTTACAACAATGGCGCCTCGTTTTGGTGCTGGACGGCTGTTATGAATATCCCGGACAGTAAGCCTCCCGTAAACCATCACAGATACTGTCAGGCTTTTACACACAGTACAAACACCCTTCCATTTGAACGCTCACCAAACGGGAACATCCTAGGTGCCCCACGTAAAGAGCGAGCAATTTTTAAAGAATTAATTTTGCAGATTGTCTCGAACACTTTTTGGACCCATCCTGAACTCAGGTCAAAAATGAGTTACTTCCCTTAAACTGACGATAGCCGTGGATCGATGATTATCAGAATGTTTTTGGACCGTGGTGCGTTTTTGCGCTAGACCTAACTTATAAAATCTAAATAATAAATTGACAGCTTGTTACACAAACATTCTTTAATCATAAAAGAATTCTTTTTTCATCAAGACAAGATCAGTGCAATTCAAAGTTGTGAAAGTTTGAAAAAAGAAAAGCCCGGAAGCAGGGTCACGCAAGGGTCGTAGCAGACGACGGTTTATGCGGCACATCGCCGTTGATCTCAACAGTGAAAAGCCATCGCTAGAGTTCTTGTGAACCACAGCCGTTTGTTTCGTGCATAAAAACGTGCTATTGTAGATAAGCTCACATCGAGTCGCATTCAAATGACAAACTGACGACTACATTGTGAAAAAGGGAAACTGGATCACACGGGTTCACGATGGCTCAGGGGTAAGATAAACCACACAAAAATAAATTCTTTGAAAATTGTTCGCTCTTTACGGAGGACACCTAGGATGTTCTCAATCGGTGAGTGTTTAAATGAAAGGGTGTTTGTACTGTGTGTAAAAGCCTGACCGTATCTGTGATGGTTTACGGGAGGCTTACTGTGCCTTTAAGAGATACAGATACTTTGCACAGCTCTGGGTGGTTAATAAACGAAAAAGACTGATGATGTTTCCCATACCTTTCATTTCTCCCTTGACGTTGACTATGACGCCAGCGTTGTCCTCAAACACTATGAACGTTCCATCCTTTCTCCTGATGGCTTTCCTCTGTCTGATCACTACTGCCGGCATTACTGCAAACACATACATAATAGTATTAATACAAAATATAAATGTACAGAGTTGGGTTGAATTTTGAAATGAAAAGTGAATTGGACAAAACAGATGATGCAGCTTGACTAAAATCTTTACAAAAATTGACTATATTCTATACAAGAAACACTTAACAAGGGTAAAAGGAGAAACAGAATACGTTAGTCGCCTCTTACGACATGCTGGGGAGCATCGGGTAAATTCTTCCCCCTAACCCGCAGGGGGTCTCAAGAGTCCTCATCTCAAGCTAATCAATAATTTATAATAATAAAACCTATACCCCTTTTCAACACGAACAGGCAGTCGCATGGTGCTTTACACAATCAGAGGTAGGAACAGAAAATAAAGCAGGGGGCCTGGGAGATGCAAAGGCCCCCACTGGGGACCAGGGGCAATGCCCCTGTTTGGGTTGGTTATGCTCTCTGCAAGTGAGTTGGCGTTGCATTTGTGCAGGTTTTTGTTTTTGTTTTTTTACACATACCATGTATATTTTCAATGCACGAGCTTTCTCGTCGGCACTCAGCTTCCGAAACATTATTTTTTCTTCTGCATAACTCAATCGCGTTCACACCCGAGCTCCCTTTTTGAACCCAGGATGTCTCAAATTCAGGTTAGGAATTTCCGGTCAGTATTTCTGGGTGGCCGGGTGGTAACGCACTTGCGCTCGGAAGCGAGAGGTTGCGAGTTCGACCCTGGGTCAGGGCGTTAGCAATTTTCTCCCCCCCCTTTCCTAACCTAGGTGGTGGGTTCAAGTGCTAGTCTTTCGAATGAGACGAAAAACCGAGGTCCCTTCGTGTACACTACATTGGGGTGTGCACGTTAAAGATCCCACGATTGACAAAAGGGTCTTTCCTGGCAAAATTGCATAGGCATAGATAAAAATGTCCACCAAAATACCCGGCCGTGTGACTTGGAATAATAGGCTGTGAAAAGTAGGATATGCGCCGAAATGGCTGCGATCTGCTGGCCGATGTGAATGCGTGATCTATTGTGTAAAAAAATTCCATCTCACACGGCATAAATAAATCCCTACGCCTTGAATATGTGTGCGATATAAATTGCATAAAATTAAAATAATAAATCCCTGCGCTTAGAACTGTACCCACGGAATACGCGCGATATAAGCCTCATATTGATTGATTGATATTTCTTTCTTTATTTGGTGTTTAACGGCGTTTTCAACCGTTCAAGGTTATATCGCGACGGGGGAAAGGGTGATGGGATAGAGCCACTTGTTAATTGTTTCTTGTTCACAAAAGCACTAATCAACCGGTCAGTATTGGCTAGCTTACAATAGTGGTCTTTAAATCTATAACTTATAAGGGAGTGACACATTGTCTTGGTGACCCAAACATTTTGAAGATGGCAAGCAGTAAGGGAACGAGCCATTTAAGAATAGTCTACGAGATTGACGGATGGAGAAGTCGGCCACACACAGCTATCACATATACAGTGGAACCCCCCTTTTAAGACCCCCTCCCTTATAACTTATATAAGACCCTCTTTTCTCAGACTTTCTGTTCATAGCCTTTGTAAATTTACCTCCATTTTAAGACCTGATTTTCTCAGATTTTGAAAGGTTTTTAAAGTTGCACTTTACCCCTAACAATCTCAGCCCGGATTGAGACAATTCACAAAAATGACCTCTGGCGCTTCCAAAAGTCAGATTTTCACCAAAAGTTGGAAGATTTATCATGTCTGACCAATGCATTGAACATTAGGCCTAAAAAAAAAATAGGTGTGGTTACGGTAACCCGATCTACCCTATTTTTAGGGGCCGATCCTATAACTTTTTATTACATTTGTCAAAACAAAAAAAACAAAAAACGAGTGCAAAAAACCCAATGAAAGCGAAAGCGCCCGAGTCGCACACTTATTTCCCTGTCAAGTAGGTTTAATTTGTACACATTAGAAAAAAAAGTTTTTTAAAAAAAAGTGATTGCCTACCTACCCTATTTTTTGTGTGGCTATGTTACCGTAACCACACCTATTTTTTTTTTTTGCCTTAAATTTAAATTAAAATACAATTCAACATTGAGCAGCGCTGATCATATAGTCTAAATTATACACAGCAACCCCAAAGATTTAAAATAGCATAATCAAGACTTGTTTTTCTCTTGTCCCAACAAGGGGTCAAACAATCCGAACACCCACCCTTCTTCCTGAGCTCAGGCTTTCCCTTCTTGACGGTAGCCACGAACATATCCCCGGATCCGGCAGCAGGCATTCTGTTCAGACGTCCCTTGATGCCGTGCACAGCAATCACGAACAAGTTCTTGGCGCCTAGAAACAGAATCATTTCACAACATTAAGTTGCTGTCCACATCACTCAAAGTAATGAGAATCATTGTTCATATTCACTAAGCGTCATAGGTATTTCATAGGGATTCTCTTCACCTAATTGGACACCATCAGTACAATTTTCACAGAACAGCGTTCACACATTTGTCCAAACGTTTGTGGTGTAATTCCCCTAGTTACAAATAATTCCAACACTCCCACCTCTCCCCACCCCACACCCCAACAAAAAAAAAACCAGGGCAATAAACAACCGGGTAACTAAAAACTACAAACAGTGATTTGCCATTCATCGCGCATTGTGACGTCAGTTAAAAGTAATAAAACGTTACGCTGAGTACCACATGCAACAGGTTTTTTCCCCAAATATGTTTAACGCCCAGTGCTAACACCAACAGTATACCGTAACAACTACATGCCCTGTCACTCACACATCAAACACTCAGACCCAGGCATATGGACACTGTGCTGATGCCTGATCTGCCCTCCAGCGGTGGTATGGGAACGTATGAACTGTGACTTCAAACGACACACCTCACTAGGGACACTGACAGCTATGGCTGTTGGGGAATTAGTCAATTACTTTAACCATGATTTCTAATCTATGCCTTACCTGTGTTATCGGCACAGTTGAGGACAGCACCCACAGGGAGACCCAGGGCAATGCGGAATTTACCTCCAGCGGAACCTCCTCTTCCTGAAACAGTCATACACGTCAATTGTGAAGGCAAAACCTTTTAATGATCAAGAAAAATGAGACATTAAAACCATGTAGTGATGTAGCATCAACTGTTGCTAATAAAAATAATGCCTTTTTTCAGGACGAAAGTTGCTCACAATGACACTGACAGCTAAATGGAGTGTTAAGTGTAACTCATAGGCTACATTGTCAAGTTCTAAAACCTTATTTGGATCGAATTCGATGTTGACGATCCAATGAAAACATACATTTAAATGATGTCCTGTAGTTTAAAACTCGACAAATACTGTTATTTTCGGAAACGTCTGTAAGAATAAACTGAAAACACACCAGTTGACTCGGTAACACACACACACACACTGTGACGGTCCCACTCAGGGAAACTTGTACACAAACCGCTTTCTACTTCAACACTCGCACACACACAAACACGTATTATAATAATCTTTGTCATTGATCAGAAAGAGAGTTTGGGGGCTCTTCCTATCATGATACTCCCTCTAAGTATCATGTCGATTGGGTTTCTGTCTTTCGAAATTTCGAAGAACGTATTTCCATCCAGTATCATGATAAATGTACCCTCCTCCAGACGAATGACAAATTTGACAGAATAGGTGCGATGCAGACCAAAAAGATGGTATAGAAAACATAAAGAAAAGCGTCTGAAACTAAATATTTAAATTTCACAGGAAGATGTTTCAATACAGCATGGATATTTGTCGATGATGTAGGAAATTACCTCTCTTCGACATGTTGAATTTTTGCTTGGAACTAAAAGGCGGAAGTTGTGGCCTTGAACCGGAACTACTTTTCTGCAGTTAAAATATGGGAGCGGAGAAAGCTCATGTAAGCAACTGTTAAAAAGATAAATAAAGATAATAATCAAAAATATGATAAAGGACATTTTAAACGAAGTTAAAGAAAATAATTGTTTAGTTGAAAAGGAAATAAGTTGTTTTTCAAACGATAATCAACGGAAAAACACAAATGTTGAGATGACACGGAAGTAAACTGTGTAGCAGACGACAGAAACACAACAAAACTCGAATAATATAACACAAATGCCGACCAAAAAATAGATGAAAATGGAAAAATTAGTTCTTGAAAAATATGGTTCAGATTATGGTTCAGCTTAGATTTCTAATTAAGATCTGTATCTGATAAGGAATTCATAAATATTTTGGTTCGTCTCAAGTCTTGCGGTTGTTTTTGCACACGGCCCATCAGCAGCTTTCGAACCTGTCGTCGATTGGTATTTCCACTAAGGTGCATTTCCGTGCCCAAACATCGACATTTGCTTGAGAAATTACAGAGGTGTGTTGGATCTTCTACTCCGATTTGTGTGGCACAGGTTTACATGCAACAAGTGCTAAACAGTCCCAACAGTCCAGCAAAATGAGCAAGAAGTGTGCAAAGTGCACCAAGACGGTCTACCCGACCGAAGAACTGAAATGTTTGGACAAGGTAAGTCACCAACAAATGTGATTTGACCCGTGATGTCTGCCGTTACTTTACGCGCTAATTACACTGGCGGCAGCTTAACTGGCACATCAAAACAACGAAATCTGTCACCAATAGCCCTTTAAGCAGGTTTTATACATTTTTTTCCGCCCGTTGGTGTATTCTGTCAGTTCGATCGAAGACCGTTTCAGCGCTGAAAACGCTCAGAGAGAAAGGTGGGTGGGGTCGCCAGTCGCCGGCAGTTTCGAGCTGTGGGCCACTCTGTTGTGTTGCTTCACATTTGATTTATGTTTTTAACCATTTTTCACTTTGGTTTCAAAATTCTATTTACTACGTCACTAAGACCAGCAGATAAAAGATGAAATCAGTGTCTGTTTGCTGAATTTTGTCTCGGACATCACTGCGAAGAATTGTCAATGGAATTTGAATTATTTTGAAAATGAAATATGTTTACTCATTGTCATGTGGTGATGAAATTGAACTATAGCAACACCAAGGCACCATAATCAAAAACTGTTAACTTGCGGCCTAATAAAAATCATTTGCAAAGTTAACAAAAGCATTGTTCAAGTTACAGAATTCAAAGAATTCATGCATAATTGTTGGTAATGCAAATGATAATTATTAATCAATGGTATGTATGGAGACCTGTACCTTTCTGAGGTTAATCAATGTCAGTTGCACACTCCTACTGGCCAGTCCCTTGTTTCTCTTTGGCGAGTGGGGCGAAGAAGTAGCGTTTTTTCTGAATTTAATTCTCACCGCGAGGAACGCTAGTGATTGACATGACATGGTACAGTCGAACCCACTTAAAACGAACACGCTAGTTACGAATTTTGACTTATAACGAATTAGTTTTAAGTTCCCAACTGAATACCTCTTTCTTCATGCTTAAAAAAAATGCTTAAAACGAATTCTTTATAACGAATTTACGCTTATAACGAGCACTTTTTGGATTCCCAAGCATGCATAATGTCTGTAATTTACTCACGCTTATGACGAAATCTTTAAACTCGTCCCGAGATCGACATATCATGGGAATTTGAGAAGTTTGAATACATGTGTCAAAGTCTTCCCTTGCGTCGACTGCTTGAACCATTGCTCAACCGATCACTGAATAAAGTTAAACTGATTACACTGTACTCACAAAACAATTTCAAATTTAGAATCAAAGTGATTGATAGCTCAGACACTGAACATGAATGACTGACTGACGTTTATTTCCTTCGCGAATACCAAAAACGAAACATCGAACGGAAGCCATTGCCAAAAAATATAGATGCCAGAGTGGTTTCCCTTGGACAAGGGAAACCACACTCTCAACGTTTGCGTTCGCCGGTTCGCGATAGTTTATCAGTCAGTCAGTGCTTTCGATTTGGATTTGAACATCATGTTGCAACAAAAAAACAAAAAACTAAATTGGCCAAGGTTTGCTACCCGTCGCCAAGGTAAGTGATTCCGGACAAATGATAGGAACACCGCGAATGTGGACAGTGTCAGTGTGTGCGCGTGTGTGTGACCAAAAACGTAACAACTGGATGAAACATCTGTGTGCTCACTCTCACTCAAACTCAACAATCATCACTCAACATGAGACACACATGAACATGTACCTGAATATGTCACTTTATTGTCTAAACGTGAAGCAGCATGAAAGTTGCGAAAGAAACAAATTGAAACACCATAAAATGTACAAGACTTAAAAATAAAAAAAAAAATAAAAAAAAATCGATCAATTTTCTTAATACGAATTTTGGTTAAGACGAAATTTTTTTCAGATCCCCAGTGATTCGTCTTAAGCAAGTTCGACTGTAGTAAAGTCTGTAGTTTTTGTACTAGGTTCGTTCTTTTTTAACACAAATCACATTCGTAATGTAGCTGTTGTAAATGGTATGCAGTATTGTTCCAAGGCCTCAATCTTCAGTCATTGATGCATATTTTTTTTATTTTACACATTTTTCTGACAGTGAATGACACTAGGCCGGTATGCGGTGGATCATCCAATTTTAATACATGTAATCAGTCTTCTGGACATCAGTTTTCTTTTCCACATAGAAAAATCAGAACATTTAGGCCTATAGATGGATACATTATATTCTTGGCCAGGTCCAATTTGACCTTTTGTCCTCTGAGGCTTGGAACAACTCTGGTTAAGTCATGTGTGGCCTTTGTTCTTCTGTGAAATACAGGATTGATGAGTGTATACACTTCGACAATGAAAAGCTATGTTACAAATCTGTAGCCAATGAAATGCCCCTTAACAATTCGTTAGGAAGTAGCCAATGAAAAATCAGTCTGACGTATGGACTTCCGCTATCTCTTTTTCGGAGTGTCGAGGGTTGGCAAATAATGTACATTCACAAAGTATGCAACCTAGTCTAGGTCGATACACTCTCCAAAAGTGTTCCAAACTCTGACAATAAACTGCCGTGAAGCATCAGTTTCGTGTGTGTTTGTTTTTGTCGAGTTTGTTCCCAGCGTACTTTGATACCATGTATTGAAAGTGAAGCGTACCTTCGCAAAATGGCATCGAATGATGCTCCGAGTGTTGATGCGGTTCAGTGTCGGGTCTTTTAAGTTCACCCCGAAAATGTAATATACGTTACAGAAAAGGCCGCGCAGCATCAGATTGTTTTCGTTTCTTTGTTCTCTTATATAAATACATACTAGATGATTACCCGCTTCGCCGGGTTCCGGCTTCGCCGGGAAGAAGTAGAGCCGAATACCAGGCTGCGTCTGGAACCCGGCAACGCCGGCTTCGCCGGCGCACAAAGGAAAGGAGATAAACGCGCAAAACACTGGAGACCTTCTAAAAATAGTAACGTGCAGTGACCTTCTAAAAATAGTAACGTAGTAACGGGAATATGGATTGACGCCACACGGAGGAAGGGAGATAATCGCGGCTGAAAACACTGGAGAAGATAAGGAAGAGTTACTGGTAGTGGATCCCGACAAAAACAAAACAAAATCTGTTCAGCGCGCACAGCGCTGCGCGCTGAGAGCACGTGTTGAAATATCTCATCGATGAGGTTGTGTCCGGGGTGTAGCTGAATACGGTGTCCAAATTTGAAAAAGATCCACCGAGAACTTTGGCCGTGCATCGCGACCAGACAGACAGACACTAGTCGTATATATATATATATATATAGATATAATCAACTGCTCTGCGTTCCTATGGCAAAGTTAAGTGGTGTCGAATGGCAAATTCACTTCGCGACTGGAAGTGTATACAAGATTCTGACCCCTGCATACACTCCGAGTGTGTATAGCCAGTGTGTATAGCCAGTGTGTATAGCCAGTGTGTATAGCCAGTGCGTTGACTGAAAAGTGACAGAAGTAAGACACATTGTTGTGTGTTCTCTTCCAGGTATGGCACAAAGCATGTTTCAAGTGCGAGTCCTGTGGCATGACTCTCAACATGAAAAATTACAAAGGATACGAGAAACTGCCATACTGCAATGCGTGAGTATAAATTTCCTCAACTCAAGTTGACAGGGCTGAAAGGTCTCGTGTGGAAATCAAGAATGGCTGATTAAAAATAAAATTCCTGGTGGTTTGTCTTCATACATGTTCAAACCATTTAGGGTGTGGTTAATAATCATCAATACGGGAAAACTTCAGAAAAAACCCTCAGAACCACCTACTCAGTATTCTACTCATAGCAGTAGCACTAGGAGATTTCTTACATATACTGTTCAAAAAAAGAAACGCATAGCTTGTAATATTTGGTTAATTTAGTTATATGGCTACAAGGATATCCACCAAACTGCAGAAAATGTTTATCTGGTCGTCGACCTTTCGTCCATTGCCACAAGTGAGCTCTGCACGTGACGCATGCGTTATCAGTGGCTACAATGTCAAAATTGCTCATTTGGCATGACCACTCGTCATGCTTCAGTGTAATCTCGTGAAACTCGGGGAATATTGAGCTCTCACCATGTCTTCCAAAACCCATAAAAGCGGATTGTTCGCCACATCAGACGACAATTCAGCGACGAAAGATGGCCCGATTGAGCAGAGAAGACCGCCAAATTGCATTGGGTCGTTTACAAGCAGGCCAAAGTCAAAGTGCAATCGCCAGGCACTTCCACGTGTCCCAGAGCACCATCAGTAGACTGTGGGTCAGGTTTCAAGCCACTGGCTCCGTTGCTGACTTGCCACGAGCGGGAAGACCAAGGGCGACAACTGCTGCTCACGACCGCTTCATACGGCTCCGCCACCTCCGGAATCGTTTCCTGTCGGCCTCATCTTCTGTCCAGGCTCTCCCCGGGCCACACCGATTATCGGACCAGACCGTGTGGAACCGCCTGCATGAAGCTGGTTTGAGAGCTCGCAGACCTCACAGAGGAGCTGTCCTCACCCGCCGCCATCGCCATAACCGAGTGCAGAGGGGCAACCAGCACCTTCGCTGGACCGTCCGGAATCACTGGAGACACGTGTGGTTCAGCGACGAGTCCAACTTCCTGCTCCAGCGACATGATGGTCGGAGGAGGGTCTACCGGAGAGTAAACGAACGTTACGCGCCCAACTGTGTGAATGAGGCACCCGTTCATGGTGGTGGAGGCGTCATGGTGTGGGGGGCGATGAATACCGCTGGAAGGAGCACCCTGGTGCACGTCCAAGGGCGCATAACTGCCCAGCGATACGTGGAGGAAATTCTGCGCCCACACGCCCTTCCTCTTCTGGCTGACCAGGATGCCATATTCCAGCAGGACAACGCTCGCCCGCACACAGCACGACTCACCACCCAGTTCCTCACCGACCACCATGTCCAGGTGCTTCCCTGGCCATCCATGTCGCCAGACATGAACCCGATAGAACACCTCTGGGATGAATTGGACAGACGTGTGCGCAGGCGAGAAGAAGCGCCGGCAAATCACCGCGATCTATTGCAGGCACTTCAGGAGGAGTGGGACACCATCCCACAGCAAGATATCCGGCATCTGATCCAGTCCATGCCCAGAAGGTGCCGGGCAGTTGTTGCTGCTCAAGGCAGTCACACCCCCTACTGACTTGACAGCCTCGGCACCCAATCGTATTGATTGACTGATTGATTTGAAGATGCAAATGAACTGTGTGTGCATTCAACTGTGTCCATACCAAATTTCAAACAAATAATCTAAATATTGGATTTTCTGTTAATTTTTTCAAAAAATAAAACAAATTTGGCAAGTAGCAACTATGCGTTTCTTTTTTTCAACAGTATATATATATAGAATATTGGTAACTTTCCTTTCTGAATTGACAAAAATATGTATCATTGTATGTGTGTGTGCCTACATTACATACATATATATATATACATGTCTGTGTACCATGTGTGTATTCATCAATTGTCATAGAATGTCTGAACATGCTAGATAGATGCCGCCAGGGCAAATCTTGTGTAACCTTCTGAAACAGCATGATGACGTACCTGATTCGTTACAAAAAATAAAGAAGCGTTGTGGGAAAGGCCCACATCAAATGTTCCATAACATGTACAATTATTTAGGTGAAACCCCCCCCCCCTTTTTAAAACCTTTAACAATCTGAGAAAATCAGGTCTTAAAAAGGAGGGAGTCTTAAAATGGGGGTAAATTTACAGAGGTTAGGCCAAAAAGAAAAATATGTCTGTTTCTGGTAACCCGACCGACCCTATTTTTAAGCACCGACCCTGAAGTGGTTTTTTTTTGCTTTTCGCACCAAAAAAACGGGAGGTAATCGGTCGATGAGACTTCACAATCGAAGAGACTTACCTCCCGTTTCCGTCGTCACGTGAAAAAAACATGGCGGCCAATGACGCCGGAAAAAAAACCCACGTAAAAAGACGTTAACAAAACGTAAGAAAAAGGTAAAAAAGAAAAACAAACGACCGACCGACCCTATTTTTTTCGGCGATGTTATCGGAAACAGACATATTTTTCTTTTTGGCCTTATGAATAGAGCATCTGAGAATACAGGGTCTTGAAAGGGAGGGAGTGTGAAATTGGGGGGTGTAAAAAGAGGGGTTCCACTGGATCATTATATCACTATCAATCATCAACACAACAAACAAGTGTCAGAGTTTTATTGTTAGTTTCTTATTACTTTTTACATTTAGTCAAGTTTTGACTAAATGTTTTAACATAGAGGGGGGAATCGAGACGAGGGTCGTGGTGTGTGTGTGTGCGTGTGTCTGTCTGTGCATGTGTGTGTGTAGAGCGATTCAGACCAAACTACTGGACGGATCTTTATGAAAATTGACATGAGAGTTCCTGGGAATGATATCCCCGGACGTTTTTTTTCTTTTTTTCAATAAATACTTTTGATGACGTGATATCCGGCTTTTTGTAAAAGTTGAGGCGGCACTGTCACACGCTCATTTTTCAATCAAATTGATTGAAATTTTTGTATAGCAATCTTCGACGAAGGCCGGACTTCAGTATTGCATTTCAGCTTGGTGGCTTAAAAATTAATTTATGACTTTGGTCATTAAAAATCTGAAAATTGTAATAATTTTTTTTTTATATAAAACGATCCAAATTTACGTTCATCTTATTCTACATCATTTCTTGATTCCAAAAACATATAAATATGTTATATTTGGATTAAAAACAAGCTCTGAAAGTGAAAAGTAAAAATATAACAATTATGATCAAAATTAAATTTCCGAAATCGATTTCAAAACAATTTCATCTTATTCCTTGTCGGTTCCTGATTCCAAAACTCTATATGATATGTTTGGATTAAAAGCAGGCTCAGAAAGTTAAAACGAAGAGAAGTACAGAAAAGCGTGCTATGCAGCACAGCGAAACCACTACCGCGCTGAACAGGCTCGTCAGTTTCACTCCGTTATGCACAAGCGGTGGACTACGGTCAATGTGAAAAAATGCAGTGCGTTGAGTTTCATTCTGTGAGTTCCACAGCTTGACTAAATGTAGTAATTTCGCCTTACGTGACTTGTTTCTTGCTCCTTTCCAGGCACTATCCTACATCAAGACCCACTCAAGTTGCGGATACCCCAGAGAGTAGGAGAATTGCAGAGAATACCAAAATTCAGAGCCAGGTCAGTGTCATGGTTAGCTTACATACCTTCAGGGCATTGCTACGTATACATAGTGTGAAAACTGTGTGCTTTGCTACTAGTACTTGTATACATGATTGTGCGGTGTGTCTTGCAGTCAGACTTCTATGCTTTTGTATGCTTTGAAAGATGTAGTATGTCAGTATGTGTCCTGTAGTTGAATTGATATCTGAATGTTAAGTTAGTTTTGTTATGTGTCTTGTGGTCATTATGCTGTTTGCGGTTGACTTGGTTTTTCTTGACGTTTAGTTTTTGACTCCGTGCCTTCCTGTTATAAGTTTTATAGTCTTAGCATTAGATTGTCCTTCTGATCTAAACTGTGAAAAACTAGCAACTGAACCATTCTTTTAAATACATTGTATATGTTCCCGTGATGTCAGTTTGTTTGTTTGCTTAACGCCCAGCCGACCAGGAAGGGCCATATCAGGGCGGCTGTGATGTCAGTGTGTGTGTGAGAGAGAAATACTCAAAATGAGTGTGATTTGAATGGGGTCTGGTCATACCTGACTTTGAAACTGAACTTGGCAGCCTCCTTACCCTGCAGGATTTACAGTGCACTGAACTGGATGGTAATCTGGTGTGTTCATCAGCAATATTACTATAAAATACGGTTTCATGGATCTTTTCTATGGGCATTATTGAGCAGGAACTGTATCGTTACCAAGATTCTGTTTCTTGTATGTTAATCACATCCCGCCTGGGCAGTTGATGTCTTGAAAATGAAGTGCAAAACTACACGTTCAGCTTCTACAAATGCAAGAATTTATTGACTTAATTTCCCAGTAGCTGAAAATCCCAAGGCCAGGTCTAAGGAATTCGATCTAACCATGGATCAGACGCAGATAAGCTGTTAGTCTTGTTAGCCAGTAGTCTAATTCTAAAACCGGATTAATTTGTTTGAACTCGACTGTGTGTTGCTGCTTCCTTCTTTTTTTTTTCTTCAGCGTTCCAGAATTTTTCTGGTTACGTGTGAGCTCGTTTGCCCATTTGGGTTCCCCACACTATACTCTGAGAGCATAGTCAGCTCACTCCGCTTTCGTTGAGTAGGCATGCTGGGTATTTTCGTGTTTCCATAACCCACCGAACTCCGACATGGCTTACAGGATCTTTTCCGTGCGCACTTGGTCTTGTGCTTGCGTGTACACACGAAGGGGGTTAAGTCACAAGCAGGTCTGCACATAAGTTGACCTGGGAGATCGGAAAAATCTCCACTCTTAACCCACCAGGCGGCAGCGACCGGGATTCGAACTCACGACCTCCCGATTAGGAGGCCGACGTCTTACCACCAGGCCACTGCGCCCGTCGCTGCTTCCTTTTCCTTGTTTGCATAGTCTCTTCCTGGACAGATAAACGTGAGGAAAAGTTCTCTTGGCATAATATTGTGAAGGCTGGCTTTTACTAGTATCGAGTGTGTGAGTGCAGGTATAAAATGTACTAAGTAACATATCAAGTATAGTTTGGCAGATGTAATGTTGTGTCATTGGAATGATTACTCAAATGACTCAGTGAATAAGGAATGGGTGTTGAGGATGGTTTGTTTGACTGACAGTGACACTTCTGAAACAAGTGACAGACAGACAAGTTGGAATTCAGGTGCATATATATATATATATATATATCTTGGTCGTCTTCGGTTACTCAGTGAGATTTGCAGACACACTTGCGTTTTTGTCTACAAGTGTTTAGAATACAGTGTACACGTGTAATCATGTGTATTCTCTCCGTCTTAGTGTCTGTTGTTTTCTCTCTCCCTCCCCATAATTTGATGCAGTCCTCTGACCGTCTGACCCAATCCATTCTCTCTTTTGGAGACCTCACTTCTTCCTGTACTGAGGCAACTCTTTCACACACAATCACCATGAACTAACAGTCACACACACACACACACACACACACACACACACACAAACTCTCTCACTTTCTCTCTCCTCCGCAAAAGCAGCAGAGGTAGCAGTTTGAGCTGTGGCATCACCTGACAAAGTGCAGAGGCATCAGGTTTCCCCGGGGGCTCCCCCGCTCCCTGTCTGTGTGCCAGCAGTATGTATACTGAAATAGGCAAGGTGTGTGTTGTCGGCACTCAGGGGGGAGATGCTAGGCTGGGCAAGCCGGCAGGTGAAATTACCGTACTCACTCTGTTTGATGTGCTACGAGGTGTGATGGTTTTGCAATGGTTTTGAGCACATACGTTTGGATCATTATGGTTTAGGTTTTGCTAGGTTTGCTCGCAGAAACATTTATGTTAATTGTTATAAAAAAAACACGAAAGCACAACAACATGGTTTTCGTTTTCTGCATCTGATGATCTTTGCAATTGTGTTTGAATGATCGCGTATTGCTCATGATCTAAGTATTGAAATGTTATGAGATGGTTTGGTGGGTTGGCTCTTTGGTGTAGTTCATATTGGGTGCATCAGTTAATTGTTTCACTGGTTTAATTGCAAAAGACGAAGTGATCTGGTTTGCGGTTTTAGGTCATAGCTGTTGGTTTACCTGATTGGGATGGGTAATTTTCAGAATTGTGAAGATTTTGCTAGGAACAGTGATATAATTGTAGTGGTTAGAGATGTTGAAGTCTTCACACTTGGAATGAAACATATCACACACACACACACACACACACACACACACACACACACACACCATAGGTTTCATATAACTGGTGTCTCTTGTCTACAATTGCAGTCATCAATGGCTATCAACATCTCATTTATGCAATTGCAAATGAAGTTAAGCAAAACAAGATGTGGTTACCAATCTCTTCTTTTCACATTACTGTGTTTCCATTGTCAGACAATTGTCATGGTGCACAGCTGTGCGGCAGTGATAGTTATACATGTACTGCGTTCTGTAATGCTGTGCACAGGTGGTGCTCAGGCCAGTGGATAGTTATACTGCGTTCTGTAATGCAGTGCAGAGGTGGTGCTCAGGCCAGTGGATAGTCTACATTCTCACATACCCAGTGTTGACAACACGATCATGATGCTTATCTTCCCTATCACCGCAATGATTATGAAGCGTATGGTACCAAAGAGCTTGTACGGACACGCTCTTTGATGGTACTAGCGGAGACGGTGGTTAGCTTCCAGAGTTCCCCACCTCCCTCTCTCTCTACCCCCTCCTCCGTCCGTCTGCAAGTGCGGATTACTGGCAGCCGAAAGCCACTTGAGACTGAGAGTGAGAAGGGAATTAGGAAGAGGAAGAAACTGAAAGGGTGAAGAGGGGGCGGCTTACATGCTGAGATGCTCTTCTGTTGAATCAGGCTTCCTGGATGCCGGCAGGAAGCAAGGCCAAGGAGGTGTAGAGGAAAACAATCCAAATCATGTGTGTGTGATAGACCTACACATATTTTCTGATTCACTCATTCAGACAATCAGATTGGGAGTGGGATGAAATGATGTCATTTATGACTGATGAGTCAACTGTACCTATAGACTGTTTGGGGAGGTGCTTATTTTACAGCTTGTGCAAGAGAGAGAGAGACAAGGAGAGAAGAGAACTCAAAATTGTATTACGGAAGGGTAAAGGTTTTAGGCTAAGCCAAGGAGCTCTCTATCATAAGCTAATCTTCTTCACAGAGAAAGATGATGATAGAACTTTATTTTGCAATGATAGAGGTTTAAGGCTATGCGTTTTCAGACAACCTGTCCTGACATTTTATATGTTCTAACTTATAATGATCAAGTATCTATAGAAAACACTTGTAAGAGATAGAGAGAGAGCACGCTTCAACTTTTGCTATTGATATTTATACCGAGCAACAAAAGAAACGCGCACAAATTCTGCAATGTTTGATTGACAAAATCTCGAACAATTAATAATTATGGAGTTAGAATTATCAAACCACAAAATTTTCATGAAGGCATGTTTGACCTAGCTGTTGCGTGATTATTTTGATGCTGCGAGTGTTTTAATACACGGGACAAGTAGGTTTAACGTTAACGAAGTTTTGGAGGTCTCGCTCAGTCAGCCTTCATCGCGCTCTCTGGCCACTGATCGGACACTGGTTGCTTCCAATGATGTTCCTGGTAGTGTCAGCGGCTGAATTGAATCGATGTCGAAGACGTTGTGGCAGAAAATTGCGATCTTGTAAGTTGGGGTAATGCGAAAAAATCCACCGCGTTGCATAATTGCAGTGCTTCCAATGTCACCAGAACATTGCAGAAGGTGATAAACTGTTGGAATATGCACGTTTAAAGCACATGCCAGCGCTTCTGGATCACCTCCAGCTTTAAATCGACCTCGCATTTTGGTTGTGTCAATCTTGGCATCCTGGCTGGTTCAAAAGTGAGACTGGCAGCAAGCGTGCCATGGTCTCTTTTGATTGCTAATGCATTAGTGAACACATCTCACACATCAGATTTCTCCTGCTCTACTTGCACGTGCTGCGAGCGCGCATTATGTGTTTAACGATAAACCTGCTGCTTGTCTCCTGCTTGTCTCGTGTGTTAAAACAGTCACAGCATCAAAATAATCACACAAAAGTAAGGTCAAACATGCCTTCATTAAACTTTTGTGGTTTAATAATTCTAACTCTATAATTGTTGGAGATTTTGTCAATCAAACAATGACGATTTTTTTTGCGTTTCTTTTGTTGCTCGGTATATATATACTGTTCAAAAAAAGAAACGCATAGTTGCTACTTGCCAAATTTGTTTTATTTTTCGAAAAAATTAACAGAAAATCCAATATTTAGATTATTTGTTTGAAATTTGGTATGGACACAGTTGAATGCACACACAGTTCATTTGCATCTTCACATCAATCAGTCAATCAATACGATTGGGTGCCGAGGCTGTCAAGTCAGTAGGGGGTGTGACTGCCTTGAGCAGCAACAACTGCCCGGCACCTTCTGGGCATGGACTGGATCAGATGCCGGATATCTTGCTGTGGGATGGTGTCCCACTCCTCCTGAAGTGCCTGCAATAGATCGCGGTGATTTGCCGGCGCTTCTTCTCGCCTGCGCACACGTCTGTCCAATTCATCCCAGAGGTGTTCTATCGGGTTCATGTCTGGCGACATGGATGGCCAGGGAAGCACCTGGACATGGTGGTCGGTGAGGAACTGGGTGGTGAGTCGTGCTGTGTGCGGGCGAGCGTTGTCCTGCTGGAATATGGCATCCTGGTCAGCCAGAAGAGGAAGGGCGTGTGGGCGCAGAATTTCCTCCACGTATCGCTGGGCAGTTATGCGCCCTTGGACGTGCACCAGGGTGCTCCTTCCAGCGGTATTGATCGCCCCCCACACCATGACGCCTCCACCACCATGAACGGGTGCCTCATCCACACAGTTGGGCGCGTAACGTTCGTTTACTCTCCGGTAGACCCTCCTCCGACCATCATGTCGCTGGAGCAGGAAGTAGGACTCGTCGCTGAACCACACGTGTCTCCAGTGATTCCGGACGGTCCAGCGAAGGTGCTGGTTGCCCCACTGCACTCGGTTCTGGCGATGGCGGCGGGTGAGGACAGCTCCTCTGTGAGGTCTGCGAGCTCTCAAACCAGCTTTATGCAGGCGGTTCCGCACGGTCTGGTCCGATAATCGGTGTGGCCCGGGGAGAGCCTGGACAGAAGATGAGGCTGACAGGAAACGATTCCGGAGGTGGCGGAGCCGTATGAAGCGGTCGTGAGCAGCAGTTGTCGCCCTTGGTCTTCCCGCTCGTGGCAAGTCAGCAACGGAGCCAGTGGCTTGAAACCTGACCCACAGTCTACTGATGGTGCTCTGGGACACGTGGAAGTGCCTGGCGATTGCACTTTGACTTTGGCCTGCTTGTAAACGACCCAATGCAATTTGGCGGTCTTCTCTGCTCAATCGGGCCATCTTTCGTCGCTGAATTGTCGTCTGATTTCTTTGTGGCGAACAATCCGCTTTTATGGGTTTTGGAAGACATGGTGAGAGCTCAATATTCCCCGAGTTTCACGAGATTACACTGAAGCATGACGAGTGGTCATGCCAAATGAGCAATTTTGACATTGTAGCCACTGATAACGCATGCGTCACGTGCAGAGCTCACTTGTGGCAATGGACGAAAGGTCGACGACCAGATAAACATTTTCTGCAGTTTGGTGGATATCCTTGTAGCCATATAACTAAATTAACCAAATATTACAAGCTATGCGTTTCTTTTTTTGAACAGTATATATTCAAGTGTGTAGTGGGTTACTTGTCACTCAATATATATATGTAGTTTGTAGATCTGCATGTATACTGATACCTATCTTATTATGTAGGTATATGAATTTGTAACGCTTGAGAAGGCTGAAGGTTTAGCTTGGTAAACCAGGAAGTTTGTGAAATGTTGATTCGATCAGTCTGTTTTAAACGGATTTTGAATAGTTTACTAGTCTTCTGACATGTGTCATGAGTGAGAATGAGATTCAAATGCATTGCGATAGGAATCAAGTAAAAATTTATGACCGATTCAGGATGTAAACATATAGGCTGAAAACATTTTGCACACGTTTCTCTGTACCTAATCATTTTCTACCCTCGTCACGTGAATTGCATCAAATCTGATGCAGTGATAGCCGAGACTCTTTGTTTACAGTTTATTAACTGGAGAGAACAAAGACAGTATCATTATCATGACTCCATCTCATGAATGTTCTCTCTGGATGGGATATTTTTATCATGATATAAATGTGTTCATATTATAATTTATATTTCAGGTGATAGGCGGTTAGCTAACATATTCTATGTATTAGATACATGTACTGCAGTGGTTCATAATTAAATTGATGAGAACAATTTAATATAGCCGGGTTTTATTTCTCTCTCTCGCTCGCTCTCTCTCTCTCTCTCTCTCTCTCTCTCTCTCTCTCTCTCTCTCTCTCTCTCTCTCTCTCTCTCTCTCTCTCTCCCCCCCTCTCTCTCTCTCTCTCTCTCTCTCTCTCTCTCTTAGATTCCATAGTGTCTGCAATTATAGAAGAGTTTTCTAATTGGTTTACCTGGGTAAAGTTGGTCTTAAATGAAGAAAAGATCACAAAACCTACATTGATGAACTTCGTATACATTCAGTGTTAGCTTTGTGACAACTCAAGACATCCCAAAACGGATAACACTGAACAACGAAATGCAGCCAAGGATAGCTTTGAGAATGAGAGGTTGTTGAATAGTGTGCTATGCCAATCGCTTCATCCCTTGGGATATAATGACTTATCAGGCCGGAAAGCCTCCAGTCTGATGCTGCTGCGCTGCGCCTGTTTGCACATTTCTGGAGTTGAGGATGGGCAGAGGATCTGTTAGTGTTAAGGCCCAAAAAAATAGGCCTGTTTACGGTAACATAGGCCAAAAAAAAAGGGTCGGTAGGTCGGGATTTTTTATTTTTTTTCTCCAAAAAACCATATTAATTTTTTACGTTATTTTGCTTTTTTTTTTTTTTTTTTTTTCCCCAAATGCCAAAAAAAAGTCTAGGGTCGCGCGAAAAAAATAGGGTCGGTCGGGTTACCGTAAACAGACCTCTTTTTTTGTTGGCCTTAGTGTTAATGGAGTGGTTCCCTTAGTCACTGACACTGTGGCAGAGTTGTTCCTGCTTGGATCCTGTGTGTGATGATAATTATACTTGTTGCCTAATTTAGCCTGCATCCCGGGTTTTTAAAAACGGTGTAGGAAAGGATGAGGATGTCATGACTCATATTGGATGTACTTGTTGGGGTGTACTGTACAGAGGAACCCCCTTTTTAAGACCCACCCCCTTGCTTTTTCAGATTTACTCTTTATAATCTGTAAATTTACCCCCATTGTAAGACTCCCTTCTTTATAAGACCTGAATTTGTGGGGGTCTAAAAAAGGGGGAGGGGGTTCCACTGTATCACATGACTGTTTTGCGTTGTGTTTATGGATTTGTTAGAATTGCACAGTGCCCCCTGTGACACATTGGTCATGGGTTTCTGTTGGTTGAAAATAAGATTTGAGTGGAGTAAATCATAGTAGTTAGTGCAGTAGTAATGGGGATGAAAAGCAGGGACAAACTCAAGCAAAAGCTTGTATTATTAGGTGACCCTAACACATTTGTCATTACACGGATTGTATGACCTGGCAGCTAGTACATGTATGTATGCACTGATAGCAAAGGGGGATTAATTGTCTCTCTCTCTCTCTCTCTCTCTCTCTCTCTCTCTCTCTCTCTCTCTCTCTCTCTCTCTCTCTCTCTCTCTCTTTCTCTTTCTCTCTGTCTTAGTCCTTTCTACACCACGATGGCACGAATCGTGCAAAGTTAGTGACGGAACTACGATACGTACCCTGGCCTTTGGCTTCCATTTACTTACAATGATGGCATTTTACGTAGCGCAAAAGGGGAGGGGTTTTGTTGAGGAACAATGTTCGTTTTGTCCCACAGTAGTAGTAAACAGTGACTGACTAACGCCACACATACACATTCCTGGCATGTACGCAATAACTGGAAGCAGCCTCGCGGTATTAAGTCTATCTCGGGACACAGTCGGCATCGCAAAACGAAAGTCCCCCCTTACGTTGGAGGAAGCAAGCCCTCTAATCTTGCACGACCACACTTGACACGTGTGCTGGGTTGAGGCAGGCGTCATGTTGCTTTTTCATGCTTGTGTATTTGTTGCTGCGGTGTGACCGAAATGTTGTGAACGAAAACGACAATTAGCTTTGACCTACTTTCCTACCACAGGAAGGCCAAGGAGGGGGGAGGTATTTTGTTGTGGTTTAGTTCTCTCTCTCTCTCTCTCTCTCTCTCTCTCTCTCTCTCTCTCTCTCTACACCTCTCCTCATCCATCACCTCCCAAATGGAAGGGGCTGTTTCCTAAATCCATTAAGTCTCTCTCTCTCTCTCTCTCTCTCTCTCTCTCTCTCTCTCTCTCTCTCTCTCTCTCTCTAGTGAATAGTTTTTCTGCCTTGCTTATCTTTTGTAACTGTTTTACGTACATGTATGTATTCAAGATTAGAATAGTCCCTCTCTGGGCGAGGGCTGGTTGAAAAGAGGCTCGTTTATATTGCTTATGCCACAACCCTCGTAAAATAAAATTTGATTTGATTTGATTTGATCTCTCTCTCTCTCTATGAAAACCACAAAACATTCTTTCCTGCAAAATACGCTCTCCTCTCTGTGCCCCTCTCTCTCCCAATCACAAAACCGTCTTTCTTTTGCCTGGCTCCAACCTCACGGAATTTGTAGCAGATTTTCTCTATCATTCTAGCCTGCCTTCTTGTCGTTGTTCCAAAGCTCAGCAATTGTTTAAACGTGTCTGAGAACTGGAAGCCTATTTAGGGTAGCCGGGCTCGGTATGTCATGGTTTTTTTCCTCGTCCCTCGCTCTCCCTCTCTCTCTCTCTCTCTCTCTCTCTCTCTCTCTCTATCTCTCTCTCTATCTCTCTCTCTCTCTCTCTCTCTCTCTCTCTCTCTCTCTCTCTCTCATATCATTCTCTCTCCCATCATTCTCATGTTTCAATCCGGTTTCTTTCACGTGAGCGTACACTGGCATTTATTTTTAAAACGCCCTGGTTGTTTGCAGCGATTTTGAAATCGTGTGCAAAGGAATTTTCTTCAGTCTCGAGCGAGCAGACGTCGTGAGAACAGCGAGAAATATTCGAAAGGAAAGTCAACAAAGTTGCATGAAGATCAATTTGGACTTTGGTTGCTGTTTGTTATACATCCCCCGTAAATGGGGGTGAATAAGTTTCACACTGCTTATCTCTTTGTTTGGTGTTGGGGTTTTTTTTGTCCTCCTGTTCGCACTCAGATCTCTGGTTGGTTTGTTTTGTTATTTTGAGGCGTAACTGATAACAGATCAGGAGTACTGCGCGTATCTAATCGCGTATCATATGGGTTATACGATATGTCGTGTATCAGTACTATCAGAGCCGTACGAGGAAGAACCCGTCGCGATATAACCTTCGTGGTTGAAAACGACGTTAAACACCAAATAAAGAAAGAAAAGTACGAGGAAGAAAATTTGTTCTTTTGTTGTTGTTGGTGATGAGGATGTTTGCTTTGGGTTTTGTGCCTTTGTTTGTATTGTGTTTTTGTGTGTGGTTGTTTTTATTTTCGTAGAAGGAAGTTCTGGTAATTGCGGTGTGCATGCCTGGCATGACTTCCACATTGTCAGATCGACATAAACAGATGTGGGGTGGGGGTACGGGCACTGACATACGTGATACTGATGTAAGTGCGGATCGAGATAATTGTTGATTGCAAATGAGTAAACGTTAGACTCATCAGCGCAGCTGTCTGTTCGGTCAAAAACAATCGTCAGTGTCATTTGGACAGCTGTCTGTTCGGTCAAAAACAATCGTCAGTGTCATTTGGGCAGCTGTCTGTTCGGTCAAAAACAATCGTCAGTGTCATTTGGGCAGCTGTCTGTTCGGTCAAAAACAATCGTCAGTGTCATTTGGGCAGCTGTCTGTTCGGTCAAAAACAATCGTCCGTGTCATTTGGGCAGCTGTCTGTTCGGTCAAAAACAATCGTCCGTGTCATTTGGGCAGCTGTCTGTTCGGTCAAAAACAATCGTCAGTGTCATTTGGGCAGCTGTCTGTTCGGTCAAAAACAATCGTCAGTGTCATTTGGGCAGCTGTCTGTTCGGTCAAAAACAATCGTCAGTGTCATTTGGGCAGCGTAACATTTCCCCTAGCTGTGTATACAGCACTGCATTTCAAAATAAACATTTATTTTGGTAATACATTCTACCAGTGCAAAAGAGAAGCTGAGGTTTTTAATTTTACGACTGCGAGATTGCAAAACATTTTGCGTCACCATAATGCATCTCTGCGCACTGAAATGTCATGCTATCTGGAATGAACACATGATCCAAAGAAGAATAATGCGCTGTGTTAGGGATGATTGTTTCACCCGTTCTGTACTCAGTGCAGAAATGCTGCACCACTCAAGAATTTCAAGATGCAACATCCCAATGATGAAACATAGCCGGGTTGTACCGGAGTAAGTGCGGAGAACGAGAACACTCGGTGTGTTTGGTGATTGCTCGTATTCGTTGTGTTGTACAGATAGCTGGCGTTGGTCGTATTCGTTGTGTTGTACAGATAGCTGGCGTTGGTCGTATTCGTTGTGTTGTACAGATAGCTGGCGTTGCTCGTATTCGTTGTGTTGTACAGATAGCTGGCGTTGGTCGTATTCGTTGTGTTGTACAGATAGCTGGCGTTGGTCGTATTCGTTGTGTTGTACAGATAGCTGGCGTTGGTAAGTTTTCTGTCTGACGCATAACCACACAAAATATAGAAAAGCCCTAGAACAAGTTTAGAACAGAGCATGCAACATGAGCGTAATAACGTAAACGAGAGGCTGGATTTCCCTGGAGTCTGTGGTTGCAATGGCAACGACGAGGAGGGGGGGGGGGGGGGGTAAGGGAGAGTGCGTTGATGAGCACTGTGCCATATAGACGTATGCCGTGTTCATCAAAGAGATGGAGGATTGTCAGCTTTGTTTGTAAGAGTTGTGCTTGTAAGGGGGGGGGGGGGGGGGTATTGAGGGCATAGGTTTGCTGCCAAGAGCCAAGGTGAAGGAGAGTTGCAAGTCCTGTGTGCGTGCCTGTCTGCTTGTGTATGTGTGTCTGCTGCTTGTGTATGTGTGCATGTACGCGCGCGCGCGTGTGTGTGTGTGCATGCATGTACGTGCGTGTGTATATATGCGTGTCAGGGTTCAGCCTGGGAGAAAAAGGCAATGGGACATTTGTCCCCCTCAACCAAATTCCGATGGGACATTGTCGAAGGCAAGAATCGCCAAAGAGGCCTGTACACGTTTTGACCAAAGATGCAAAATGGTGCACTATGGTGCCTATCTGACAATAAGCCGCTATGTCTTGTTATCCGTGTGTGTGTGTGTGTGTATGTGTGTAGTCCGATGTAAAGTGTACATTAGGTGGCGCAGTGGTACGTAATCCGTATGCGCCCTTTGACGCACTGAAGGGAATTGTGATGGGACATTTTCAGATTTAATGCGTTAATGGCGCAGGGCGCACTAGTAAATGAAACCCTGGGCCGTGTGCGTTAGGGCGTGTGTGTGTGTCTGCGTGTACGTGTGTGTGTGTGTGAGTGAAAGAGAGAGAGAGAGAGAGAGAGAGAGATGTCCTGTCGAGCACACAAGCCCATCATACGCCTACAGAAGAGAAGTAAGATGGAGAGCAGCAGTGGGTGACACGAACAGGAAAAGGTTCAGACATGGAAACACGGGTTGCCATTAGGCAGCAAAACACATGTATGGGAATCGATCTGTCCTGTGGAAGGGTAGAACTAGAGGTGATCTCGATATTAATTGAATCACCCTCCATAATTATGTATACATTCTGTGAAGGACATGGAAGTAGGTCGGGACGAACAGGGGAGGGAGGGGGGGGGGGATAGTATGTGTTAAGGGAAAGGGGAGAGACAGAGGGTGTGCGATCTTTGTGTGTGCGAGAGAGAGAGAGAGAGAGAGAGAGAGAGAGAGAGAGAGAGAGAGAGAGAGAGAGAGATAAATGTTGTGATTGTGTGCAACTGCATGTACCCGAGGGAGACTTGAAGAGAACCGGTATTGCATGGCACGGCGTAACGAATCGTAACGGATCGGTAGCAGTGGTAAAGGCTGATCGAACGCTATCAATCAAAGTGTATGTACCCTCTCATGCGCAACGCACAGGAGAGACCAGCAAGGGAAGTGCCAAGTGGGACGCAGGAGGGGAAAAGAACCAGGAGGAAAGCACTGATTCGGTTTGGGATTGGGAATGGAAAATTGTGAAGGGGGGGGGGGGGGGGGGGGGTAGAGGGAGAGAGGAATACTTTTCCTTTCATAATAGCTGACTAGCTGTATCGAGCAAGCTCGGGGAGGGGTAGAGGGAGAGAGGAATACTTCTCCTTTCATAATAACTGACTGACAGTGTAGGGGAGGGAGGGGTAGGGTGGGACAAAAAAATCCTTTATTGGAATATCTCATTCAATACTTAAGACAAAAACACAAAACTGGTGTCATCAGAAACTTTATTGAATTTGCCACAAAACAAAGAAAACAAAAAATAGATTTATTTAACCGACTCAGGAGAATTCGCAGTTAAAAACGCAAACAAATGTGGGGCAGGGTGGAACATGACGGGGCAGGATGGGACATTGCTTGGGGCAGGGTGGAACATGACGGGGCAGGGTGGGACATATGAATTTGTGTGTGAAGTTAAGAACCTTGTACCAGCTAAAACAACGCCCTCGTGAGTCTTCATTGACATTGAAGATTTCCGATGATTGGTGATAAGATCCCTGTAGAGTCCACCGCCTGTCCTCACTGAACAAACGCTTCTTTGAAGCTCTGGCTTTCTTGGCCACAGCTCGAGGTTTCTTGGGCACAGCTCGAGGTTTCTTGGCCACCTTTTTCTTCTTCGCTTCCATCTCTGCTTTTTGTGGTGTGTCTGGCAACACTCGGCTTCTGCCAAGCGCTTGACCGGTACGCTTCCTCTGCTGGGTAGCCTTTGGGTATGGCCTGATAACTCCAGGTGAGCAGATCAGAATAGAGTCAGGGGAACGAGATGCGCTTGGATCAGGTGGACAGTCAGCAGCGCTTGGATCAGGTGGACCGTCAACAGCAGCGTTTTGGGCGGCTTGTGTTGAAGTTTCAATGGGAGTGGTTGATTGTTGACAGGGTTTGTCGCTGATGTAGCTTTGGTAGAAGTCGGTTTCTGAAAAGACTTCGGTATCCAGTGGGCAGATGCCCGTGGACTTGAAACCACTGGTGATGTTCTGAATTGTGAAGGCACGGTTATATGCAGTGCCAAGGATTCCTGCGACGTCGTAGATCGTCTGACGTTTTCCAGGGTTGTTGTACATCCATGAGGTGATCGCTGCGTTATACTGCCTCTTCAGCGGGCTAAAGACGGTCTTGTCCAACGGTTGGAGCCTGTGACTACAGTGGGGAGGGAGACTCAACAGCACAATGCCGTTGTCTCTGCAGTAGTCAACTGCTTCCACTGAGATGTGGGATACATGATTGTCTAGAATGACAAAGACTTTTTTCTCCACCGTGCATCGAAGATGTTTCTGAATATGGTGGAGGCACTGCACGAAGATTTCCTGCGTCATCCACCCGCCTGGGTTACAAAAGCCTTGGGTGCCTGGTGGTGCACCGAAGAGCATATGGTTCTTGAAGTTCTTTCTTTGGAACACGAGGCAGGGTGGCAGGCAGTTCCCGATGCCGTTGATGATGCCCAGCATCGCAACTGTCTCTCCACGCTCATGCGAGACCAGTTGTGCGACCTGCTTGACACCAGCCTCAGCAACCACTTTCTGAGGCCTCTGGGAGGTGGTTAGTGCCGTTTTATCTACATTGTAGATTCTTTCAGGCGTTAGGGTGTGTTCTTGGTACAGCCACCTCAATTTCTCAAAGAAGGTACCAACATTGTGCTTATTGAATGCAGTTGCTCTTGCAATGCTGGTCGCCTCAGGGGTTCTGATGCTGAGCTGACGATGGCGACTCTTGAATGCTGTCATCCAGTCTTTTCCGGCTTTTTCTCCCAGTTGTCTGGAACACGATTCCCATTTCGAATGGCTAGGGTGTAAGCTAATGACTTTACAGTCGCAGTGTCCAGAGGAAATCCAATGCGTGATGCGGTCAGTAAGTACTGAACTAACTCAACTTCCTCTTCAATGGTGAAAATCACCCTTGACTGGGACATCTCACTATATGAGGCCAGCTTCTTTCCTTCGCCATCTTTCCTCACTGCTCGCCTCAAAGAAGATTTTTTAATTCCAAATTCTTCAGCGACTTGTCGGAAAGACTGGCCTTTTCTGACAGCCATCACTGCTTTGTGAAGTTGCTGGACATTCTCAGTAGATCTTTCTGTCCGGTCTGACTTTCTTTTGTATGTTCTCACCATCTGAAAGTGGAAAGAAAATAAAAGGAAACATTTACTTATTTGTTTACTTATTTATCTATTGATTTATTTATGTATTTCAATTTCACATCCTTTGCAAATAGTGATTTTAGACAAACAAGAACAATACCGAAAAAGAAAAAAGAAAAATAATAACTATAAAAGTTTCAACTGAAAAAAATATTGATAAAATTAGTGATATGCATGTAAAACAAACAATATATTATTCATTGTTTATAGACTGGGAGAAATTTACGGAGAGGGGCAGGGTGAAACACCCCAGGGGTAGGGTGGGACACCCAAGGGGCAGGGTGGAACACTGAAGGGGCAGGCTTGGACTGTTCCACCCTGCCCCGTCCCACCCTGCCCCTCAGTGGATCAGTGCAATTAAATCTAAAATTGTCAAGAAAACACAGAGTATTGAAAGTAGCATCCGGCAGCATAATATGCCTGAATAATTTCTCTCTGCAGGTGTCAAGTTTCATTCTTGTAAAGTCAAAACAAATGATACAAAGCTTGCGCCTATTAAAGAGCTAAAAATTTACTTACGGTTGGAATCTGGATAATATTTTCTGCCTCATCAAAACCAAACACGACTGTCTGCAGGACTTTGGCGCCAGACACTGGTCTGGGAAATCACAGCTTGGCGGGAAAACAAAAGTCCCGGATAAAGCATCGCATCATCACTAAAATGAGCCTGTTCCACCCTGCCCCATGTCCCACCCTACCCCTCCCTCCCCTACTGTATCGAGCAAACTGAGGTGGGGGGTAGAGGGACTATATATAGCTGACAAAATAGCTGACTAACAATAGTATCGAGCAGGTTGGACTGATCGGTATCGATCCAGGGGTAGCAGAAGTACAGTGGGTGGTGGTAGTGATGAAAGCGGGCTGTATCGAGCGGGACTACCTGTGGAAAGGAATGCCTCGTGTTGGCATTCCTCAATAGGATCACTGCGGGAGCGAGCGAGCTCCTTGAAACACCGCTAGTGTCTGTTAAAAGAGTTTCTTCTTGCACCGTAGCAGTCTGGCTGAGTTGATTAAATGATTATGTGGGGATATACGGTATTGAGGGAAAATACCTAAAGCTGTACAGCACAAGTTAGGTCGCTTCAGTGTTCGCAAGAATTAATTAACTTTTTCTCAAATTCTGCAGCATAAATATTGTGCTTGGGTCAAGCCAGACACTTTTCTGTTTGTAAGCTGCATTGCCGGCGTTAAAGGCAAAACCGTTAATGAGATATAACAAAGTATGAAGACGAAATCGGCATAGTAAGTTTAAAGGCTGACATAGTCCTATTGAATTAGTTTAATTACTTCCAGGGCTTTTCCCATCGTTGCGGGAATGTATAGATTAAGCTTCCTGCAAAGTTTTAGGTTTGAAGTCATTACCAATTACGAGAAATAATTAATTCTTTATTGCATTGTTTAGCAACAGTTCTCCAGGACTTGGGCTATTTGTAGACCGTTGACGTCACTTCGTGACGTTTCGTAAACCAAAGATGGCGTTTGAGACTGTTCTGTTTACATTCGACACTATCAACACCACTTTGCAATACTGAAATAATTTTTTCTGTGTTCGAAAGCTACAGCCAATCGTTATTATATCCCCTTAGGTACAGTTTTATAACATTATTGGCACATGTAAACAATATGAATTAATTAATGAACGCTACGAGTATGGCAGCCTTTAAGTAAGTGTTGTTAGCGTCCTACAGCTTTTGGGGATTCGAAGCTTGACTGACGCGTAGCGGTCAGTATGGATCCAGTTAGCCTACAGTCCAGAAACCACTGGGGACCGCGGGGGTGATTCGGTGCCTTCCTGGGGTCAACTTCTCTACATCCCTCTGCGTTTCCTTTGATATGGTTCTGGGATCACACGTGTGCTTCTGTATGTCTGTATTTACACACACGCGCGCGCACTAACATGCTCACGCACGCACACACACACACACACACACACTGTCGCTCTGTGTGTGTGTGTGTGTGTCTCTCTCTCTCTCTCTCTCTCTCTCTCTCTCTCTCTCTCTCAAACACACACACACACACACACACACACGCACACACACACACACACTGTCCGTTTTTGATTGTCTCTGTCTGTCGCTCTGTGTGTGTGTCTCTCTCTCTCGCTCTCGCTCTGATTTTCTCCCTGTCTGTATCTCCATCTTACCTCTGCTCCCTCCACCTTCCCTCTCCTCCACCTTCCATTTGTTTCCCTTGCCGTAACCACCACCGTGAAATCGGACAGGTACACACGGACTCGCACAACACAAGTCATGTACATGTTTTCATCGTAAGTGCATGTAGGTACTGGTAGTGGTGAGAGTGATTAGACTGTAGTTGTTGACTGCACAAGCAGAATTGACAGACAGCTACATCTCTACACACCTGTACATCTTACCTGTACAGGTAAACATGGGGGGGGGGGCAGCGCATGTGGATCTCACCTGAAGTTTTTCCTTCCTCCCGACTACGGTTTCACCCGTGTTTTATTCGATCGGGGGTGTTCAGGTTCAGTATTGGCGTTCAACCGGTTGAACTGAGAAAATACCGGAAAATAATTGGCTGCCGGTATAACCTACCAGTTGATTTTTAGGACTACCGGGTTTTTTTGCTGGTAAAACAACAAAACCAGTACTCTGAGTTGGACTCTTACTGGTTCCAATGACCAGCCTACCTTTGTTTTGTGGATAGTTTTCATCATGAAAGTTTGTGTACCAGTTTGAACAAATAATTATTAGCGCCATCACTGACAGGTTTCAATCTGTTGCAGTTTTCGTTTTGTGCTGATTTTGTTGCTCTGCGTGTGTGTGTGTGTTTGTGTGTGTGTGGCTGCGTACGTGTGTGTGGCTGCGTACGTGTGTGTGTGGCTGCATACGTGTGTATGTGTCAGTTTTATGACCCCTTTTTGTCTTCTTACAGGATTATGTACATTTTACCTGTACACAGGCTAAGGGGGTGGGGGACACAGAGCAACGCTCACACCTGACCTTTTCGCCCCCTCCTCCCCTACGGCTGATCCATGTGTTTTCTTTTTCTTCTTCCTCCTCCCAGAATAAACTGGTTTCCGCCTGAAGTTTGTATACAGGGGATTTGTTTGATCTAAGGGATGCTGAGCTGAGCCCTGGGTTTAAACCCAAAGAGGGCTGGCGGTTTCCTGCTAATAGAGGGGTTTGGCCCATGTTTAGCGATTAAAGGTCATTTAAGGATTCTTTTGCTGTCTCATTTATTCTGATTAAAAAAATAATTGAGGTGCATGTAACATTGTTGGAGTTTGTGTTTAGATTTCACGATTCCCTTTTCGGTCCCACCGCCACCTCTCTCTCTCTCTCTCTCTCTCTCTCTCTCTCTCTCTCTCTCTCTCTCTCTCTCTCTCTCTCTCTCTCTCTCTCTCTCTCTCTCTCTCTCTCTCTCTCTCTCTCTCTCTCTCGTATTAGAAGTAAGGACCGGTTGTAAGAAAAGGCGTCGCCTTAAACCTCTATCCTTGAAAAATAAAGTATCATCATCTCTCTCTCTCTCTCTCTCTCTCTCTCTCTCTCTCTCTCTCTCTCTCTCTCTCTCTCTCTCTCTCTCTCTCTCTCTCTCATATGTTGTTGTTTTTCTCTACCTTCTTTTCTACGTTAATATCCGTGTAAATCTGGTTGAAAAAAAGCTCGTTGTATTGCTTATGCCACAACCCTCGAAAAATAAGATTTGATTTGATTTGATTTGATTTGATCTCTCTCTCTCTCTCTCTCTCTCTCTCTGCCATCGGTGAACGCGCGCACTGTGTGTGTGTGTGTGTGTGTGTGTGTGTGTGTGTGTGTGTGTCGCGCGCGCGCGATCATTGAGAACGGACAGAGAGCTCCTTGTGACGAACAAAATCCACAGGTATAGAAATGATGGTGTAGATGAGAGACGAGAAGAAGTATGTTGTGTGTGTGGAAAGCGTACGAGCGGGGGAGGGAGATAAAAAGTGCTAATAGTAATAGCGCCGAAGTTGTGTCTTTGTACCTGACACCAAGGAGCCGGTCCCACACAGAGTCGTTCATGCAGCAAGGTCACAGTCACGGTGTCCTCGTGTCCCCCACAAAACGCCGGACTCGTACCAACACAGGCGTCCAGGCGAGAGTGTTGAGAGAGAAAAAAAGTTGGTGATCACCTGAAGTTGTGTTCACTCATCCGTAACCTCCAGCCACTCAGCTGTGTCGATCTTTTCGTCTAAGTGCGGAAAGTGCATGATCAAGGCCACAGAGACAATGACAATTCTTTATTTTTCGAGGGTAACAAGAATAAGCATAGATATGCTTTTTTTTGCATCTGGCCTTCGTCCTAAAGAGGGACTAATCTATTTTACTACAACTACTACCAAAACAAAACCCCACAAAAATTGTTACATAAAAACATAATTATAATTACATATTCTTACTCCGAATCACATGATTAGCATTGACCCACTTCGATGCTTAGGTTATGATAAAAGCTACCCCGTCTAGGTATAAGGGGAGCAACCCCAACTAAAAAAGTGACTGCACCAGTATGACTGGCACCCTGGGTTACGTCCCATGCAGCACACTACGTCATCAATGGTGCTGGTCACATGATACCCCTTCAATCGACTACTATCACTCAAGGGTGACGGTTGTGTTTGGCTAGCGCTAAGGCTTGTTTTCGTGTCTTCGGCACCCACCGGCCTTGGCCCCCCGTCTTCTTTCGCTGGCTTGCAGCTGGTGAGATTGTTCTTGTTTTCTTACTTGTTTCGTTCGTTCTGCCTCGAATTTCGCATGTCCTTTGGACTTTGAAGTTTTCGGCAGTTGTTGGCTTCCTTTCGGTCGCCATTTGTATTTGCACGTTGTCAGGCTTGTGTTGTTTTCGTCCGTGTACTGGACTGTTAACGCTTGTTGCTTGCTTATAGCTGCTATCGGTAGCTTTTGTTTGTGCTGAATTGTTTGCTTTCTGCTTCTGAATTTTGTTAGCGTCTGTGTGACTTTGCTATTTTTCAGTTGTGGTTGGTGTTTTCTTGTCGGTCTTAATATGGCCGATGGTGAAAAGAAGAAAGGCTCTAAGCCTGAGGATAAGGGCAAGGGCCCTGGCAAACCTAAATCCTCCGCTTCGGCGTCCTCTAGCAAGGACCCTATTATCTTAGTGACAGATCCTAAGAGCAATGTGTCATTTTCTGTGCCTATTTCTGCTCCGAGCGGTCTTCCGTCCGGCTCTCAATCGCTTATTTCGGCCCCTAAGGCTGTTTGCGTTGCGTCGGTTGCGGCACCAGAGTCCGGCGCTCTGGTGTCTTCTTTGATTTCGTCTCTTCTTCCAGAGATTAGGAGTCTGGTGCGACAGGAGATGTCACGGACGGACTCCCTTTCCTGTTCCGCCCCCCTCCCGGGGGTGGGTGACGCTCGTTCCCTGGCTTCCTTTTTGCCGGGGCCGTCTTCCGCTGGATCGTCCCTGCCGGGACCTCGTGCTCTTCCGGCCCGGTACTCGTTTCCTGCCGCTTGCGGTGGTGTGACAGTACGCTTCCCTCCGGGGATACGGGCTGATCAAGGTTGGTGTTCGCAGCTGCCGTTTTCGGCGGCTGCACTTCCGGTTTCCGGAATCGGATGTTCTCCTGCTAGTGAGCAGACGGTGTTCACGTCAGGTCTGAACCTCTCCGTACTCCAGCAGTCGGTTCCGACAGCTGGGCTTCCTGCTTTCGCGGGAAGTAGGGGTTCTCCGTCTAGTGAGCAGATGGTGTTCACGTCCGGTTCGAACCCCGCCCTACACCAGCAGTTGTACGCGACAGCTGGGCTTTCGGCTCCGGCCGGAAGCAGTGGTTCTTCCGCTCGTGCGCAGCTTGCTGGCACTTCCGGTACGTCCCACTCTTTACCACAGCAGTCGTTTCCGGCAGCTGTCCTTCCGGCCTCGGCCGGCAGCATGGGTCATTCTTCCGGTGCACAGTCAACTGTCACTTCCGGTCTGACTCATGACTTTGCCTACGGGCTTCCGGGCTCCCGCCCTCCTTATGTGCAGCTACAGGATGAGCTTAGCGCTTCCGGTTCAGCTGTACTTCCGGCTCCTGCCGGATTTTCCTGCTCTCTTCCGGACGGTTCCCCGGGATCGTCACGGGATGTCGGGCATGCTTTGCCCTTTGGACATGCAGGTGGTCTTTCTCAGGGGGGTCGGCAGCTTCCGCACTCTTCGGTGGTGACGGCTTCCGATCCCTCTCTCCCTGCTGCTACTGGCTTCGACTCCACTCAGCTTCCTTTTAGCCAGGATGCGGGTGGGGTCGACTCTCAGCAGGGTGGACCCCGGCCTTCGGGTCTTTTTGCGCAGCGTCCCTTTGTGGGGTCAGGGGGCTCTTTTCCTCCCCCCTCGTTTGTCGCTTCAGATTCCCAGTCTGTTGACGACGAATTCTCGCTGCCAGGGGTCTCGGCGAACTTCAAGGCGGCGCTTGAAGCAGCCGCGGAGGTCTCCTCCCGCTACTTTCCGGAGGGAGCTGCTTCGTCTGTTAAGCCTTCGGCTTCCGGTCCCTCAGCTTTAGCTGACTTCCGGTCGGAGAAGCAGGACGATGGCTACTTCCGGTTTCTCGAATCGCCCTCAGTGGCTTTTCAGCTTTCAAGACTCTTTGTGAGGTCCACTTCTCAGGGTGGTGGACTTCCTGTGCCTTCAGTTCCTTTGCTGGTTCCCCATGGGTCAGCTCCGGAGTCGGCATTAGAGTATCTTGCTTCTGCGGCGCAGGCTTCCTCTTTCGTGCCTCTTGCGGCACAGAGGAAGTTGCCTTTGCCTAAGTTCCCCAGGAACTTGCTGTCTCGTTTTGCCCTTCCGAGTGCACCTTTGCAGGTCACTCCAGATCTCCTGCCGCTCCTCACGAAGCCTCTCAGGAGGGACTCCTGTTTGCCCATTTCTGAGCAGAGTCTCGCTTCGTCGGAGGAAATCGGTAGACAGCTCTTGGAACTCAGTTCCATTTCGGAGACTCTGATCAGAGCTCTGTCGCGGGCCCTTACCTCTTCGTTGGCCCCTTTCACTCTCAGCGGGGAGCAAGACGCGGAGGATATCGCGTCTCTGCTCTCGATGCTGGCTAGGGTGAACGAAGAGCACATGCGGTTGTCCTCCCTGCACTATGCCTATGCGGTAACGTGCAGGAGGGACTTGTTCCTTACCCACTCTCAGTTCACTGACGAGTCGACAAGGAACTCCCTCCGCGCGTCGCCCTTCGTTGAAGGCTCTCTCTTTGGCCATCTGGCTGTGGACGCCAGGAAGCAAGAGATTGAGGAGAATAGGGACTCGCAGTTCTCTTCTTTTGCACTTCAGGCTCTGAAGCAGCAAAAGCAGGCTGCTCCCAAGCAGGCTGCTCCTAAGCAGTCTCAGTCTCAACAGACTAAGGCTCCAGCTCAGGCGCATCCTGCTTCTCGCAAGAGACCTCATGCCCCTCACCGCGGTTCGGGCAAGAGGTCGTCGGCGGGCAGGGGGAGGGGTGCTCCCAAGGGCAAGCCCCACCCCCAATGAAGCGGCCCCGACTTCACCCCCCCCCAGCCCTCCACTCTGGTGATGGCTGGGGGCCTCTCGAGGGCTCTGTCACATTGGCTGAACTCTACTCACAGCCGATGGATAGTGGGGGTAGTGGAGTCGGGGTTCCGCTTGCTGTGGCTGGAGGACAAGGCCCCTCTTTCAAGGTCTCCTCCAGCCTTCAAGCCCCCCTTCTCTCAGGAGGCAAGGGCCGTCCTCCAGTCGGAGGTTGCCTCGCTGGTGGAGAAGGGAGCGGTGGAGGCAGTCTTGGACCACAGCTCCCCAGGGTTTTACGGGAGGCTTTTTGCTGTCCCCAAGGCCTCGGGGGCTTGGCGTCCTGTTTTGGACCTGTCGTTCCTCAACACGTTTTTGAGGACGATCAAGTTCAAAATGGAGACGCCTGCCTCGGTCAGAGACGCGCTCCGCCCAGGAGACTGGGCGACCTCCATAGATTTGACGGATGCCTACTTCCATATCTTGGTGCATCCAGCCGACCGGAAATGGCTCCGTTTCCGGTGGGCAGGTCAAATCTACCAGTTCCGCGCGCTTCCTTTTGGCCTGTCTCTAGCGCCATGGGTTTTCACCATGGTGGTGAGACAGGTCTGCGCTCTGGTGAGGTCGCGAGGGGTTCGGCTGCGGGCTTACCTCGACGACTGGCTTGTCATGGGCCAGAGCGAGGAGGTTTGTTCGCAGCACACCCGGATGGTTCTCCGGGAGGCCAGCTTGCTCGGCTTCTCGGTCAACCAGGTGAAGTCAGAGCTCGTACCGTCGCAGACGTTCACCTACTTGGGTATGGTGTTCAACACGGTCTCCTGGACTGTCCACCCCTCTTTGAAGCGGGTGGTCAAGCTTCAGGCTCTTATTCGCTCTACTCTGCCTCTCCTGCAGGCTCCTCTCAGGACATTGGCCTCCATTCTGGGGCAAATGGAGTCAATGGCCCTACTGGTGTCACTGGGGAGGGTGCACAAACGGCCTCTTCAGCACGCCCTGAAGCCGTTTGTGGACTCTCCTCAGGTGGACTGGAACGAGCTGGTTCCCCTTGGGGAATGGTTCCAGGCTGCATCCCTTCCGTGGCTGGACACGGATTGGCTCTGCAGGGGGGTTCCGATCGCCGCTCCCCCTCCCGACTTGGACCTCTTTACAGATGCGTCCCTGCTGGGTTGGGGAGCGCACACGGACCGGCTCACGGCCTCCGGTCTGTGGTCTTCGGAACAGAGTGCATGGCACATCAACTCTCTGGAGTTGGAGGCTGTGCGGCTGGCTCTGATTGCGTTCCTCCCGTCGCTTACCGCAAAGCGAGTCCGTCTGTTCACAGACAATACGACAGTGGCCGCTTATGTGAACAAGCAGGGGGGTTCGCGGTCCCCTACTCTCTCCCGCAGGGCCTGCGAGCTGCTGATTTGGTGCACTCAGCACCGTATCTCTCTTGTGGCTCGGTACCTGCCGGGAAGCCTCAACACGCTTGCGGATGCGCTCAGTCGCTCCAGCAAGGTGTTGCAATCAGAATGGACGGTCACACACGGAGCGCTTCTCCGTCTTTGGGCTCTGGTCCCGAAGCCCCAGGTGGATCTCTTCGCCACCAGGTTCTCCAGACGCCTTCCGATTTTTGTGTCTCCCTTCCCCGACCCGGAGGCTTGGGAGACCAACGCTCTGGAGTTGACTTGGGCGGGCCTGGAGGCTTATGCCTTTCCGCCCTTCAACCTGCTCGGCCAGGTGATCAGGAAGGCGGAATTGGAGTCTCCGTCTCTTCTCTTGCTGATCGCCCCTCTGTGGCCGTCTCAGATGTGGTTCCCGGACCTTCTGAGACTGGCTCGCGGTCCTCCAATCCCCCTGTCGCTAGTGAGAGGAGAACTCGTTCAGCCTCGAAGCGGCATCGCTCACGAGGACCCACAGTCTCTAAAACTTCACGCGTGGAGACTGTGAGGTCGGCTCTCAGGCGTTCTGGAGCGTCTGAACGCACTTTGCATCTGGTTCAGCGCTCTCACAGAGCATCCACCTCCACTGTTTACTCTTCGCATTGGAAGGCATGGGTGTCTTGGTGCCAGACTGCCGGGGTTAATCCGGTTGCACCTCGTACCATGCATTTGGCCAATCACTTGGCTGATTTGTCTTCGCAGGGACTCTCCTCCTCTTCTCTGAAGGTGCGCAGGTCCGCGATTTCTTCTACGCTGAAACAGATAGGGCATTCGATTAGTCTCAGCACTGTAGTGGCTGGGGTCATTAGGGGTGCCTCGCTTGAAGAGGTTAAGTCGCGTTCGGCTCTGCCGAAGTGGGATCTGTTTCTGGTTCTAGAGTTTCTTCGCTCTGCCGATTTCGAACCACTCGAGAACGCGAGTCTTCCTAATCTTACGCGCA